>NC_137901.1:75328612-75758092 GCF_963455335.1 Martes martes | reverse complement strand
GGCAATTGAAGCCCTAAAATAAGTGATGATAGTAATGGATTAAATGCACTAAGTAAAATAGCAAAAAATTAGTTCTTACTGACATGAATGAATGAATGATTTGTGACGTTCTTACTGACATGAATGAATGAATGATTTGTGACGACATGTACATAGTTTCAAAGAACCTGTCCACAAAAACACAAAAGGGGAAAGGGTAACTTCACAGCAAACAAGCTCAGCAGAAACCACCTTTGTCACTGACCAATGGGAACACAGAGTAAGGGGATAAATGGAAACCATCTGGCAGGATTCAAGGAGGACACAGTGTCAGTCCTGCGCTAGTCCTGCCAAAGATGCACAACCTGAGCTCAACTTTTTTTTTTTTAAGATTTATTTACTCATTTGAAAAACAGAGAGAGAGCACAGGAGGGGGGTGGGCAGAGCAAGAGGATCTTAAGTGGACTCCCCACTGAGCGCAGAGCCCAATGCGGGGCTCGATCTCATGATGAGATCATGACCTGAGCCGAAACCAAAAGCTGGACAGATGCTTAATGGACTGAGCCACCCAGGCGCCCCACAGCCGAAAGCTAATTTTGAGGGAATGTCAGATAAATCCAAACTGAGGAACATCCTACGAAATGATAGACCTATCCCCTTCAAAGACTGAAGAATGCTCAGACTGAAGGAGACTCAAGAGACGGGACACCTATGGGCACTCTTCTACTACAAAGGACATTATTGGGACAAATAGCAAAAGCGGAATGGGATCTGAGGATTAGAGGTTAGTAATGCATCAGGGCTGATATCCTGATCCTAAGAGTTTTATTCTGATTATCCGAGAGCCTTCCTGTTTTAGGGAAATAAATTCTACTCTATTCAGAGACGACAGGTCATCAGGTTGGCGGCTTTCTTTCAAATGGCTCTGAGGGGAGAAAGTTCTTTTTATTGAACTTGCAGTTTTTCTATAATAATAATAACTACCAATTCAAGTGCCAACTGTACGCTGTGCACTTTTCTCTTTTTCAAAAAAAAATATTTTATTTATTTATTTGAGAGAGTGAGCACAAGTTGGGGGAGGAGCAGAGGGAGAGGGATGAGCTGACTCTGTGCTGAGACTAGAGCAAGACGTGGGGCTTGATCCCAGGACCCTGAGATCAAATCAAAGAGCCAAAATCAAGAGTTGGACGCCCAACAGACTGAGTCACCCAGGCACCCTTGCCGTGCACTTTTCATCACTCCGTTTCCACCTCACAAACACGCTTACAAGATAGTTCTAGTTTCCTTCCCATTTTACAGGTGAGGAAATGGAAGCTCACGGAGGTTAAGCATCATGCACAAGACCGTTACTTCTTTCATTCTACAGGCATTCACTGCATCTCGGGGGTTGTGCCAGGCACCGGTACGTACAGTGAGGAATAAAATAAGCATGCCCTACCTTCATGAAGCCTCCAGTCTAGGAAGGCTATAGGCAATAACTGGGAAAGGAAACAGTTCCAGGGGCTGACGAGGGCCACGAAGGTAGCAATAAGAGGCAAGAAGGAAGATAATGCTGGAGAGGAAAGGATGATGAGCCAGGGTATGTGGGCCTTTATAGAATTTGGATCGGATTTTAAATCAATGGGAAATTCATGGACATGATTTATGCAGGAGAGTGACAGGATCTGATTCATATTTTAAAGGAACTCCCTGATTGTGGAGAGGTATTAGACGGAGCAAGAAGAGAAAATGTAGGGGCCAGAGAGCTGGTAAGTGGCAAAGCCAATGTCCCCCGGCCCCCACCAAGATCTGTGTGACTCACTCTCTTGCCACTTAGAGCAGGCCCTCTGGGTGCCCTTCCCTATTCTTCCACACTTACCACATCTGGATACCATGGCCCAACTTCTGGCTGCCATGCCAGGTCCAGCTCCTTGCCTTGGGCTTTCTCCAGCTTTCTCTGGCTGCCCAGGGTAGGTGAGCAGTGCCTGGAATCAATGCTGTCTATCCCTCGACTGATGCGGATAAATCCCACAGCTGCCTGGCTCAGGAAGAATTAAGCCAAATTAGCCACTTCATAGCGACCTGAGGCAGTCCATGTAACATAGAGATTAAAGATAGAGGGGGGAGCTCTGGAATTAAATGAGATCTGGGTTCTCGCCCCAGTTCTGCCCCTTAGTGGGAGACAGAAGCGAGAGGTGTATAGGCTCCTTAAGTTAGAGCCAGTGGAGATTCCCCTCCTTTTTGCTGCTGGAGTATCCTCCGTTTTAAGTCTTCCTGACAGGGGGCACCAACCAGCAATAGCCAAAGAATTCTATGCAACAAGGGGAGTGTTCTTTATCTGTACTACCCAATATGGTAGCCACTAGTCACATGCAGCTATTGAGTACTTAAAATCTGAGTAATGCAGCTGGGGGACTGACGTTTTTGTTTTGTTTTGTTTCAAGGACTGAACTTTTCGTCTTCATTAATTTGAATGCAAATAACCACACGTGGCTAGTAGCTTCCATACTGGGAGGCACAGCTCTACACGCTGGGGCAAATAGTAGGGCACATCCGCTGAAATGGGCACGCGCACCCAGCTTCCGAGCTCTCTGGAGAAAGGCAGCCGGTGGGAGCACCAAACTGCACATCCAAAGCCATGTGACCCCTGTCCTTGGGTCCCCAGGATCACCTCCTTTGTCCCATCCAAACAGTGCTGGTTCCTTTACAGAGAAGCACACGAATTTTCGTAAGAACATACAGTGCTAAACTGCATCTCTCTCTCTCTCTCTCCTCCTGACACAATTCTCCCTCTAATAAGATTTCCCCTGCTAGCCCATTTTCACAGCCGCTGTGCTGAAAAGCCATCTTCTGATTAAGCCTCGACTTACGCAAGGGAAGGCGGGCGGGGGTGGGGGGCGGCGCAGAAAGCCAGAGGAATTCAGGTCTATTTTGTCACCTCTTCCGGGGACAGCCAGGTGATACAATCAAGCCAAGGACAATTTCCCTAACGCCCGCTGTGAGGCCAGCTGACCTGCACCTGCCATGGCCGCCTGCAATTGACAATGTTGCCAACAGACCTCACCCTGGCCCTGGGACAGGCGGGTGGGGCCCTCGCTTCTCTGGAGTGAACTTTCTCTTGCCCTTTAGGGGGAGTGAACACAGAGACCCGTTTCTGGAGAGAAGCTGGGTAGAATTTATTCTTTAATAGGAGATTGTGAGAGGCACGCTGGTGGTCTGAAAGCTCTTCAGGAAAGCCGAGCAGAGGTGATGTTTTTCCTTCTCCCTTCATTCTCCAGCCCTGGTCTCTTTAGCCTCCACAGCCCAGACCCCAGCCCCATCTGCGGCATCACCTCTCAGCTGGAGGAAGGAAGTCACCCTCTGCACCCAGAGAAACTCCCGGCGGGCAGGACAGGTGATGGGGCAGTAACAACTGATCCCCGAAAGCCAGTTACTCAGAACAATCAGGGTTCAGTTCTTGCTCAGGAACCATTCAGCTAGGACATCGGTTCCACGTCCCCACGTGCAGGATGCCACCGCCGCGACTAATACGGGATGGTGGCTTCTGACAGAAAATGCAACGGCTGCCTACACAGGGCCACCTGCTGTCAAGTCTGCCACTCTGGCCTCATCTCCTAGGCCAGGCTGGGGCAGAGGTCAGGGGGCTGCAGAATCTCTAAGGGGACAGATCACCACTTGTGTCGATTGCATTTAAACAGTTTATGTCAGGAAGAAAAGCTCATGCGCACACACAGGACATCCCTCCCGGATTTAGCACCAGGTCTATTCCTCCATCCCTGGGGCAGCCACACCAAGAAGAGCAGATCAGGGAGTACCCAGCCCTGACTGAGGTTTTACTTTATAATTCTTGGGATTATGGAAAGGAGATGTTTGCGGATAGGCCACCTTGATCTTTATTGTTGAAATGAAGATTTCACACCAGTAACAGAATCATCCGATAAACAGGGAGGAGGACTCTTTTCCTGACCTGGCCAGTGCCTCTTTCAACCCTCCCCAGCCCCTCCACCACCGTCATGGGCAATTTCCGGGCCAGGAAGAACGAGATTAAAAAGGTGGTTCTTCTCTCCACCTCCCCCGGCTTAAAGCAGCCTGAGCCAAAGCCCAGGCCTAAGTTCCTGAGTTCCTCTCTGGTGAGGAAAGAGGAGGACAGTGGGGGCAAGCCAGGGAGCCAGGGTGACTCATGTGGGCAGTAATCCCAGTTCCACCAATTAACATCTATGTGTGATTTAGCCTCGGCCTCCCCATCTATAAAATGGGGATACAAATAAGGTTGTTTGAGGATTAAATGGTAGAGTGAAAACAAAGTGCCTTGCATGTAGGAGGCGTTCGATATTATGAAGAATTTTTACATTTTGGGGTTGCTTTGGCTCCTGATGTGTCTTCCCCAGTCTCTACAAACTGACCACTGCCCTTCCTTCAAGGCTACCTCTGCTGGGAAGTCCTCCTTGATTGATTTCCTTGGCTAATGAAGGTCTTGGTCACCTCAGAATCTGCATGCTATTTAGGCCTCAACCGTGACCTCTGGTAATTCTTGTTTCCCTGCCTAGACCGTAAGTTAGAAACCGAGCCCTGATTTCTTCATGTGTCTGCTGAGTCCAGCAGGGTTTGGACGTACAGCTCAGTACCATTCCCAATGCTCCCTCTCTTCCTTGATCAGTCTTCTGCGTACCATGTGAGGGAGATTTTCAGTGCAAATTAGGCCCTGACCATGGCCTGGTTAAAACTTTTCAGGGACCCCTGCATTCCAGGAGATAATGAATAAGTCATTAGCACTTGCGGCCATGCCCTCCACCTCTGCCACCCCTCTCCTGCTGTCCCCACCCTCTCATCCATGCCTCCAGTCAGGCTGAGCTCTCCACCCTTGTGAATTTTCCAGACTCCATCCCACAAGCTGCTCTCTGCTCTCAGAACACCCATCCTCCTCTCCGTCCCTTGGCCCATGGCTGTCCTATTCTCCTCTCGATCCTTACCTCCTTGTGAGCAGGGGTCTTGCCTGCCTCCCTCCTTGCCTGGCCCCAGGGGCCTAGGACAGCACCTGGCCCAAGAGGCACTCAATTCCTAGCAAGGGAATGAGTGAGTGCATAAGTGGGCTTCTCCTGCCTCCACGGTATCTAGGGAATGGGAATTACACATCAAACGTGGCTGGCAGGAAGAGGTGTGGCAGACCAGGAGACACCCTTATGGACACTCACCCCAGAAATGGAGGTGATGGAGAAGAAATCAGGCACAGACCTGTGCTACAAGGCGAATGGGCCTCAGAAATGCTCTGCTAAGTGAAAGAAGCGAGACACAAAAGGCCAAATAGTGTACAATTTCAAACACATGAGCTGCCAAGAATAGGCAAATCTGTAAGATGGAAAACAGATTAGCAGTTTCCAGGGGCTGGGGGAAGAGGCTGGGGAGAGATGGGGGGTTGCTAATGGAAAGCGGGCTTCTTTTTGAGCTGGTAAGCATGTTCTGGATTAAATAGTGGCGAAGGTTGTACAACCTAGTGAGTACACTAAAACCAATGAATTTTATACCTTAAAAAGGGCAAATTTTATGACATGTGGATTATAGCTCAATAAAAAAGATGATAGATAGACAGATGGATAGGTTGGGGTTTTTTGAGTCACACCAGCTCTTTGCCTGCAGTTGATGGTGATTAGTATGTTGAGATCCTTATGCTTTGGTGAACATGTTCCTTCCCCTGCAATAATATCAGAGGATTTTCCTTCTAAACCTGAAGCATACTCCTTTAAATAAAAGAGTAAAATAAAATAAAAAGGAAAGGACCAGAGCGGTTGAGGCGATCTCCTCTTCCTGCTTCCCCATCAGCACTGAACTGTTAACGCTTTCATGGTGAATACACCATCCTCGGCTTTAACCCCCATATTATCACTCACAGAGCAGCCAATCACGGCCACACAGCTAGGAGCAAGGGACAGAATGAAACTCTGGCACCTTGCCCCAGATACTCTCCCAGCCTGCTCCAAGCCCCCATCCAGAAGGGACTGGCTGAGAAAATCCAGGCCTAAGACCCCCAGCTGTAGACAGACAGCACAAGAGGAAGATGGCAGATTGGGCCCCCTCCTCCACTCCCTCCTGCGCCCACACCCTCTGTCACGTCCCTCCCACTAGAGGCAGCGTGTCTGCTCCACTGAGGCTGAGCTTGGGTCATGGGATGCGGACTTGCACCAATGGTGTGCTAGTGGACATGGTAAGTGCAAAGTCCTAAATACGATTTTGCAGTCGACTGGTGCTCCAGCCGGTGGCCTGGGAAGAGAACACCCTGGGTAGGAGGAGTCCGGAGCCTACTCTGCAGCCTGGAGCCCAGCCGTCTGAGCCCAGCTGCAGCTGAAACACAGAGAAGCTGCAGGAGTGAGATGTACGTGCCGGTGGTAAGCCGCTGTACTTTGGGATGGCTGCGCATACGCTGTTGTCAGTATCGCTGACTAATGCTTCCAGGCCCCTATCGTGGCACACCCTGGCTTCCTGAAAGACGGGGCCTTCGGTCTGGACATCCAAACTGGCTTCCGCTCCCAAGGAGATGGAGCAGCGGGCACCGTCTCTGGGCTCCAATCCTGCAGCCCCTCAGACCCTGGGCCTCCCGGCAATGGTGGGAGGAGTTTTGTCAGGCAGCAGTGACCCCCTGTGCGTCTCAGCAACACTGCAGTGGGGGCTCCTCCCCTCCACCTGCAGGGAAGGAATGGACAGAGGCTGAGAGGGGCTCTCAGGTCCCCTTCTCTTGAGGACTCTTGGTCAGGCGGGAACTAGAGCGAAGAACCGATGCTTTCCTGCTGGGGGGCCAGGACCCAGCACTGTGGGCTGTTTGGGCGATACTGCTCTCAGGAGGGCCCAAAGCTCTGTCAGGGTCCAGAAGGCAGGAGGCAGCCACTGAGTATTTGCTGAATGTGTGCCAAACTGCTTGGGTTCAAATCCCAGCTCCATCCCTTGTTCCCATGTGACCTAATGTCTCTATGCCTCAGTGTTTCCATCTGTAAAATGGGGATTTAACAACGACAAGAACATAGTATTTGTCCCATGGGATTGTTGTGACGATTAAATAAGATGGATACATGTCAAGCAATCAGCCCAGTGCCTAGGACATACTGAGGGCTCAGTCGTGGTTACTGTCATTATTATTCTCAACGTTATGAAGGGAACAAATGGGTGAAGGGATAAAGGAAAGGAATATATTTAGTTAGGGTGGCCATAAAAAGCTGTGCCAAAGCTCTCATTCCAGCTGAGATTTGAATGATAAGAAGGAGATAGGCATGTGGAAGAGCTGGAGGAAGGGGCATCTCAGACTGAGGGAACAAGTGCAAAGGTCCAGAGGTAGGACAGAGCTTGATGCTTCTGAAAAATGGAAAGGGGCTGTGGATGGAGCAAGGTCAGTTCCTCCCACCTCAGGGACTTTGCATATGCTCTTTCTTCATGAAACACTCCTCCCCTCCCCATTCCCCCCTCACCTCCAGCCCAGCCCCTTTTGCCAGCATGAACTGCTACCTATCCTACATCTCTCTGCCAGTTCAAAAGTCACCTCCTCACAGATTCTTGTGATTTCCCAGAGGAGGTCAAAATCTGTTACAACCTCTGTACTCATTTTCCGGGGCTGCTGTATCAAACTTGCACAAATGTGATGGCTTCAAGCGACAGAAATCCACTTCCTCACAGTTCTAGAGGCCAGAGGTCCCAAATCAGGGTGTCAGTAGGAAAGAATCTTTCCTTGTGTCTTCCAGCTTCTGGTGGCTCCAAATGTCCTTTGGCTTGTGGCTGCAACACTGCACTCTATCCTCCCATGGCCCTCTCCTCTTTTCTCTTATAAGGACCTGTCACTGGATTTAGGACCCAGCTGGAAAATCCAGGATCATCTCATCTTGACAGCTGTCATTTAATTATATCCACAAAGATCCTTTTTTTCCAAATGTAGTCCCATTCCTAGGTTCCAGAGGTTAGGGCACAGACATATCTTTTTAGAGATCACCATTCAACCCACTCAACCTCTGCCTGTCATCTTAAACTTCCCCTCATGCCTTTAACCATAGGTGGAAATTCTATAATTACTTGTGACATCATTTGGCAATGCCTATCTTCTTAGGAAGCTGCAGGCAAAAGGAAGGCAGATCCCACGTCTGTACTGCTCACCCCCAGCACCTGGCGGACAGTGGGCGCCTGGTGTGTGTGTGTGTTTTGACCGAATGGACTGCTGAGCCCCGAGCTCCCAGAGGATGCTTCTTGTCAAGGACACAGACCGGAAGCCATAAGCAAGGCCTCCAGCCTACAATGTACTTAAGCCTTTACAGCCTCATAAATTCCCCGGCTGGTGGCATGATTAGGGACTGAGTCAAAATGCAAGAAATTTAATTTCCCAGTCCCGGCCTTGTAAACTCACCCCCCTCAAACCAAAAGCCATAAATGTCTGATAAAATACCATGCGGGTTCTGCTTCCCAGAAATGGTCCCTGGGCCCAAGGAAGAAGCCACATTGAGCCTGCGCTAGATGTGATGTGGGCATTGTAATTAATGTTTGGGAGAGCTCTTCTTAATGGCCTGGGCTCTTTGCGGCCATATCAATAACAATGACAGTCAACCAGCCAGTCTGCTGTCAAGTCCAGTCCAGAGAGGAAAAGAGAAAGAAGAAAGAACCTCAGAAGCAACTTCACACACGTTACAGGGTAGAGGAACATGGCTGTGGACTTACAGAGGGCTTTGGGCTTTTCATCACACAGCCGTGTCCTTGATCTCACTCGATCCTTGCATTTGAGTCTATAAGAAGAACAAAGCAAGAATTGCTAACTCTCAGGGCGCCTGGGTGGCTCAGTGGGTTAAAGTCTCTGCTTTCGGATCAGGTCATGATTCCAGGGTCCTGGGATCGAGCCCCGCATCAGGCTCTCTGCTCCGTGGGGAGCCTGCTTCCTCCTTTCTCTCTCTGCCTGCCTCTCTGCCTACTTGTGATCTCTGTCTGTCAAATAAAAAAAGAATTCCTAATTCTCTTTAATGGAAGAGAAAAGTGAAGCCCGGAAAGGAAACTTTCAGGTCATGTCACTCATCAAAGCCCCAGGAATTGAACCCAGCTCTCAGGACAACTGGTCCCTTCATAGACAACCAGGGGTGATGGTGGGAAGGACAGAATGCACCTAAACAGCGGCTGGAAGGAGAGAGATCATGTTTGAGGAGGACCTTCCCGACCAAGAGCATTCTACAGCACATAACCAACTGCAAAGGCCTTCTAAAGGACACCCAGATCCAGCCGCACCTGAGGCCAGAGCTCTGGATTGTTCAGGATATTGAGCCAGCATATTACCTTAATTCAACCAAAGGTGAAATGAGTTTCTAAGGTGTTCGAACAGAAGAACACTGATTCAGACACTCTGGATTCTATCTCCAAGAAGAAGGCAGGGAATTGGAGGAAAACCCCCCTTACTCTTTATATAAATTACTTAAGGACATCCTAGCTGTACACGTGTTGCAAGGGATGTTATTGCATCAATAAATTCCAGAATGTCAGAGCTGGAAAAGTCAATTCACTGTACAGAGGAAGAAACAGAGGCCAAGAGAGTGGACTTGACTCTCCCAAAACCACACAATACAGGGACCAAAGCAGGACTCATATACGGTTCAGAGTTTCTTCCTTTACCAGCAGGCAAGGAAGCCATCACTCGAGGAGTACGAAAGAGCATCTACCAAACACAAATGATCAAATCAATTAAATCACCTGATCAGGATGACTTCCCACTCCCAGTGCCACCATCAGGGACCCATTCCCCCCTTGTTTTCTGTCTCCAAGATGAATCTAACAAATGCATAAACCCAGGGAAAGAATTCTAACTAGGCTGGCTCGTGGAATGATAACAGCTAAACCGGTTGTGGATTATCACTGGGTTACTATAGATGGGGAAACTGAGGCCAGGAATAGGACCATGACTGGCCTTTCCACTTCCACAGAAAGATCTGCCTACAGCAGGCTGAAGGCAGAGCAGACACATCTTTGGGAATGACACCCAAGGAGAAGAAGTGGGAAGAGCCCAGGATTAGATGGTGCTGACTCCCCTAATTCGCCCGAACTGCCATGGGCCAGCTGGAAACATGAGGACTGCGACCGGAGTGGGACACAGGCTCTAGATCAAGCCCCCCTTCCTTTAAGAGTCTAAAGAACACAGCAAGTGGGCACCTGTGTGTCTCAATCGGTTAATTGTCTGCCTTTGGCTCAGGTCATGATACCAGGGCCGTGGGATCAAGCCCCATGTCAGGTTCCCTTCTTGTCGGGGAACCTGCTTCTCCCTCTGCCTGCCCTTCCCCCTGCTTGTGTTCTCTCTTTCTCTCTCCCTCTCTGTCAAATAAATAAATAAAAATCTTAAAAAAAAGAACACAGCAAGCTCTAGTCACTCTATCCCTGTAGTAAGAAGAGAGAATCTCATATTTTGCCCTTAAGAAATGGGTGTTGACGTCTCTTTACATTATTAGAGAAAATGCCCAGCCAAGAAATAAACCACAACTTTATTTACAGTATATTTCCCAGAACTCAGAGAAATGCTGTGCTTTTCTGCATAGACTTCAGACCAAAGCATAATTTATCACAATACATCAAACTTAACAGAACATAAACCTATCCCTACCTTATAAAAACATACAAGGGTTTGTTCACTCTTTATATAAATTACTTAAGGACATCCTAGCTGTACACATCATTTTGAAAGGATTTCCATTACTGGAAAGAGCTGATTCTACCAGTGACGATCTTTGCCGTGGCCGAGGGAACAATTAAAATGGGAATGATGGAAGTTGTAACAAAGCGTTTGGTGGGGAACAAACATCCCAGATCAGTCTAGAGCAGCGGGGGTTGTCCTAACTGTGAAAAAAGTCACCTCCATACTGAAGTTCAGGCTTGCAAGGCGGATGATTGAAATAGGAGCAGGATTATAAACATCCCAAGGACAAGGACTGCATCTAGTTTTGGTCACCAATGTACCCTAGCACATAGCAGATGCTCAATAAATTCAAATTGAAGAGGGAGAGAGGTGGGTGAGGGGGAAAGGGGCAACCAAGCCTACCACAGCAATGATACCCAATTCCCAACCACCCTCGACCCAAACCGCACCCCACATTCTGTGACCTTGAGCCCAAGGAAGAAAGAACAGAAAACACGATTCTACCAACCCCATTCTCCATACGGGAAAAGTAAGGCCCAAAGTCAGGCTCTTCAGTTAGTCATATTTATTAAAACCAGCCGTTGCAAATCTTAATACCTACAGGGACAGGCAGGATAATTACTGAGCCAGACTGGGGGGGGGGGGGGGGCGGGCGGGGATGGAGTGAACCGGAAACCACTCCCCGGTGCTTCCCCAAGGGCTGCAGGCATGCGGCTCAAGCCAACCAAGGCCTCATAAGAATGCCGGCCCAGGGCTGCCAGCTGCTAATTATTTTAAGAGAAGCTGGAAGTAGCCATTTTTAAGCGAAATCATATTTTCAAAGTTAACTACTATTTTTGTTTTTTACATTTTAAACACATTATGGGCACTTCCCCCACCAACAGCCATGAGGCACTCCCGACTGGTAGGCCGGGGTGTGTCGGCTCTGATTTCAAACAGTGCGTTATAAGGATCCTGGGCCCAACCCTGAACTTACTGATTTTGCTTCACCATAGGTGAGAGGCCAGGTATTTTCAGAGGACTTGAAGGCAGGAACTGTGTCTGTCTTGTTTACCACTCTGTTCCCCAGCCCAGGACACTACCTAGAATGCAGCACTGGTTAGAAGGAAAGACAATGGGGAGGGGGGAGAGAAATGTACATTTACAGCATCTGCTTACACACCATGTAAGCTTTCTACACGAATGGTATGGACTGAATGTGTCATCCCATGGCCCCCGCAAATTCGTATATCAAAGCCTTAACCCCCAAAGTGACTGCATTTGGAAATGGAGCCTTTAAGGAAGTAATTAAGGTTAAATGAGGTCATGGCATGGGAGCCCTGATCCAATAGGGCTGGTGTCCTTATAAGAGGAAGAAGAAACACCAGAGACCTCTTGCTTTTCCTCTCTCTCCTCCTTCCCTTCCCCCTCCCTCCCTCTTTCCTTCTCTCTCTCTCCCTCTCTTCCTGTTCCCTCTCCAGCCCACCACCCCCATACATACAAGCACTGAGGAATGAGCCATCTGCAAATCAAGGAAAGAGGCCTCACCAGGAACAACCCTGTTGACGTCTTGATCTTGGACTTGAAATCTCTGAAACTGTGACAAATACATTTTTGTTGTTTAAGTCACTCAGTCTTTGGTATTTTGTTATGACAGCCCACCTGACTAATACAATACATAATCCCATTCCATTTAAAATACAGAACAAAGGTATGACATAAATAAACCCCAACCAAGAGAAGAGTGAACACCTTACCTTTGCGCGGTATTTTATTTACGAAGCCGTGGCGGCAAGGAGAGTGGCGGGGGACAGATGACTGCCTCCATTTTTCAGATGAGAAGACTGGGACTCAGAGAGGTTGAGGGAATTGCCCAAAGTCAACAGTGAGAGGAGAACAGCAAGTCAATCACTCTTCCAGATAGATTGCAGCATCCTGTCTAGCCTAGACAATATTGGTACTCGGGCCAAATCCACTCAGATCGCTTCACTCCTTTTCTGGGGCCCCACCATCCACCCCAGCCTCTGGGTGCATTCACCTGTACCAGCCAGTCCAGGGGACGCTTCTTGGAGCACCACCCTTGGCTGCTAGGGGCTCTCTGCTGGCACTTGTAGGGGACCAGAAGCCCCTGAGCTTTTCTCCCAGGCAGCCCTTGCCTGATGCCCATCAGGTGCCTATGTCCAAAAGCCCCGCTCCTTCCCCAGGCATGGGCTAATTCTGGGATGTGACTCACTCTCCAGGGCACCCCTCTACAGGAACAGGCTGAGAATACCCTCCACAGGACTTTGCCAAAATTATGCCTTGTTTGGTTTCCTCCCTTTCCCGGTCCTGTCTCACCCTTCCCTTATTCATCTCCCATGGGACCTGTAAGTCCTTCTCTCAGAAGGTCTTCTTCAAGGAAACCCAACCCAAGACCAGGTTCCCTTGAAGACACAGGCCCTGCATCAAGGCTGGTCCTCTCCCCTGGGTCTTGGGTCCTGATGTGGTCAGAGCCAGGCTGAGCCCAGAGCTCAAACAGAGACTCACACCTCCAAGGAGACCCTGGAGGGAATGGCTGGGCAGCTCTGGGGACAGATGTTGGTGGAGGTGGGTATGACAGCAGGAGAGGGAAGAGAATGAGGCCCTCTGGCTTTCTTTGACCTTTACTATTTTATTGTTACACAACTTCTACATATATTTTTTCCCCCTCAGTGTACAGTGAAAAAAACATTTCAAGGCAGATTTTTTTAAAGATTTTATTTATTTATTTGACAGAAAGAGACACACGAAGAGAGGAAACACTAGCAGGGGGAGTGGGACAGGGAGAAGCAAGCTTCCTGCTGAGCAGGGACCCTGATGAGGGGCTTGACCCATGACCCTGGGATCATGACCTGAGAAGAAGGTAGACGCTTAAACACTGAGCCACCCAGGCACCCCTCAAGGCAGATTTTTTTTTAAAGATCACCCAAAGATAAAATAAGCAGTCAACATATTGGGGTATCTCCAGCCAGACTGTGTGCATGTGTTTAAACAAAAATGGGACCATCCCATATAGAGAGTAAGTACAGCGTAGAGGAGGCGTCAGAGTGTGGGTTCTGGAGCCAGATTACCAGGATGTGGATCTTGACTCCACACCCACTAGCTGCAGGACCTGAGGCAAATAAGTCACTTCTCTGTGCCTCTGTTTCCCCAGCTGCAAAGTGGGGAGGCTAGTGTCGCCCTTAGAGGGTGGTCTTGAGGATTCAATGAGTTAGTGCACATAAAGCACTTACAACAGTCCCTCACATACGCAAAGTGCTATGAGAACATTGGCTAGCCTCGCCATCGGTAGTGTTACAACTGCAGGTCATAAACCCCTAGCTTCTGGCAAGATCCAGCCTGCAGATGTGTTCTGTTTATCCGAATAATGGTGTGGGGCTCTGTTCAGCTCAGCGTGTGTAGGGGCCTATCCCCCCTCCTCGCCTCTCGGTCATTGCCGGGTCCCAGCAGAATGGATTCTGGCAGTCTGAGGACGAAGCTCCAGCACAGAGATGCAGGTGTGGGTTGTGGGGGAAACAGTGCATGTGAGCACAGTAAAGGGGTCCGGGCCCAGGGGCAGGGCACTGATTGTGTTCGCTACAGATAGGTTCGGACGTGTGTGGAGATATCTACCAGCTGCCAGGGACTGGCAGGGGTGGGACAATGGAGGCTAAACCATGCCTTGCCCAGTCCCACATAATGAAAAACAGTCCCACTCCAAATGTCAAAAGCATCCCCAGAGATGAACACTTCTCTAGTCCCTCATTTGATAGGTGGGGAAATTGAGGCTCAGAGAGGGAAAGCGACTTGCTCAAGGTGAAACAGCAAAACAAAAACAAAAACAAAAACAAAAAGAGGCCACAAAGCCGGGGGCTAAAACACTGGTCTCTCCTCAGCTGCCTTGAATCCTAATTTGTGCCTAAACCTAAAAGAGAACATTCTAAGCCCCAAGTGCATAATCCCTGCTGCAGTTCTAGAAGGGGGAGCCAATCCCCCAGCCTTCTCTGGCTGGAGTGGGGAGAAATCAAACTTCAAGACAGTACTAGTGCCAAAAGCAGATGTGCAAACAAAGATAAGGAAGGCAGGGTTTTCACCAGACAAATTCGTGCCCCGCTCAGTTTAGACATTAAAATGAACTAACTTAATTTCATGCCATATGCAAATCCTTACCAGCTGTCAGCTCTGTAATCACAGGAGACTTAATGTAATAACTAAACAAGAACAAAAATGCAGCAAAGACAGGCTCTGGGCAAGTCCACTGACAGCGGGTTTTATGTTCCTGGGAACTCAGCAAGAGTGGAGTGTTTATGGTGGACATCTGGAAGCAGCTATGGGCCCCGATGCCTGCCATCTCCTTCATGAAAATGCTGGTGGCAATAATAAATAACGGCTAAGGACCGATGTGGGCGTTGCGCACCCTGAGCCCCCATGTACCGTGAACGTCTCTCTCTAGACCCTACAGCCTCTCCACACTTGTCAAGGTTCAGCTGGGCCTGGCTGCAATCTGCACTAAGAGCTTAGAAGGAGCCAAAAGACAGTCCGGGCTCACGGGGTTTGGGTCCCCCCCGCCATGGAACCAGAAAAGGGGGAAGATGCCTGCCGCCAGCAGCTGACGATGGGTGGTCTTCCAAGCTGGGGAGCTCCACGTTACCCTGACTGCTCGAGCCAACAATCCTAACAGCAAACATTTATTAAACGCTTGCCTTGGGCCAGGAGCCAAACGAACCGCCTTCTGTGCTTTATCTCAGTGTTTCCCAAAGTGTGGAGGATGACTGAAGTTCATCTCGTCATTCATTCAACAAGCAGTTATTAAGCGCCTATTATGTGTCAGGCACTGTGTGGGAAATGGATCAGCAAACGAGATACATACAAATGCCTGGCCATGTGAAGTTTAGTTTCTAGTGGGGCACATCCTTAAAATACAGCAGGGATGTGTGTTAGGAAATAGACACTTCACACTCTATGAGGTCACCAACGTTATTGCCTTAGGATGAATTTCTAGGTTTAAAAGTTGATTAGAAAAAAAGAATTAAATGGGGTGCCTGGGTGGCTCCATCAGTTAGCGTCTGCCTTCAGCTCAGGGCATGATCCCGGGGTCCTGGGATGGAGCTCCGTGCCAGGTTCCCTACTCAGTGGGGAGTCTGCTTCTCCCTCTACCTCTGTCCCTTCCCCTGCTCAGGTGCGTGCTCTCTCTCTTTCCCTCTCTCTCTCAAGTAAATAAAATCTTTAAGAAACAAAAAAGATTTTCTAAGAAAAGCATTAAATAAATAATAAAACAGGTGGTTTCACAGGTGGGCTAAAAGCATGATGGGGTTCCTTCTCCTATAGGACCGTGATATAGGTTTTATCGTTAGTCTTGTTTTATAGCCAGGGAAGCTGAGGCTCAGGGAGGTGGAGTCATTTGCCCGAGGTCACATGGGACATGGTGGAGTTCAGATTTGAACCCAGGTCCATCTTCAGAGCCCGTGTTTTAACCACTACTCGGAGCTAAGGAGATACACCAGGTGGCCGATTTCATCCCACCACTTGGCTCCCTACCACCAGCTCCCCAAATCACTGTGCACATGGCTTATATCCCCTCTACAGAAATCCCGCCAAGGGGTTATGCCATGGCTCTTGCCCATGGTTTAGGGTTAAGGAGGATCCAGGGCAGCCTATTTTATACCCTTCCTTCATTTGGGAGCCAGGACCGCCCCCCATTCACACAATAGCCTAGCTCAGGGGCCTGTGGAAACAACCAGGGACCCACTACAGGAAGACCCTCTGACAACCCACAGCTACTTGCTCAGTCCCGACAGGGCTGATCTCAAGTGCGATCGTGTCTGTGACCAACATGCAAATCTCCCAGCCTCCACCACCACCAGGAAAGCAACTCAGAACATCTTCATCTCCAATTGCAAGCCCGAGGAGCAAGAACATCTCCCAGGTGTCACCGGCCAAGAGCTCATTCACTCCTCCAAAAACCATGTGACAACCATTGTGATCATTCCCATTTTGCAGATGGAAAGACAGAGCCAGGGAGAACTAAGTAACTTGCCCAAGGTCGCACATCTGCTCAGGGGTCAGAAACCTTGTGCTATGAAGGGCCCAGAAGTAAATATTTAAGACTTTGTGGGCCATACAGCTGCAGCTGCAGCCACCCAGCTCTGCCAGTGTAGACTAAAACACCCATGATGATACATAAATGAGTGGGTACAGCTGTGTTCCAATAAAACTTTATTTACAAAAAACAGGCAGTGGGCCACATTGGGCCCACAAGCCATAGTCTGCCAACCCCTACTTTAAACCATTGCACGACACTGCCTTTTGTCATTTCCAAAGGATATACCCTGAGCCACCCACCCATCACAGAAAAAGCAAATGAATGATCAGTTGGTCTCGAAATCAGGAGGCGAATCCTGTGGGACCCTGAGAAGACCGTGTAACCTCCTGGTCCTGTTTCCTCTACTGTAAAATGAAAACAACACCCACATGGCACACACAGAAAACGCACACACGCACGCGCGCAGACAAACACACACACACACACACACTCTGCAGGCTTACGAGGACAATCCAGGGAAGAAGTGCATGCCGCCAGTTTATAAGATCATCCCTGTCCAAATGCAATTATCGTAATGCTATAATTGGGGCCTCCAGCTACTTCTCCAGGAGGCACAGAAAATATTAGGCATCATTGTCAAGAGGCTCTCTCTACTACTTCTAAGGGCCCCTCTATGGCTTCCCATCGCACTGGAAATTCATTTGTCCTCCATTTCCATTGTGACTGAGCCTCTTAACTCCCTCCCTGTTTGAAAGCCATAAGGGCCAACGTGTGAGATTTAACACTCCATTCCCCGAGTAATTAGACTCAGCCATATAAAGTGAAATGTTGAACAATTAACTTCTGTGTGGCGCCCGGAGGTGATATGGCAACAGCACCAGCGACCCTGTCCATAAACCACGCTTTTGTTCTCTCCTGGAGCCCTGAAACCACTCATTTGTCCCCTGTTGACTCCCCATTTTCAGAACTCCAGGTTGGGGTGAGCGGAGGTCCACACCCCAAGAGAGACACTTAGCACAGTGAGGGGGAGCCACGGGGAAGATGTTTATAAATGGAAGCAGCAAGGTTCAGTAAAATCTAATCAGCCCTGAAACAAGGTGAGCTCTTGATGCTTATAAGAACGTTCTATTCGTGCTGGAACTATTTGGGGGTTTGTGTTGTGCGTTGTCACTGCTGCAGACAAGGGCTGCCCTCATGAGTCCACGGGCTGCCAGGGCTACAGCAGACAAATAGTTCGGTACAAGAGGGACTGACACCCAAGGAGAGACCACAAATGGGGTCAGGACTTGAGTAAGTTCCCCAAGAAAGGAGCTGAGATGCTCTGAGGTGAGCAGGACTTTGCTACGGGAAGCACAGATGTGGGAAAGAACATTCCAGGTGAAAAGAAAGTGAAGCAGTCCTCTGGCTGGATGGCTCTCGGTGTGTTATGGGTAGTCCCTGAACTCCCTCATGGACTTTTTTGCTACTTGACATCACCCTGCACATCACCGGGGAGCAAAAGATCTTTCTTGAAGTGCAATGGATGGTCCAGGCATGCTCCTTTTGCTCCTCCCTGATTCAGGGAGAGACTCTGAGCTGGGAAAGAGGGGCCTGCAGCATGTAATTCTCCTACAGAATCGTAAGACAACCATCAAAATCAAGCAATGGGGGCACCTGGGTGGCTCAATTGGTTAAGTGTCTGTCTTCGGCTCAGGTCATGACCCCAGAGTCCTGGAATCAGGTTCCGCATCGGGCTCCCTGCTTAGCAGGGCATCTGCTTCTCCCTCTGCCCTTCACCCCGCTCATGCTCTCTCTTGCTCTTTCTCAAATAAATAAATAAAATCTTCAAAAAAAAATCAAGCAATAAACATCGATGTATCATCATCAATTAATCCTCGGACCCCAGTTAAATTTCACCAGTTATTCCAATAAAGTCCTTTATCATAAAAGGAAACAATTCAGAATCAGGACATATTTAGGTGTCCCAACATTTCATCAGTGTCTTCCAGTCTGTCATAGTTCCTCGGTCTTTCTTTGGCTCTTGAGATCAGGACACTTCTGACAAGTTCTGGCCAGATAGTTAGCAGGATTTTGCTCAGTTTCGATCTGTCCAGTCAGATCGTTCAATTAGATTGTCCACGGCACACCCACCATCACAGAACAGTATGCTGCCAGCTGCCGTTGGTGAGCAGCGCGCTTACCAAAAGTAGCCATTTGCTCCCAAACCTGTTTATATCTGTTGTAGATGTCATTATAATTACATATCTTAGGTACAAAGTGGATAGGATAGAATAGGAGGGGGAAAGAAAGTTGTATCTGTGAAACATGAAGTGTTTGGGAAAGCCCTAAAAAAATCAACTTCCTAAATAGGAACTGATGGGGCGTCTGGGTGGCTCAGTCCGTTGAGCATCTGGCTTCAGCTCAGGTCCTGGGATCAAGCCCTGTGTCCGGCTCCCTGCTCAGCAGGGAGTCTGCTTCTCCCTCTTCCTCTGCTGCTCTCCTTGCTTGGGCTCATTCTCTCTCTCTCTTGTCAAATAAATAAAATCTCTAAATAGGAACTGATAAAGAATTAGTTATCGAGGTAGGCACTGTAAAACATCAGGTGGGGGCCACCATTAAAATCAGGAAGGGTCCTATATTCTGCTCCGCAAGTGTCTTTAAATTCTCATTATGCTGAAGTAAGCCAAAAGAGACAATCATCTGATCTGTACAGGAAAGAAGAGAGGAGGCTTGAATCAATTAAACCCTCATTGATTAATTAACCCAATATTAATTAATTACTTAGGTTACTCAATTGACCTAATATTAATTAACCCAATATTAATATTGGAAAATTAATGTACAGAATACAAATGAACACACAGAACATCTGTGCCGGGACACTAATATAAAAGAGAAAGTATTCTAGGATATAAAACCTTCTGTTCTTCTGCTTTCACAAAATTTTCCAATTAATCTCCCCAGACACTAGTCAATGGGAAAATCATATCATGCTCCGTGTCACAGGTCATCAGGGAAATGCAAATTAAAACAAGACACCACCACAGATCTAGGAGAACGGCCAAAATCCAGAACACAGACAACACCAAATGCTGCCAAGGAAGTGAGGCAACGGGGGCTCTCGCTCGGTACTGCTGGGAGTGCAAGATGGGACAGCCGCTTCGGGAGGCAGTTTGGCAGTTTCTTATAACATGAAACATCCTCTCAACGTACGAATCAGCAATCGCTGTCCCTGGTATTTACCCGCAGGAGTTGAACACTTCTGTCCACACAAACACCTGCGCACAGATGTTTACAGCAGTTTTATTCATAACTGCCCAAACCTGGAAGCAACCAAGATAAATGAACGGGGGTACATCCACACATGGAAATATCCAGGACTAAAAAGCAATGAGCTATCAAGCCACAAAAGACATGGAAGAACCATCGGTGCATAGGACAGAGCGAAAGAAGCAGATCTAAAAAGGCAACATACTGTAGGATCCCAATATATGACATTCTGGAAAAGACAAAACTTTCGAGACAATAAAGAGATCAGGTTGTCCTGGGTTAGGGGGCGGATCATGGGCGGGGGAGGGGGGGAGGCATGGGAGGGATTAACAGGCAGAGTGCAGAGGATATTTAAGGCAGTGAAAATGCTCTGCATGATGCTGGACACCTGTCCTTAAGCATCTGTCCTGACCCACAGAACGCACAACATGGAGAAAGAACCTGGATGGAAACTATGGACTCTGGGTGGTGACGATGTGTCCGTGTAGGTCCATCGATTACAACAAGACTTCTACTCTGGTGGGGGTGCCAGTAAAGGGGGAGGTTGTGCCTGGGGTGGGGGGGTGGGACAGGGCATAGAAGGGAAATCTCTAGCTTCCTCTCAATTTTGCTGTGAACTTCAAGCTGCTCTATAAAACAAAGAAAGAAATAAAATCTTTTAAATTAAAAAAGAAATGATAGCAGACTAGCATCTCAGCTGTACCCAAGGACATGTTCAAAGTGGACCCTAGGAAATGGTATTTGGCCTCAAAAAGGTAGGAAACTCTGATCCGTGCTATCATGGGGATGACCCCTGAGGACATTAGGCTAAGTCTTCTCAAAGAGATAATCACCGTAGGGTTCCACCTGGAGTAGTCAGAATCTGAGAGTCGGAAAGTAAAAGGGCGTCCCCCAGGCTGGGGGAGGGGCACCGGGGCGCTGGAGTTTCAGTTTGGGCCGATGAACAGAGTCCTGGAAATGGATGGTAGCGTTGGTTAGACAACAATGTGAATGTGTTTAATGCCACTGAGCTGCACAATTCAAAATAGTTAAGATGGTAAATCTTACAGTATGTGCATTTTAATGCAATAATAATGCTGATCAAATAAACAAGTCAAATACCTAGACCAGTGCAAGGCAAAAAGTGAGATGATTTCTACCAGCATTGTTAGGGCTGCAAGACAGAAAACAGAATGTAGCTTCGGCAAAGCAGGTGCACAAAGAGGTGGCTTTGAAGTGAATCCCACAAAAAGAAAAGGAGGGGACAGAAAGGTCTGTCATAATGACAGACTAGTCCTGTCTAGTCCTAACACGTGTGACACTTGCAGGACAGCGCCGGGCACCTAGGAAGCAATTGCTGGTTGTGATGACAACTGTACCACACCGGCCTCCGTAAAAGGGAGTCGTGGGGAAGCATGTCCAACTCAGCGCAGGCAGGACACCTGGCCAGCCGTGCTCTGAAGGGGCCTCTTGCCCCACTATAGTCTCGAAGCAGCGGGGAAGGCTCCAGATGGAACAGGAAGGGACAGCACTGGCAGCCTTGGAAGAGTCTGCTCCCCTCCATCCCTCTGGAGCCTGTGGACTAATCTGGCAGCACACCCCCAAAGAATAGAGACACCTTTGTCAGAGAGACTGTGGAGGACCTTAAGGAGGGGCACAGGATAAAAACGTTGAAAGAAGCCGGTCACCAAAGACTACACATTCTATGCCTCCATTTATAGGAAGGGGAATCTATATGGATACAAAGCTGTTGCCAGGGAGGAGGGCAGAAAAACCTAAAGGGTGGGAGGTTTCTTTTGAGGGGGAAGGGGAGATGAACAGTTCTAAAATCGACTGTGATTATGAGTGAACGGTGTGGTATGAGAATCACAGCTCAATAAAGTTGATATTAACAACAGGACCGCCTGGCTGGCTCAGTGGGTGGAGCATGAGACTGCTGATCCCGGGGTTGTGAGTTTGAGCCTCACACTGGCTGTAGAGATTTCTCAAATAAACAAATAAACTTAAAAAAAAAAAAAAACCTGGCAGTCTTCTTAAAAACAACAATAAACAACAACAGAAAGCTGCATTGGCTCTAAACTTCCTCCTCCGGTTCCTCTAGGAAGGCCAGAGCCAACACCATCGTTCTACGGGCAATTCATTAAAGAGCATTTCCCTGAGGCCAGGAAGACTCTTTGATGTCCGTCCAGAGCCCACTCGGAATTCTTATCTAGTTAGAGGAGGGGAATGCATAGTAAAGGGTTGGCTTCCTTGCCTAGCCAGACACCCTTGCTAATTTCCTCGTCTCCACATTACTACGGCAACAGAAAGCTTCCACCGGAGAGCTTCTGGGGTGTGTCCAAAGGGACTGTAATCTGGACCCAGGGTGGCTGCCACCTGTCTGTCCAGTAGCTCCCAGGCGCTGGCTGCCCTGCTGATGGGTGGGACAGCCCGTAATCCCATGAAGTAGGGAAATTGGGAGGGAGGCAGTCCTGTGGGTCCACACTTCAGGCTGGCCTAGTGGCCACCCTGAGTCACCATCACCATGCAGGAAGAGGAGAGGGTATTAGGCACATCTTATAGAGGCTGTGACTAAAATGGCATCTTGAGCACCTGAGCCAGTCTCCATTGTCGGCACGGCCATATTTTTAGATAGGAGGAGGCAGCTTCTCCAGCCAATGAGAGAAACGTAGCTGGAAAGTTCTCATGGAACATCTGGGGGAAAGGCAATTGTGAACTGGGAGCCCAGTGTTGTGGCAGGTGAGTCTCACAGTTGAAGAAGCTTCCCCCCCGCCCAAGACTTGGCCAAAGGGTCCAGGCTGTTGGGCTGTCAGATGGAACCACTGGGATTGATGGGGGGCAGGCACAGTGGGCACTGGAGAGATGGCCTCCAAGATGGTCCCTAATGATCCTCACCTTCACCTGGCTGAACATGAGGCAGTCCCCTTCCACAGTGTACCCAGGTTGCTGTGTGTCGTGACCCAGACAGTTCAGACACTGTGTGACTTTCAAAGCTATGTCGTAGAGGACATCATGCTCTCGGATCACTCATACCAGGGGGAAGCCGCCATGTTGGGAGGGCACCCAGACGGCCCTAATGGAGTTACCCACGTGGAGAAAAACTGAAGCCCCTGCCCAGCAGCCAGCACCAACCTGCCAGCTGCCTAAGCAAGCCACCGTGGAAACGGCTCCTCAGCCCAGTCAAGCCTTCAGGTGACTGCAGTCCCAGCCAAGATGGTGACACAATCTTAAGAGTGATCCTGAGTCCAAACTATCCGACTAAGCTGCTCCTGGACTCTTGTCACACACAAAGTATGTAAAATAATACACTTGTGGTGTTGTGTTAGGCTGCCAATTTTGGGCACTATTTGTTACACAGCAGTGGATAACGGATTCAGAGTAGGTCCAGCAGCCCCTAGGATAGTCGGAAATTGTCTTGAGAAGAAAAGATGGTTGAGAAGATGATCTTGAGAAGAAAAGATTTTCCCTCCTTGGGATATCTGGGTGGTTCAGTTCAGCTTTGCCCATGATCCCAGGTTCCTGGTATCAAGTCCCACATCAGGATCCTTGCTCAGGAAGGAGTCTGCTTCTCCCCCTGGTTGCTGCTCCCCCTGCTTGTACTCTCTCTCTCTGACAAATAAATACAATTAAAAAAAAAAAAAAGATTTTTCCCTCCTTGCTCCTCATACCCTTCCCCACCCTTTTACAAAAGAAAGTGATGTGTTGGTGAACTGTGAGTCTGCAGACTTGGATTTGTGTCCAGGCTCTGCCCTTGCCCTCTAACCACTTCAGTTCCTCTATATGTAAAATTGAAGAGCTAGCCCACCAGCCCTGAAATCACAGGGTCTGATAGTGGTTAAAACTGTAAGTTTCGAGTTAGGAATACTGGTTGTGAACCCTGGCTCTGCCACTTGCTTGCTGTGTGACTCAGGCTAATTACTGAACTTCACTGAGCCTTGGCTTCCCCTTCTGTAAAGTGGGTTTAATGATCTCTACTTCATAGTATTGTTACAAAAATCCAGTAAAACAATACACATCAATTACTTAGTACACAGTAAGTGCCTAATAAGTGGTTGTTACCACTACCAATAATGAGATAGCAGGACAGGTACAATTATTTCCACTTATAGTCAAGATACAGGAGGGTCACAAAGGTTGGAGGACTTTATTGGTCTAGAGCAGGCCCAGCTATGGATGTTTTTTAAAACCTCCCTAGGTGATTCATTCTTTGAGAAACTCTGCCCTAGAGAAACTTCCACACACATGCCCAAAAAATCATACAAGAATTTCACTGCCATGTGTTTGTAACAGAAAAGGAGCTGATTTGGCTTAGGTCATGATCTTGGGGTCGTGGGATCAGAGCTCCACACTTACCACGGAGTCTGCTTGAGAATCTCTCTCCCTCTCCCTCTGCCCCTCCCACTCGTGCTCTCTCTCTGTGTCTCTAAAATAAATAAATAAGTAAGTCTTAAAAAAAAAAAAAAAAGAAATAGATCATATTACCAATGCTCTGAAGCCCTGGGCATCCTCTCCGGTGTCACTTCCCCTTCCTTCCCTTCCAGAGACAATACCGTCTTGAATTTGTTGCTTATTATATCCATACATGGCCTTTTGTTTTTAACCATATGTATATACTCTTAAATAATATATAGCAATATTCTGCACGCTTTTACATGTTATATATACACTGTGTATCCTCCTGCATTTTTTTTGGTTTAGCATTATATTGTAGAGATTTATATTAATGTTGATACAGTTAGTTTGAGCTCAGCAACTGTAGATTGCGGTGTTGTATTCCACTTACGATTTCCCATTACCTGTTGATAGGTATTTGGATCATTTCTAGTCCTTTTTTTTCCTTTTTAAAGATTTATTTATTCATATGAGAGAGAGAGAGAGGCAGAGAGAGCACAAGCAGGGGGAGGGACAGAGGGAGAGGGAGAAGCAGGCTCCCTACTGAGCAGGGAGCCCGATGAGGGACTTGATCCAAGGACTCTGGGATCATGACCTGAGCCGAAGGCAGCCGCTTAACCCTGAGCCACCCAGGCTCCCCAATATGATATTTCTTAAACTGGAGACTTGGCACACAGGTACCCATTTTATTATTTATGCCTTCTGGATGTCTGAAATACTTCATAATTTAAAAGTAGACATGCATAAAAATATCTAGTACAACTGCCCATGGGAATTTTTTTCTTATTATTGTTTGCGACCCCATTTTGCTTCTATTCTGTCTGTGATCCCATTTTGCTTTTAGGAAATAAAGTGTTTGTAAAAACCTTGTAAGGTGATGGACAGTAACTGCACCCTTCGTGGTGAGCACTGAGCGAGGTACAGAATTGTCACATCACTATGTCATATACCCGAAACTAATATGATACTGTATGTCAACTACACTTCAATTAAAAAAAAAAGGAAATAAAGTAGTTGGTTATTTTGGCTCTGAAAGCAACACTTTGCATGTCTGAGATCATCCTGAATTCAGAGCAGGAGCCAAGGGCCCAAGGACACCTACCCAAACCCTGCCTCTTGGGGATGCCCCAGGCACTGGGCCTGACCGCACTGGGTATGCAAACTGAAGATGTCAGTAGTCAGGGAGAAGGGCTGCTGGGGTGGGGGGGTCGGGGGTGCTGCTCTTTGGCAGCAGCTCTAAATTAGGAGAGAAAAAAAAAATCCAGGCAGGCTGGGAGATGAGAGGAAGTGGGGGGGTCGGGGGAAGGGGGGACCAGTATTGTGCATTTTCTTTTAAATGAAGTTGAGTCATTCTGGAGCCATTTCAAGGCAATATAGCCTCCATTTGGGGAGTTTTGTACTTCCTAAGCAATAGAATCCGACTCTGCCTCCAAGAAGTGCTTGACTGCTGTTTCTTAAAGATGCATAAGGGTTTGTTTTGTTTTGTTTTGTTTTGCATTTGTCAAGTGTCAAGGTAAGCTTTTAGAGAACTCCTCCGTAGGCTGCGAGGAGGCCATTTCCACCCAACACGGAATGCTTAAGGTGGAGCAAGCCAACTTTTGAATCTCGCTTCAGGGACCGTATTTTGTGCATTCAGTGCAGCTGAAGGCAGTCAAGAAAATTGAGTGGGGTCTCCTGACAAAGAGATTGGGTGGGGAAAGTGATGCCCGTGAAATTACTACCCCCTAGTGGTCACAGGCAGTGGTGAGATCATCTGCCAAGAGGCATCTGTGACGTTCCTTCCTGTGTTCCACCAGCCACCATCTCCGGCCCATTTTAAATCCCCTAAAACGGGGATTACGGTCTGGCAGCCCTCCGTAGCCAGTGGGCAGACATACCAACTGTTTGAAAATCTGGAGAGTTTGCTTAAAAATCTAGGCCTGACATCTCTCTTGAAAAATTAGAAAATCTGTCAACTTTTGGACTTAATACATTTTTTTTACACAATGAATGTAGGCTAGAGCTGAGAAGCTGCTGCCACCTTTGGATAAGGCAGGTACTCTCACCTTCTCCACACTCCCCACTTCCCCCTGTTGTCTCATGACCAGGCAATTTTACTCATCCATGGTTCTTGTGTAGCTTCTGGATTTGCTACCCATCTTTCTAAGCTCAGTGAAGAGGCGACGCTGGCACCTCAGAACGTGGAAAGTGGATGGTGCCTTTATGTTTTTTAATTTTTTTTTTTTTTAAGATTTTACTTACTTGAGGGGCGCCTGGGTGGCTCAGTGGGTTAAAGCCTCTGCCTTCGGCTCAGGTCATGATCCCAGGGTCCGGGGATCGAGCCCTGCATCGGGCTCTCTGCTCAGCGGGGAGCCTGCTTCCTCCCCTCTCTCTCTCTCTCTCTGCCTACTTGTGATCTCTGTCTGTTAAATAAATAAATAAAATCTTTAAAAAAAAAAAAAGATTTTACTTACTTGAGAGACAGAGACAGCGAGTGAGCACAAGCAGGGGTGAGGGGCAGAGGGAGTGGGAGAGCAGGGAGCCTGCCACGGGGCTCGATCCCAGGACCCTGGGATCATGACCCGAGTGGAAAGTAGATGCTTAACTGACTGAGCCACCCAAGTGCCCCAGACAGTGCCTTTATAAGCAGATGATGACATCACCTTATGCCTGGGAGGGGTAGAAGTCCACAAGCCCAGGATACCCAGTTCAGTGGGTAAGTGACCTGCTCCAGGACACACAGCTAATAAGAGATACACCCTGCAACTGAACACCTACCGGCTGGACCCCTGAGCTTCAATTCTTTCTACTCCACCAACCATCCCCCATAACTAGCTGGCTGCATAGCAGGCCATCCTCTGGGGAAAGTTTTTACAACACTACTGCTTGGGCCATCAGAAACAAAATTCACAAGACTTCAAGAGAACAATGGTAGACTTCTTTGTTTAAAAAATAGAAACAAGAAGCCCCAGAAATAACGACTATCCTGATTTTGTTTCTTAAAAACAACATGGTTTGTCCTGCTTTGGGTATTTCTTATTTGAGTCAACAAAATTTCTCGAGCATTTACTAGATGCCAATTTCCATGCCAAGGGCTTGGAGCTGGGGGAATGGGGAATGGTTACAAGATATAAACAGGAAGCACAACCAGCAAGGGCCAAAGTTGTTTGGTCCTTCACTTTGCACTGACCCCCACCCCCGCCCCCATGGTGTCTTTTACGACAGCACACTTGCCTAAACTGGAAGCAGACTGAGACCTATGGGAGGACACAGAGTCACTCCCCAGGGCCTGGAGCCACCTGCGGCTCTGACAGTTTCTTCTGTGAATAACAAAACAGCAATGACTTTATGTCTTCTCTAGAAATAACTGCAATAGCAGATACTTATCAAATGTTTGCTTTGTGCCAGACATGTAGGATCTCACTTCCCTGTCACACTAAACTTTATGAAGGAGGGAGTGTCATCACACTGTCCCCCTTTTACAGAAAAGCGGACAGGACCAGTAAAATCAAGTCACTTGCTGAATGTAACTCCATTTCCAAGAGGCAGAGCTGGTATTAGAACCCAGGGCTGTGTGGCTTCAGTGTGACATCCACAACCACTGCCTGATAGGGGCTCCCAAGGGGAATGTGTGTCGTGGAGGAGGTCAGATCTTGAAAAGTCAGGCCTTCTGCAGATCCTGAACTTGGGGCCAAAGGCAGGATTGGCTGTTTGTGTCCCCCTTTTACAAATGGAAAAACTGAGGCTTGGAGTAACACCCAAGATCACACACAGCTTAGGTGACAAAGTCTGGATTAAAGCCAGGGTCTCTCTGCCTCCAGAAACTATAGGCTAACATCTAATTGCTCAGAATTTCTGGGCACGTCCTGGATGTTGAATTCCAGTAATTGTGAACAAGGATGCAGGTTTCAGCTCTCTGCTTCAAGGAAAAACACCAGTCTCTCTGAGAAGCTAAATAATCCAGCCAGTTCCTTCTCGAGTGGATACAAATTTAAAAGTTTGTGAGAAAAAGGGAAAGAGAGGTGAGAAAGAGGGGGAAGGGGGCAAGCCCAGTATCACAGGCTGGAAACTTAAGAACAGGAGCTCTGAAGTCAGACAAAAAGGGTGCGGGTCATCCTCATTTTCCACCTAAGGAAACGGAGGCCCAGGAGAGCGGCCCCACACAGTGAGCAAAAGAACAGCACTTCACAGCAGGTGGAATTGCGAGTTTCCGGTCGCGGAACCTATCGTACCCCCGTAGAGCCACCCCGCGGGTTTTCCGCCCGCTACTCCCGCCTGTCGCCGAGCCCCGCCCCTACGGCTACCTATTGGCTGCTGAGTGCACGAGACCAACACAGGAGCCAGCCAATGGGGGTGACCCACGGCGCGTCTTTCCCGGGGAAGCAGACACAGGGGCTAAACCCGGAAGTGCGAAGCGGGGACAAGTCGGGTAACCAATCCGCCGCGACGAGGATGGCGGGCGGACCAATTGCGAGTCACCGGGGGCGGGGCCAGAGGGCTGGCGGCGGAGCCGGGCCTGGGAGCCGGTGGCTGCGGAGCCTCCGAGCGCTTGGAAGGCGGCCGCAGGGGTCGGGCAGCAGCGCGCGGTAGGAGGGGGCGAGCCCCAGGGGCTCGGAAGGGGCAAGCTGGGCAGGGGGCAGCGGGGAAGTGAGGCCTGGGCGGAATTCAGAGGGACCTAAGTCCAGCCAGTTCGCCCCTCTGGGCCTCAGTTTCCCCCTTCCTAGAGTGGTGAGACGTTCTTATCTCCTGCCTCCCCCGCACAGACCCGGGTCCCTGGAGAACTCCAGCCCTGCCTCGGATCCCGTCCCTCCGGGAGCCTCTCAGAGCACCTGGACGAAGCAGTGACCCATACCCTCTTCTAAAACCGGACAGCACGCCCAGCGTACCCCGGTTAGAGCGCAGACCGGGTCATTTCAGGTGTATCAACGAGCCAGGCTCCCTCATTAGACTCCAAGCCCTGGGCGATCAGAAACTTAATCAGTCATTTCTGGGTCTTGGAGGCCCAGCACCAGGAGTAGGCTGGAGCAGGGGTGCATGGGTCCTGGTTGGAAATAGAGGCTAAGACCTGGGTGCTCTTCCCAGATGTACTGGGGATGCCATTCATTCATAGCGATTCTGTTTACTCCCGTGGCCTTCTAGAGATTGACTTACTCTGCTTTAGTTTCTCTTTGTAAAATGGAGTTGGGAGTAGCTTTTCTTCATAAGGTGTTGATGTTTGAGATAATGCATGGCTAGCACTCAGCTTAGTGCTCAGTACACCATAGTTGCCCAATAAATGCTTATTGTTAGCATAATGGTGCTTGCATACCTGACCCCTCCACTCCCGCTGCCAGCCCAAAGCACATGCTCACTGTCATGTGGGGGGTGAGTGGTCACCCACTCTGGCCCGCAGCTTGAGTTCCTTTTGAGATGCTTGGACTGCCCAAGCTCTAGGTGAGATCCTTTCTGGACAGGTCAGGGAAGGCAGGCTAGAGACGGGAGAAGCACTGTAGCTAATACCAGATGTGGGCATGAATTGACGGCCACCATGAGGCAGCAAATCAGGCCACCAAACAGCTGTTCGTATCAAAGACTAGACTTCAGAACTGCTTTGGCCAATCTGGGTATGTGTGTGGTCAGAAACCTGTGGTCAAGGGAGGGGACTTCAGACGCATGGATTCCTGAATTCAAGTCCTAAGGCTGTCACTTATTCACTGGGTGACTTTGGGCAAGGAGCTTCATCTCTCTGAGCCTGTTTCCTCATGTGGAGAAGTGGGAAGACTGTAGCCATCAGCTCCTGTTGAAGATTGCAAGAGATAGTGTGAGGTCCTTAGTGCTTGGCCCAGGACCTGGCACACAGTAAGTGCTCAGTAAATGTTGAGTGCCCATGGCATTATTTTTCAGAGTCACGGCGCCCTGGAAGCGGCACCTGTCCTCCAGGCTGGCCCCTTCGCATTTATATCCACTTCCTGCCTTGCCCCAACCCCCTGGTCATAGTGAAATAGGAGGTGTGGGAGCCTCCAAGCCCCCGCTGAATTCAGAAACTTATCTGGATCGTGCCCGCTTCCCCTGCCTCATCTACAACTCTTGGTTCCCTGCAGATCTTGTTCTCGGGCAACTGAATATGTGCAGGGGGCCCACCCCTGAGTCCAGATGACACTCATGCCGATGGCTTCAGTGATGGCAGTGACTGAACCAAAATGGGTCTCCGTCTGGGGCCGCTTCCTTTGGGTTACGCTGCTGAGCATGGTGCTGGGGTCCCTGCTGGCGCTGCTGCTGCCACTGGGGGCCTTAGAAGAGCAGTGTCTAACCGTGCTCAAGGGCTTCTACCTGCTCAGGAGCAAGCTGGACAGGGTGCAGCATGCCGTCACCAAGTGCAGCAGACCATCCACAGAGCTCAGTGTCACCTCCAGGGACCCGGCACTGCTGGCAGTCAAGACCAAGGCCTCTCCAGGTAAGGCAGACCGGACACCGCTCCTCACCACTTCTTAACTGGATAGCTGTGTGGAGTGCCTGCAGTGTCCCATGTGCAGGGTACAGGGTACTCGGGCGAACAAGTCTGCCCCGAGCTCCCAGCCTAGACAAATGGGACAGCTGGCTAAGATAACAAGCAGTGATGGGGAGACAGGAGAGCACACCAGGTGGGCTCCCTGGAGGGGATGCCTGAGCTGAGACCCCATTGTAAACAGGAAAATGACCCAAAGGAAAAGGCATGGGGGGCAAGTACAACCAGGCGGCGACCAGAGGGTGAGAGAGCCTGAGGATGTGAGGAAAAGCAGCCCCATGTGTGGCAGACACACAGCGGGTGGAGGGCTGATGATGGGAGAGCTAGTCTAGAGCAGTTTCTCTCCCTCCACACTGTCCTCTGGGGTGCGTTGCAGGCTACCGAGCAGGATCTCTGGGCTCCACCCACTGGATGCCAGTAGCACCCCCCCCCAACTGTGGCAACCCAACAAGTCTTCAGACATTGCCAGCTGTCCCCTAGAGGGGCAAAATCACCCCTGGTTGCGAACCACTGGGTTAAAAGATTTGAAGAACATCCCAGAGATGGGGAAACCTCCAGAGCCTAGCATCGGGGGAGCTGTTGACAGCCTAGGCCTGAGGGACCAGGGGCCAGGGCCAGCATCACCAGGACTGACACAGGACAGCAGAGAGCGGAGAATACGGGAGAGCCATCTAAAAGGAGCTGTAGCCACAGCCACTCACTGCAGCACTCAGAGGCAGGGGGCCAGGGAATCCAGGCGGTATCTCCCAGGGCAGAGAATGGCTTTGGGGACACACAAAGACCATCTGCGGGGCACAAATGCATCGATATGTGTAGCATGGAATGATGAGCAGAGAGGCTGGAACGAGCCCCCTGAAGGCCCAGCACAGGGGACAGCTCCCCTGAACATTCTTTGCCCACCACCCCACCACCCTCTCTGCCAACGCTTCTCTGGCTCTTTTCTAGCTGGTAAGTTGGAAGCCAAAGCAGCTCTGAACCAAGCCCTGGAGATGAAACGCCAAGGCAAGCGGGAAAAGGCCCACAAGCTCTTCCTGCACGCCCTCAAAATGGACCCGGACTTCGTGGATGCACTCAACGAGTTTGGCATCTTTTCAGAAGAGGATAAGGACATCATCCAGGCGGATTACTTATACACCAGAGCGTTGACCATCTCGCCCTACCATGAGAAAGCGCTGGTCAACCGGGACCGGACGCTGCCGCTGGTCGAGGAGATCGACCAGAGGTATTTTAGCATCATCGACAGTAAAGTGAAGAAGGTCATGTCCATTCCCAAGGGCAACTCCGCGCTGCGCCGGGTCATGGAGGAAACTTACTACCATCACATCTACCATACAGTCGCAATCGAGGGCAACACCCTCACCCTCTCAGAAATCAGGCACATCCTGGAGACCCGCTACGCTGTGCCGGGGAAAAGCCTGGAGGAACAGAATGAGGTCATTGGCATGCATGCAGCCATGACGTACATCAACACAACACTAGTCTCCCGCATCGGGTCTGTCACCATCAGCGACGTGCTAGAGATCCATAGGCGGGTGCTGGGTTACGTGGATCCAGTGGAAGCTGGCAGGTTTCGGACGACACAGGTCCTTGTGGGACACCACATCCCTCCCCATCCTCAAGATGTGGAAAAGCAGATGCAGGAGTTCATCCAATGGCTCAACTCCGAGGACGCCATGAATCTGCACCCAGTGGAGTTTGCAGCCTTGGCCCATTATAAACTGGTTTACATCCACCCTTTCATCGACGGCAACGGAAGGACCTCGCGCCTGCTGATGAACCTCATACTGATGCAGGCAGGCTACCCACCCATCACCATCCGCAAGGAGCAGAGGTCTGAGTACTACCACGTATTGGAGGTCGCCAATGAAGGTGACGTGAGGCCATTCATCCGCTTCATTGCCAAGTGTACGGAGACCACTCTGGACACCCTGCTCTTTGCCACAACGGAGTACCCGGTGGCACTGCCTGAAGCCAAACCCAACCACTCCGGGTTTAAGGAGACCCTGCCTGTGAAGCCCTAACCCTGGAAATCCTCCCTGGGTGACAAGGGATGTCCCGAGGCAGGGGAAACCTTAGCATTTCTAGAAACCTACTTGTCTCCAAAAGGAGACAGAAAAAGAACTTAAAACATTCTTTACCTCCAGATGTTTCAGTTCAGAAAAAGAAAACCTAAATTATTAAGCCTTATCTCTAAGGTAACTTATAATTCAGCCCAAGTTATTATTTATTTTCTTCTGTGGGGCTAGTAAATGTTGTGTGGTGTCCGCTGTCTGCACGGGTGGCCTGAAGGAGGCTTTGGGGGCATCAGCGCTGTGTGTGTGACCAGAACACAGGTTCTGGAGCAGAATTTGCACTCAAGTGGGGAGAGGCCAGAAGTATGGAAGGAGGTCCAGAAGCCATAGGAGAAACTCCTCCAAGTGCCCTATGACTTGACCTGAGAGGTCAGCACTCTTGGGGAGAACCTGGTCCCAGTTTTGAGAAATGACTGAAAGCTTGCTTCTACAAAGAGATGGGCGTTGTGACTAATTCTCACTGGTAGAGCAAACTTTGGAGATATGAAATAAAATTAATGTTGACAACATTTCTAGTTAGATACCTTAATCATTTCAAGGAGGTCCTTGAGTCCTACCTAGTTAGTTCGCAGACTCTAGTACCAGAGGCAGTTACGTTCCCTCATCAAGACTATTTTTCTAATTAAGAACAGGGGAGTGGCCAGTTAGGTTTTCTCTGTGTATAGAATGTTTCTTGCACTTTGTTTGCAGCAACTCAGACCAGACATTTTAGTCTACAAGTCCTCTGCGCTTGTCACGCAACTGAATCCTAGCACAGATCAGGTATTGTACGAGTAGCCAAGTCTGCCTTCACTGACCCTTCGGTGGAACACCTCATGTAGGTAGATATTTGAGAACATATCTGAGAAAACAGCTGCCACATCAACACCAAATAAGCCTTTTCGATAATGAATTAGAGGGAGCTGCTAGCAAACCAAGAAAAACCTTTCTCCCAGCCAGGAGGTGTCCCTTTTATCACGCAGTCTTCCCCACTTACTGACTCCGCACCCATCTCCCCCAGCCCTGGTACTGTCCCACATCCCCTAGGGGAAGCCGAAGAGATTGCCTTGGAGTGGCCTTATTTTTCTAGCAACTTGTAAAATGATAAAATGTCCCATGTAACGCGGCCAAGTTTCCAAGTCTTTATTCTATGGAAGAAACCTCCTCTCTACCAGTAGCATGTTGGCCCAGGTGCCGAAATGGCCACTGCTGTGCTGTTCAGACTCCAAATGGCCACAGGCTCCTTTCCCAGTGGCAAAGCACGCTGTTGTGCCCTGGGTCGGCGTCAGAATGTGGTGAACACATGCAAAGTGTGGCCCCTGACTTGGGAAGTCACACCCTGACAGCAAGGAGGTCACTCTTCTGAGGTGGCAGGTGTTTCTATAGTTATTTAACTGTGTAATAGGCACAGAGTAGCTTTCTGAATGATTAAGAAAAAGCTGTGTGAAGTGGCCCCAAGAGATATTCAAACCTTATAAAAAGTATTTTCATACTCATATGCTGCCATAAGGTCTCTCAGCAACCTGAACTCTCCTATCGTCTTGGTTTTGTAAGCACGCCGAGAAAGCCTGACAGAAGTACATGCTTTGTCATAGAGAGAATCGTGCACTTTAGCTCTGTTGTAAAGGAGGTTATTTTAACAGATTACTGACTCTAATAAAGTATTTTATTACATAAAGGCCTGAGACCCTGCCGTCTTATTCAGGCAGTGTTCCTGTCTGTCACAAGGTTGGAGGAGGAATCCTCTTGGAACATCAAGCCCCATTTGTACTGTGGTACGAGGCGCCCGTCTCGACCGGCAGATGAGACAGAACTGTGGGGGGACGCCACCTACCTGCGCTGGCAGGCCTGAAGCACTGGTCTTCTGCTAACACGCCAGTAACGCAAATGGTGTTTCGTGCTTCTCTTTACCATCAGTTCTTGATTTCCTGGGGAAAACACATAAACCCACTCACATGTTCCTGACAGTCCGTTTCTTGGACGGTCCATACCCTGAGCCCAAGTCTGAGTGAGTTCAATTCTGTAATGAGCCTGTGCTGCCAAAAGAGAGCATGAAGTGAGGGGCAGAGACGGGCCGACAGCAAGAGAGCGGAACAGTGAAATGGGCAGCGGCGCGAGTGAAGCCACGTCAGCTTGGACTAGGGAGGAGATACTCAGGGCTTCTCGGTTGCAGGCCCTGCATGTCCCCCATCCGCTCACCTCACCAACAAGCTTCCATGGGGGGGGGGTTGGGGGGTAGGGGGGGGTTGGTGCCCATTCCAAGGAACACAGGAGGGACCAGGGTCACAACACGCGTTCTTCTGGCCACTATGAATTTAATTCACAACTAACACCTAACAAAAATTGTGAAAAGGAGAGACAAGGTAGAGGGGACCTGTCAGATTAAAAGACTTCAGAGGTTTATCAACTTACCCTAACTTCCCAGGGTAGGTGGGGGGATGCACTTATAAAACAGGAAACTAGAAATTTGGATAGTTGAGGACCTTAAGGCATTACTGCTCATGTTTCCAGGAGTAGTGAAAAAACCATGGCCTGTAGGGCCTTATCTCTTGGAGGCACTCGCTGTAGTCCCTGGTTGGGAGGGCTGGTGGGCGGGCGGGGGTGCTGTGATGTCTGACACAGCCTTCAACGCAACAGGGAGGACAGGCGCGGCAGAGATGAAAGACCCTGTGCTAGACGGATGCTGAAGCTCAAGGACGGGCCCTAGAGTTCCTTTTGCTCTTTTGTCAACACTTTTGGATGACATTTTCAATTTCCCATTAAAAATGTAGTAAAGGCTGATGTACAAAAACTTAAAAACCAGATAAAGTGGGTTGATTTCTAGCACGCATGAAAGCATTTCCTGATTTCTTCTCCCTGAGTGTCTTTATAAAAAAGTTCATTTCCCTACTGAACTGGCAACACGGCTTTTAAAACAATAAATATTTGATAAGAGATGAAAGATAAGAAGTAAAGAAAGAAAGAAAACCCTAGAAACTGAAGGGCCAAAATGCAGGAAAGTCGAGTTTAAAACTGAAGACCCAGAACAACTGAAATGATTTAAATCAAAGGGACAACGGGATCTGACTTACAAAAGTTCTATTTACACATCTGTTAGGTAACACAAGTGCACCCATTTCAAAATCCATCCATGTTTGAATGCACATCTGAGTACCATTCAGCAAGAAGCTTTGAAGAGAGAACTTCAGTTTAATAAACAAAGCTAAGTGGGGAGAATTTAAGTTTGCAGTTGATGTGGTATTTAAACAAAACCAAAGGGCTGACAAAGAACACGGTTCACTAATCACTAGGCAAAGAAAATGGTCCAGAGCAGGTGGCACAGAAAGTTCCCATATAAAACAAAGGTCACAAATATTTTGCTTTTAGGAAACATAAAACAGTGGGCTGATGTGTCATTTACAAATACATAATATAAAAACGCACAACCCCCCCCCAACAAAAATCCATCAAATGTTTTTTATGTGACTTCCCCAATCCCCAACACCCCTTTACTAAAATAGGCCATTCTGGTGAATTACTAGCATCTGCCATTTTGTCTTTTAAAATTAAAAGAGTGACGGGCACATGACCTGTGCAGGCTGTTAAGAGAAGTGTCTTATAAAAGGGGGCCAGAGCTGGCCAAAAACGTTTGGACAAGTAGGTCTCAAAATGGTGTGTTTGAGTTTCACTTCTGTTTCTCACTCTGTAAGACACAAAAATAGCTTAAGAAACTACACACTGGGCCCAACCCATGGAGTGATCACTTTCCTCCCCTTGCCCTCAATATGAGGGAGCACTTCAAGCCTCTTTCCTTGGACACCTCATCCCTTTCTAACCCCGAGGAAAATACACAGGAGGGGTACTGTCCCGGGCCCTTCCATACCCAGAGTACAGCTAGGTGCCGGCTGCTCTTCCTGGCCAGCGTGCAGTAAGGCATTTCCCTTCTCCAGAGTCCCGTTCACTTTCTCAGAAGCAACTTGGCAAAATCGGCATTGGACATCTTGGGTGCCTCGGTGGCTGCTGAGGTGGTAACCGCTGGCTGCAGAGCAGGGCCGTTCTCCGCCTGGGCAACTGTCACACTTGGGCGCTGCAGGGCACGAGGCAGCAGGGAGAGCTGGGTTCTCCCCTTCCCCCTCCTGGAAGAACAAACACTGGATGTATCCTTGCAAAGCAACCACTTGCAGCCCCTGCTTCATTTGCAAAAATAAGCGAGGATGGTCTTCAATCACCCAAAGTTACAAAGTGAAGACCATACTTTCTGGGCTCACTTCTATAGTTTATTAGTAGTAGAGAAGTTTCTCGGAGCGTGTAAAGTACCAAGTTAATAGGTGAAGAGTAAAAACCAGAGAGGAAAGATGATCCCTGACCTCCGTAACTTTGACTAACAGGCAAAAACCAGTTTAACAAACCACCTTTTTCACAATTTGGGGAAAGCCCAACCCTGTGCAACAGTCACATGTAGGCTAGATAAAAACGCTATCCTCTTTCAGACCTCACCAAACCACCTCACGATTTCGCTGTCTCCTTCCAACCAGGTGAAAAGCCAGGTCTTCTCTAGTTACAGCCAGAGTGCAGATTACCACAGCAAGCACACAGCTGTAAGGTTCAGAATCCACATGTACAGATTCTACCACCAAAGGAGACTAAAATAATCACTGCCTAGAAACCAAATGACCTCAGATAAACCACACCTGTAAACTGGCAAACACCAGGAAGGGTTCCACTTCCAGGCTTGCGCTCTGCATGGACCCACTCTGGGGAATGGCAGTGAGCATCCGCAGAGCAGCAGGCCCTGGCTTCCCGCCCCAGTTTGCTGTACCGGCAGGAAACAAATCCACCATGGTGCCGGCCAGGGCCGAGCTCATGCAGGGAACATGCACACACTTACGCTCCGTAAATCTGCCGCGGCACCATGGCACCACCTGGAGCTTTCCTTGCCTCTGGCTTCTCTGGAACCTTCCTCTGAGGGGGATTGCTGATGGCCACTTTGATGACATTCTCTTTGATAGTCATGCCATCCATCTTCAGTACAGCCTGTGATGCCTGGGACTCATTTTCATACTCCACATAGGCCAGGCCCTGAAAGAGGCAAGATCCAGAGTCAGATCAGGTGCGGGTGAGCCAGGACCCAACTTCCTGCCTCAGTCCAGAAGCCAGTACTGGGCAGGCACCCCGACATCAGGTTCCCTTCTCCACCACCATCCTTTGTCTATAGGTTTATGCACTGGCCCTACTCTTCCTCCCTGTTTCTGCAACTGACTGTAACTTCAGATAACCTTTGTGAGGTCAGCGTACCTTGTGCTTGCTCCAGCCAAAAAAAAAAAAGGAAAATATAAAAAAAATTAAAAAGGAACAATAGAGAGGGAGAAAGGGAGGGACAGACAGACCAGTATAAATCCAGCAAGAGCAAATGAATGAGGCGGTTGGACACAGAGTGAGTTCTCATGTCTGGCCCTCGGCCGCTCCTTACTTCATGCTCTTCAACTCTCCATCAGCCCAGAGGGCTGGGGCAAAGACAGATAACCCAAACTCGTGCCTAAACAACTAGTCAGAATGTGGCATGAGAAGATCTCACAGGATGCTGAGGGGAGCTAGTGGGCAGACGTGATGGGGTCTTGGCCTGGAGGAGGTGCCTGCAGGCCTGGTAAAGAGGCGAGTCTGGGCAAGAGGACGCACCCAGCCAGGGGTCTGCACTGTGGCCCCTGTTACTCATGGGAAGTCTTCTTTCCCCCAATGCCCTGCTCTTTTCAGTATAATTAGCTAGAAACAGGCTAATCTGACTCCCAATGCAAGTAGAGCCAAGTGTCCCTATTGTTAACTTGTCTGTTTCTCAACAAACGAGGAACCCACTCAGAACCTAGTAATCCAAACAGATGGACAACTAGGTTTGCCCAAGCCTTGGGAAGCTAACACCATCTGTGCAGACGCTGACCTTCGGTTTCCCTGCCCGGTTGGTAACCAGCCTAATGTCCTTCACGGTGCCATGAGCCTTACAGATTTCTTCTAGTTCCTCTTTGGTGCAGGAAAAAGGCAGGCCTGAGACAAACAGCTTGTGTTTCTCCAGGGCGGTGCTATACCTGAACACCTACAGGAAGAAGGGAGGGAAAGAGTCAAACTCCCACGGCCCAACCCAGTGCACCATACTGTAGCCGGTACCAGACGTGGCCATAGGCTTCACCCCAATCGGAGATCAGAGCTGACCCTGGGTGTTGCGAACTGTTAATGGGGTCACCCTGGTCAGGTAACTTAACCTCTCAAAGCCCCCACTCCCTCCCCGGACACGTGGCAGGAATGAAAACCGCTATTCTGAGTTGGGGTGAGGATCTGACAAGGTAAATAGTAAATACTCCGCATGGCCCTTGCCACTTTGCAACATTCAGTGGCAAGTAACCATCATTACAATTTCCAATTTTCTCATCATTTGTCAACTACCATGAGCTCGAAGTGACCAAGCTGTGAGTCAGGGCTCCCCTACCCAGCTCGGAAGAGACCCTGGTTAAAGTCTAGTTCTTAACAGACTATAAGTATTCCACATAAATTCTATGTTAGTTGCGGGAGGCAAAAAGCGTTCAGTCTATCAACCGCAACCCAACATGGAGGTGTTTTCTGCAGACCCACCTTGAAATCGGGATTTTTGCTCTTATCCACACAGGGGGAAACAAACATCGGCCTCCCTTCCACAGTCTTCCGGTCCAACTGCAGCGCCTGCAGGGCGGATTTCTCCTCTTTAAACTCCACGTAGCAGTAGCCTCGGAAATCGCCCCGGTTGCTGAAGATGGGACGGATCTCCGCCACCTCCCCACACGCCTCAAAGAGCGGCCGGAGCTTCACGTCCGGCTCGCCCAGGCTGTAGGGCAGGTTGCTGACGAAGACGGTGATGCTGTCCTTGCTGCTGTCATGGGGCACCTTGGGCACGTCCCTCTTCAGGGCCGCCGCCCTCTCCTTCTGCTTGGAGGGGGGGTCGACGTCTACAGGCGCACTCTTCCCAAAGAGGCCGGTTTCTGCCTCTAGATCCTGTGCTTCCCCAGCTGGAGAAGTGCTGTTCTCCACCTTCCTGCGTTTGGAAGGCTGCTCTACAGGGTGAAGGAAGAAAAGCAGCAATGTGGATGAACTGCTGATTCTCCTCGGTGAGGGGCTCGATGTGCGCCCTCCCCCAAGTGCGGACAGCAGGCCTGCGACGGCTACACGGGACACGCCCATTCCCGTCTCTGAGCCCAGCATGCACCACGCCCTCTCTCGAGTCATGCCTGACCCACTCAGCTCGTCCTCCGACTTTCTGGGCCCCAGGTACACTGATGTAAGTGGATTAAATCAAGGGAGGTCGTAACACAAGGCCCAGCTATCCACTCTTAATTACACAGTGGGCCCCTGAACAACACGGGCTTGAACTGCACAGATCCACTTACATGCGGACTGTTTTGGATAAATACAATCTGTATTTTCTCTTACTTGTGATTGTTGCAACAGCGTTTCCTTTACTCTAGCCTTACTATAAGCAGACGGTACAGAACACATTAAAAACATATAAAATGTGTTAGTCAACTGCTTGTTTACATTATCCTGCTAAGGCTCCCAGTCAAAGTAGGCTATCAGCAGTTAAGTGTCTGGAGAATCAAAAGGTAAACATAGCTAAACATGGACTTTTGACTGAGTAGGGGGTCAGCACCCCTAAGCCCCAAGGTTCAAGGATCAACTGCATAAAAGGTCAGCAGGTCTCAAAGTTCAGATGGCAAATTCTAGTACCGCTCTCCTAGAGAGCCTGGGGTAGCAGGAGAGGGATGGAGCCTGGGGACTTAAGGGTTTTTTGGTTTTTTTTTTTAAGATTGTAATTATTTATTTGAGAGAGCAAGAGAAAGCATGTGCAGGCATGCGAGTGGGGGAGAGGCAGAGGGAGAGGGAAAGCACCTCAAGCAGACTCCGCACTGAGCAAGGACCCCAATATGGGACTCAATCCTGCAACCCTGAGATCATGACCTGGGCTGAAACCAACAGTTGGGACACTTAACCAACTGAACCCCCAGGCGCCCCTGGGGACTGCATTTAAACAAGCACCTAGGTGACTCTGACGTATGCACTCCACAGGCCACACCCTCCAAAGTACTGTAATTCCTCTACATTCACTGTTGTCTTGTGTCCTTCAACAGAGTGGAATAACATTCTACACCAACCCATCTGCCCCACAGATGGGCTGGTGTAGAATGTTAGAATGTTGGTGTAGAATGGTTAACCCTGCAGAGGGTTAGTACTGAAAGCCAGCTGCACTGGCCCCACTGCCAGACCTTTCCCTCAATTCCCCACTGCTTTCCTAATGAAGTCTAACCAGCGCACACCGCATTCCAGACTGGCCCTAAATGGGCCGGCTCGCTGGCTACCCCAGCCTCACCTACCCTGGCACACAGCTCTCAGCATACAACAGGACTCTAACAAACTCATTTGCTGCTCAGAGAAAATTCCAGGGTGTTCTGTGCCTCATGCATTGCTGACAGTGGCGCTCTGTCTGGCTTACCCTTCCTTCCTTTGCACTTAACAGTCACCCACTCCCACCTCCATGAGGTGCATGAGGTGCATGAAATCTTTCCTGCAGGGAGCTGACCCACCAGAGCCTCCTTTGGCCTCCACCAGTAATCCAGGCTGTCCTCTCCCATGATCCTGATCATACGCCACTGCGGTCACACATCACATCTGCCCTCCCCATGGGGCGGGCGCCTGGGTGGCTCAGTGGGTTAAGCCTCTGCCTTCAGCTCAGGTCATGATCCTGGGATCCTGGGATCGAGCCCCACATCGGGCTCTCTGCTCAGCGGGGAGCCTGCTTCCCCCTCTCTCTGCCTGCCTCCCTGCCTACTTGTGATCTCTCTCTGTCAAATAAATAAATAAATAAATAAATTTAAAAACAAAAAACAAAAAAACAAACCCATCTGCCTTCCCCTGCAGCCCTGAAGACCAGCGAGCTACCCAGCCATGGTCATTTCAAGGTGCACAAGAACGGCCCCTCTGGCTGATACCTTTGTACTAGCAAAACACCTGCAGTCCTTGAATGTCCACAAACAACGTTTTCCCTTGCCAGACCTTCCTGACCCACACCTGCCCACCCCTGAAACGGCAGAGGCAAGAGAAGCCCCAGCTGGAAACTCCACCAAGTCAAAACCACCTGGTGTGCTGAGCAAGGCAGGTGTGTGTGCAGGCTGCAGTGTGGGATGCTGGAACCTGAGTGGATGAAAGGCAGGGACAGCCAGGTTGTGGGAGCCCGAGCAGGGTGAAGAGGCACCACACAGGAGGTGGGTGGAGGGGGCAATGGCACAGTGGATGGAGTGGAGCCTGGGTGGATGGGCGGGAGCTGCTACAGGGCAGTGCCAGGCGGATGGCAGGGAACCCGAGCAGGGGGAGGACAACGCCCACGTGGACGACAGGCAGAGAAAGGAAGGGAGACGGGGCACCGTGTGAACAACTTATTCTCAGCTGGCTCAAGACAGAAGTTCTCTGTATAGTGTCTGTAACTCCTCTGGAAGTTAGAGATGTTCCCAAATAACATTTCCAGAAAGATCTACCTTCTTCATCATCTCCCCACTCCTTCTCATCATCCTCTTCTGCTTTGCGCTTGTCTGCGCCTCTGGTCTTTTTCTTCTTTTTCAACGCTTTCTTCTCGGCCCGTGCCCTCTTCCGCTGTTCGGCCTTTTCTTCTTCTTGCTGGGCGAAGGCTGCTTCCTTCTCTGCAGCCTGGGAAAATGGGAACATTGGACGCATCACTAGGACGCAGCGACTGCGGGAACTCTACAGGCCCATGATGAGCAGTGAGGAAAGAGGATGTAAGGAGTGGAAATTCACTACCCCAGAGAAAGGAGAGGTCATGAGGAAGAGAAAGAGGGGGATGGCATGCTGACATTTCCCTGCCAGGGCTTATTGAGGCTTCTTAGGATTCCGTATCTCACATCTACAGAATGTTCTGCAACATCCCCAGTAATAACTCACCAAAAGAAAGAAAACAAAGTATAAAACTGGGGCTCTGATTAATTTGGATGTGTTTACGTTCCATTCACAGGGCTGAGTGAGGCTCCATTCTTAACTTTTCCATCTACGTCCCAGTAACCTTTAGCTCCCAAACTCCCCAACTATATAAAGTTTTTATTGTCAGGGCTAAAGTTCTAAGCCAAACCAAGTAAATGATACAAGACAGGCTTAAATACACAGATTCAAGTATTTCACGAATACTCCCTGAGGAAAAGATACTTCTTAGGAAGACCTCAGAGGTTCTGACAAACATTCGTACCACATGCAAAGTAGCTAGCAGAGCTTCAAGACTTGAATAGCATCGTTACCTTAATTCTCTGCTCATTAACACGAGCTAGTCGAGTTTCGGTTTTCTGAACGGCTATATCCCAATCTTCTAGAGTACCTTGACAGAAACAGAAGCAAACCGTCACGTTTTAGAATTTTAAAGGACAGAATAATAGAAAATTTTCTTAATTCCCCACCACCACAAGAGATCTCTCCCATGAGGAATAAGAACTGTAGAGCTCGCTCCCCACTTCCAGATTTCCTTGCTGTGGGCTTGAACTTTTTAGAATTTGAACAGTTCTTCCAGATGTTTTTTTTTTTTTTTTTTAAATTTTATTTATCTGAGAGAGAGAGAAAGAAGAGACAAAGCATGAGCGGAGGGAGGGAGAGGGGCAGAGTGAGTGGGAAAAGCAGACTCCCTGCTGAGCAGAGGGAATGTGGGGCTTGATCCCAGGACTCCAGGATCGCGCCCTGAGCTGAAGGCAGATGGCAGACTTCTAACCAACTAAGCCACCCAAGCACCCCCCCCTAGGTGTATTTAAAACATCCCCTCTTCTGGGGCACCTGGATGGCTCAGTCGGTTGAGCAGCCAACTCCTGATTTCACCTCAGGTCATGATCTCAGGGTTCTGGGATTGAGCCCTGTGTATCTCCCTCTGCCCCTCCCCACGCCCTCCACTCAAGCATGTTCCCCGTGTGCTCGCGTTCTCCCTCTAATCTTAGAAAAAAAAAATCCCTTTTTTTAAATGACCTGAAAACCAGAATATGATATTATTCTCATTAGCTAAGATTATGAAGACATTCTCAAGTAAAAGGTACAAGACATGACACCTATAAGAAGACTGAAGGGTTTTAAAAGCTGCTCAAATGATAAATGTTGGTTTGGGTTTTTTTTAAGATTTTATTTATTTATTTGACAAACAGAGATCATAAGTACGCAGAGAGGCAGACAGAGAGAGAGAGGGGGAAACAGGCTCCCTGCTGAGCAGAGAGCCCGATGTGGGGCTCAATCCCAGGACCCCGGGATCTGACCTGAGCCAAAGGTTAGAGGCTTTAACCCACTGAGCCACCCAGGCGCCCCTGGGTGTTAATTTGCTGTTGTTACTTGGGTGTTTTACTTCCAGTTCTGAGGAGTTCAAACCCAAAATCTAGATCAATGCCTATGGATAAATTCACTATTTCCCTATTGAGAACTTAATACCGAGGCGCTTAACTTTATAAGGGACGCAACATGACCAAAGCCCGTGTTTAGCCCTCTGCCTCTCAGCGTGCCTTTGGTGTCCATGACACTGTGCTACAGCAGATTATCAGCTACAGCAACCTGGATCCCCAGGCAACAAGTCTGGACACATTTCTGTCATGACTGGGAGCAAGGGAAGGGTGCTACTGGTACCTAGCGAGTAGACAGAACAGCATCCACCACAAAAAACCAAGAGAACACTGCATAGGAACATCACAGAGAGCCCTCCTTGCATTCGGAGACTCTGAGGAGAGGGCAAGGGGACGTGGGCTCCCGTGACAGTCTAATCACTGAGCGCCACTTGAGTGGCTATACCGTACACAGTCTGTCCTCATAGACTATAGTCTTAAGATAAGAGGGCGGATGGGACAGACACCAAGCCAGCATCAGAGAGCTGAGGGTCCCCACCTTCTGTCCTCTCCATGGTGAGCAACACTTCACAGACGTGCTCTGGGTAGTCACTGGTGCACTGGACTGCCCGGTGCAGGGCTTTCCGACAGTGCTGGGTGTCACCGTGTGCCCTAGGACAGAAAACAAACCGTTGCAGCCACCAGGACACAAAGCAAAAGGCACGCAATGGGAGGGGCCGTCTTCTCACAGGTAGTGTCACAAGATCAGAAGCTCTGCGGTGACTTTGGCTTCCAAAATTATCCACAGCTCTCTGTACTACGCCACTTAAAATGTTTTCTCCTCTTTTCTCCAGTCAAAACTAAGGCTTTCTTCTAAGTTACTCTTTCCATTAGCAATGAGATGCTACTAGAAAATGCACCTGGGACAGTAGTCTGAGACCAGGTGTCCAGCCTTTATAGCACTGGCACCTGCAAGGTGGGGGAATCCAAGAATGCAACACTAACTTGATAACTTGGAGAAATTCTAGAAGGCCATCCTATCCAAGGGGAGAATCACCAATCCAGAGAACGGTCAGATTTCATGCCCAGAGTTACACATTCTGATGCACACATGGAAAGATACACTGCTCATCACGGTAATTATAAACTATGTTCTCTTACAAGAGTTACGAAACACTGTGTTCCCATTTCTATTTAAAAAAACTTAAAAATATACATAAAAATTATAAATATATATTAGAATACTGGAAAAAAAATTACACCAGCAGTTCTCAAAGTAAGATCCATGTACCCCTAAAGGTCTCTTAAGACCCTTTCAGGCGATCTGCAAAGTCAAGACTACTTTATTATTGCAACACTGACTTTTTCACTGTGTTGACATCTGCACTGATGGGGCAAAAGCTACGGTGGCCCCTGGCACAAATCGAGGCTACGCACATATTTCTTACATTTTGTGCGACAGAAGGAGATGTGTTTTATGTGTACATATAAAGCACTTTTTCTGCACACCAAAGTACAATGGTCGTCACAAAGAAAAGCCTATCTTTTTGTTTGGGATGTAAGTTGTACTAGTTTGTTTTTTCACAGAACACCATTTTTACTTGAGAAAACAGCTCAGCGACAAAAACAGTGGTTAGGCAGACCTGAGTATTTGGCAGACATTTTTGAAAAAATGAAATTATTTTGAAAATAAATGAAGGACATCTGTCACTTCAAGGAAAACCCCTGGCCATATTTGGCCATAAAATGGCAGCTTTTAAGTGAAAATCAGAATTTTGGAAAATCTGTATCTGCCACTTTGAGTTTGACAGCTTCCTACTTTAAAAGACTTTCCTATTAGGGCACCTACCTGGGTGGCTCAGTGGGTTGAGCATCTGACTCTTGGTTTCAGCTCAGGTCAGGATCTTGGAGTCGTGGGATCGAGCCCCCCACCCCCACCTCAGTCAGGCTCCGTGCTCCGTGGGGAGTCAGCCTGAGATCCTCTTTCTTACTCTCCCTTTGCACCTCCCACTTGCGTATGCACATTCTCTAATAAATAAATCTTAAAAAAAAAAAAAAAAAAACTTTTCTAAGATCACTGAGGATATGAACAAATGTAATTTGTTAAATACTGCATGATGAAATGTGTCCATACTGGGAAGAGCTACATGACTTAGTGAATGAGTATTCTCCAAATGGAACAATGACTGTTACAGAATTGTGTGTGGGTAAAAGGTCTATTGAAAGTACAAAGAAATTCAATGTTAAATGGTTTCAGATTCCACACTGCAACTATTTAAGAAACAACCACTTGCTAATTTTGCTTTAGTATGAAAGAATATCCACAATTATCTGGGAAGGTGAAATAGCCCTTTCTTCTAACCTCCTACACATATGAAGGCTAATTTTCCTCATATTTTTCAATGAGAATTCACAACAGTGAATGTAGAAACAGACATCAGAATCCAGCTATCTTCCAAGCCAGACTAATGACACTTGCAAAGATAACAAAACCATGCCACTTTTCTCCCTAAATTATTTTCGGGTTTGGAAAACATTTTTCATAAAAAATATATTCTTTACGTTAAATGTAATCAATTTATTATTTTGACAAATAACTTTTTATTTCTCAGTTTTCTAGTACGCTGATATTGATATTTAATATTATTTGTCAGCATTTCTAATATGGTAATATTAAATATATATGATTCACATGAACACAAGCTTCTCAGGGTTCTCAAACTTTAAGAGTATAAAGGGTCCTGAGAGCAAAAAATTTGAGAACTGCTGACCCAGAGGAATATTCAAGCAGCTTTTTTTTTTTAAGGACATTATTTATTTATTTGACAGAGAGAAAGAGCACAAACAGGGGGAGCAGCAGGCAGAGGGAGAGGGAACAGCAGACCCCCTCTGCAGAACAGGGAGCCCAGGACCCTGGGATCATGACCTGAGTCAAAGGCAGATGCTTAACCAACTGAGCCTCCCAGGCGCCCCTTCAAGAAGCTTTCATAGTGGTCATCTCTAGGGGTGAGATGGTAATAACCTTTCTACCACATAGTTGGCAAATCTTTCATTTAAATTTGAGCATGTGTTATTTTTTAAATTGGGGAAAAAAACCAAAACACTCAAAAAAGAAAAAAGTATATGAAAATAAATATATATATACTTTTTTTAAAAAAGATTTTATTTATTTATTTTACAAAGAGAGAGAGTTCACAAGTAGGCAGAGAGGCAGATAGAGAGGGTGAAGCAGGCTCCCCACTGAGCAGAGAGCCTGATGTGGGGCTCGATCCCAGGACCCCGAGATCATGATCTGAGCTGAAGGCAAAGGCTTAACCCACTGAGCCACCCAGGCGCCCCTGAAAATGTATTTATTGAGATGCAACATTCAAGATACAATGAACAGAAAGGCTGGTCATATTCTTTACATCTTCCCCATGATATAAATATTACTGGTTACATTTATTTAAAATAGTTTTAGAGATTTCTAACATGTACACTGTCACTGTATTTTCTTAAGGAAAAAAAAAAATTAAGCATAGAAAAATCTCAAAGAATATACCCAAAGCATTAGCTAATGGGTTATGTCTCTGGGTCTGCCAATGTAGATTAATTTGGGGGTTTTTCTCCTTGCTTTTTAATATTTTCCACTTTTACATACAAAGCAAATACAAAAAATAGTTCCCCAAAAAGTTAAATATTTCTATCCAAAAACCAAAATAACAGAAAGAAATATATGGCTGTATGACGACCCAGACACAAAATTTCAAGTTGAGTTCCCTAGTCTCGCCCAGTACACACACACAGCCGCGAACAAAGGACAGGCTGCCAGAGGCCAGGGCCCTGTGGTGAGGGCCAAGCCAAGGCCAGCAGGAGTCAGCCAGGACTGAACACAGCTTACCCCTGACACGCAATAACCAACCCCGCCCCCAAGCCAATTACCTTTCCAGGTTGTAATACTCGAGCCACATGTTGGCATACTTGGCATTCCCTTTGGTCATGATGCTGTCCCAGAGTTCCCGAGCCTTCTGCATATTATTGCACAGTCGAGCCTAAAATGCATTAACAGGCTCCATTAGGAAAGACGCAAACCTTAGCACACTGGCACCCATTACAAAGCATGCCTCAAACGGACGTGCCTTAAAACCCCTCACTGACGATCTATGTTCCGTGACTCCCTGGATATTTCCCAGCCACTGTCCACAGGAGCATGCCCAGCTCAACCACTTCAGGCTTTCAGAGGAGACAAGCCTCAAGCTGTCTGCCTATTTGCCTGTCTACTTGAGAGCAAGGAGCAGGAGCCCAGAGGTACTTAAAACAGAACTGGCTAGTCACTTTTTATTTTTATCAAGTTTAACTACAAACATTTAATCTGAGTGGCAATGTTGAGAAAAGAAAGACCGATCTAGAAGGAGGTCCCAGCTCTGCCATTTATTAAATGACTTGGGCAAGTGAACCCCTCTGAACCTGACAGACACTGGTTCTCTGACCTGACTCCCTCAGAAAATAAAACAGGATGAGAATTCCCAACTTTGTGACTTGATCAAGGGCAGGTTCCATACCTTACTCACTTGGGGTCCTTGGTCCAACAATAACATTCAATTCATTATATCCCTTAATTATCTGTCAAATTTCTGTCTCCCATAGGAGATCAAAGACTTGGGAGCACGGAGCAGGATTCCCCTCATCTCGCCAGCACACAGTAAAATGCCTGGCAGACGGTACACACCCGGGATCCTCTCATGAACCAGACACCAAGGGGAGGGGGGCAGAAGTCCATGAGTCAACGCGTGGCATTCCGATGTTTGCTGCATATTTCTTATCCGAGTGCTAGTGTTTTCTCTAAGATACAGATGAATGTGCATCAAGCAAGGTGCAGAGCACAAATCCCTACAGACCCCAGACTATCACCGGGGATTCTGACGCAACGGCAGCCACATCATTACACACATGTCCTACAAAGATGTATGTCACTGGCAGATCTGTCAAAAACACTTACCTCAATCCTAGCCCAGTTCTGCATGATCATGCAGCTTGGATCTCCGCTCTCATTAAAACCTTTAAGAAGAGAAGTAGCCAAAATCAGAGAAGAATTTAGAGACAAAGAGCCTCTGCCAGAGAAGGCACGCCCACCAAGAGGGGGAAAGACAACCGCGCCAAGGAGTGGGTGAAGCCGCACTTACGCTCCTCCACTTCCTGTTTCAAATATTCCAAGGCGCGAGTGAATGCAGACCTCAGCTCTTCCAGCTCTTTACTGGAATCTGTCAGGAGTTGCAAGAGAGGTTTGGCTTCAAGAAACCGCGTACCATGTCTTTTTTTTTTTTTTTTAACTCTACAGTGAAACTCCTGGGAGCCTGCTATGCACCTGGCATCAGGCTGGGGACACAGAAATAAAATTGCGAGTCCTGCCCTCATCATGTGGTTGGGGAGAAAGACACTGGAACAAATAGCACATTATGGACAGTGCTGGCGGGAGTCGATACAGAACATAAGGACCCTAAGTATCTTCCCTTACAATTCACAATAGGACTTAAGGATTTAAGAAGTGAAAATTTCTGCGGGAAAACAGTTGACAATGGCTGGTCTACACCATTTGCCTCATCATGATGTATCTGGGCAACTGGGATAACTCACTGAAAGACATGTTGGGAAAAAATCCAGAACTGAATATGACATGTGAATTTAAATACCTTGTTTGAAATCAACCCTTCTCCTCAGGTAATCAAGGTACGCCTGCCAAATCTCCACATAATCAGTGGCCTGAATGAAGCCAGCGCTCAAAGCTTTCTCAAAGGTCACTGGAATTGAAGAATAAGCCAGGATTTGTTACCAGTTCAAAAAGAAGTTAATATAAATTACTGAGATTGTTATAAAAACCTCTACTATCCCATACCATATGACTTCATAATAATGACAGGGGAAAACAAAGTGAAATGAGCTAGAGAGAAATGTTAAAAAAAAAAAAAAGAGCCTCCAGGATTTACATGAACTTTGTTCTAGAAAGGGCATGTTCCACAAGATGCCCGGCACTAAAAGAATTCCGGGTCAGTAGGTTTGGAGAAAAGATGCCAACTTCCCAGAAAATCACAATGAAATGTTAGCATGTTAAAAGCTTACAACCAGTTTATCTCCCACTTAGGGCCTTTTCTGTCACTAACACCCTATGTCCCAAAGCTAACACCCAGGGGAAGGCTGATTTAATGACTGTCACAACAGTAGGTTTCTGGCCTGGGACAGAAAGCTTAAGAGTCTTCCCACAAAAACATTCGCACCAGAAATCACTTGATGGTCAACTCCATGTCTTTCCAGGGCCAAGAGGTAACGACTCCATAGGGCAACTGTCCATGGGCAGTTTCTAACAGCACGGTTATGTACAGATAAAACCAAATCCTTTACTTTCAGCTGCCGATCCTACGATAAAGAAGTCCAGAGTTAGGAGAGAAAGTGCTACTGTTACAGACTTTACCATCTGTGACACATCCCCAGCACAACCAGCTGACAAATTTCTTTAGAAATGCCTCGTGACTGGTTTCTTCCACAAAGAAATTATAAGGAGGAGTTAGGGTAGAAAAAGAGAGGTAGAGAGAGAACCAATAGATGAAAACAGCCTTAAGAGACATCAGCCAATCCTAATGGATGGACCCTGCCTGGATCCTGATTCAAATCTTTTATACACATGTACTGAAATATTTACCAATGAAATGTGACTTCTGGGATCTGCTTCAAAATCACATGGAAGAGGAAGAAGATTAAGGACATAGACGAAATTAGACTAGTGCCATGAGTTAACTGTTAGAGCTGGGTGATGGGCCCACGAGGTTTCACCTTATTAATCTATGTTCTAATGTTCACATTTTTTCCCCATAATGAAAAGTTACAAGAAAAAAAGTAATCTGTCATAAAGTCCTCAGTAAGAAGACTGTGCAAATTTTTTTTACAGTGTCAGTCTGAAAAGACTTGGAACACCGGAAGAACTCCCTGAGTGAGTTGGCAGAGGGGAAAGGAGGATGAGGGGAAAATGAGGAAGCAGAGAGGGGTGGCACAGAACTAACTCCCGACACTCCTGCTGATTTTCTTTGAACAGGCTCTCAATTTGTAAGAAGGAGAGAAACTAGAAGTCGAGTGGTCTTACGAGGAACTGACTGTAGCGGATCCACAGGTCTGGGACGAGGCAGTTCTCGACGAGGGCACGCTCGAAGATCAACTGCACGCGAGCAGGGTCACCAATTTTCATCTCGAAGTCGATGTACGCTTGATATTCAGCCAGCCTGGGTGCCTCTGCTTGCAACTAAGGCAAAAGGGAAGCATAATGAGATTGAAATGAGCTACCTGACACTGTTAGGAAACACAACATATCTTCATAGTAAATTCTGGCAAGACTGGCTATGTCAGTAAAAATCCCCCATTCCCACTCGCAGAACCTCTGGCATGCCGGGGTCTACAACACGACGGGCAGACTAAGAGTCCACAGCGCCTCTCCATGGCAAGTTAGAAAGGTTCCACGAACCCTTTTCCAAACCCACCCTCAGGCCACAGGGGGCTTCTGATGGGAGCATCCATCAGCAACTAAATGAAAGAGAAACACCTTTGCCAGTGACCACGGCCAGCCATCCCTCCGAAACAGAAGTCACTTTCTCGGCCTACTGAGTGGAGTGAACGCATCCACACTGGAGCGATTCGCTGCCTTCATTCCAAGGCTTCTCATTCCAGTATCAGCTCCTGCCAGCGTGCAGGCACATGCAGAACACGAAAGAGGCTAGGCTGAATGTCTACTGAGCCAAAGAGCTACAATCGAAATTCTTTTCAGACAAAATCCCTATACAACCTTCCTCTTCAGCCACACTCTTCTAACGGTTGTAACAAAATGAACTAGCTGAGGATTTCATTAAAGAGGCTTTAAGAAATACAACTACCTACCAGTCATTTACATGTGAAAAAGGGAGAGGGTGCACAGGCCGGCCAGCAGGAGAGCACACATGCTCTGAGTAGAGAAAGAGGATGTCTTAGTCTCAGTTCTAGTTATAATGACAAACGGGTTACCCAGAGAGACTGCCACTGAAAACTACTAAAACTGCTGGATTCGATATGAAAAACATCTTGAAAATCATCAGCAAACTGGCAAAGACACAAGAAATACTAAGGACAAAATCTAGGTGAAGGTTAAGCTTTTGCTGGTGTAAGATATATTAAGGATTTGATCTTCACAGTGGGGATCATTATCTTCGCATGTTACATTCGAGGTGACTGAAACACATGGAGGCTAAGGACAAGCTCAAAGTCACAGAGCTAGCAACTGGCAGAGCTAACATTCGAACTTGAGGTGGCCTGGCTCTCGAAGTCACTGTTCTTACTATACCACAAGATACCAAAAACAGAGCCAAGGCCAACCAACCACGAACAAGATAAATACAAAGATATCCACCCCTGGACCTACTGTACTAAAACTGTGGGACATCAAACAAAACCTATGAGATTTTAAAATGGGCCAGAGAGAAAACAAGGACTGCCATCACAGAAGCCAACGTCTCAACAACAACAAGAGGAGCCAGGAAGACAGGACATGTAACTGTCGATCTAGAATTCTACATCCTGAGAAACGAACTTTTAAGAAGAGCAAAGTGAAGACCTTTTCAAATTAAAACTGAGAAAATCTGTTACCAGCAAATATCCAGGGCAGGTGACTTTAAAGGGTGTACCTGAAGCAAAATAAAAATGATTCCAGATGAAAGCTCCGGGATGCAAGGGAAGAAGAGAAAGGAAGCGGGAAATGCGAGTAGTGAATGTAAGGAAGCTGGGGCTGTATAATTCAAGATTAACTGCTAACAACGATGACTTACAGGTCAAACAGGACAAGAAAACACGAGGATAAGTCTGAGGCATGGTAAATGTAGCTGAAAGTATTCTAAGACCAAGACAGGTAGAAAAACACCACTTATTACAAACAATATTATGGTCAAAAACCAAATATTATGGTCAACACGGAAAATCCAAAATCAAAAAAAATCTACTGATCATTAATAAAAATTTAGAAAGTTCAACAGATAAAAAATTAGTATAAAAACCAAATTACAATTTATATAGCAAGAACAATTAGAAAAGCAAATCTTTTTAAAAGGTGGCATGTTCAATACAATCAAAAATATCTTAGAAATCGGTCTAAAAAATGTGTTCAAGGGACCAGATGAAATTATAAATTTATAAAACTTTAGAGAAAGATAAGGCCTAAGTAGCAAAGGCCTACACCACATTCATATATTAGAAGATTCAGTATTTCTAAGATGTAGTCTTCTCCCAATTGATCAGTGCAATTCCAATACAAAATTCAACAGGTTTTTTAAATAAAATCTGAAAAGTTGATTCTAAATCCAAGTTATTAAGAACTAAAGAAAGAAAGGGAAGACACTCTTGAAGAGGAACAACGTGGATGGGATTCATGTTACCTACAAGCAAAACTTATGAAACTGGGGCGCCTGGGTGACTCAGATGGTTAAGCGTCTGCCTTCAGCTCCTGATAACCCCCACATTGGGTTCCCTGCTCAGTAGAAAGTCTGCTTTCCCCCTCTGCCTCTCACCTCTCCTTGTGTTCTCTCTCTCAAATGAATTAAAAATGAATTAATTAAAAAATTAACTTACAAAACTGTCATTATTAGGACAGTGTAATTTAAGCCAGTGGGGCAGAAGTGAAAGCCCAGAAATAGATGGACAGCTGATCTATGACAGATGTGGGCCAGCACATCAATGCGGGGAGGATGGAACTATCAAAATCAGTGCTGGAACAACTGGTTGTCGTATAGAAAAACGAAACCGGCCCCCACCTCACGCCATACACAAAAATCAATTCCATATAAAGATCTAAACATGAAATACACAGCTAGAAACTTCTGGAAGAAAACAAAGCTAAGAATATTCATGAGTTTGGAACCTAGAGAGATTTCTTAAGTGTAAAAGCAGAAACCATAAGAGAAAGAATGATAAACCCAATTAGAGTAAAACTGAGAACTGCTCATCAAAAGATGCCATTAAAAAACTAAAAAGACAAACCACAAACCCAGGGGAAGCTTCTACAATACATACAACCAAAATAAGGAATACGATCCAGGATTCCTAAGAATTAATTAGAAAAAATACAGATGAAAGAAAAATGAGTCAAAGACTTCACCAGGCACCTCACAAAAAAAGGACATTCGAATGGCCAACAGATGTGGAACAAACGCTCAACTTTTGTTAGCAATCAGGGAAATGCAGATTAAAATTACAACTTCAGACCCATCTCAGTGGCTCATATTTAGATCAGTATCAAAGGCTGGCGAGACCAAGGAGAACCCTAGGTTCAATGAGAACTCCTGGGCAGGAGTGCCAACTGATAACACAGAAAACAGTTTGGCACAATCCTTTGACCCAGCAAGTCCTCCTGGGGATGCCCTCCGGAGAAACCCTATTCATGTGTGCACCGAGAGACATGCACAAGAAAGGCCAGAAACATGCTGCTCCTCCTAGCAACAAACTGGAAAATGACCCCGCTAGGAACACGGATGTATAAAGTGTGGCATACACATACGACTTCGTGGCCGTGAAAACAGACTACACTGATCAGTACGAGTACAGCCCACAAACATGTTCAGTGAAATACATAGCATGATTCCATTACATAAAAGCTCAAAGACAAGCAAAATTAAACAATATATTAATCAAGGATATGGTCAAAGGTTGTAAAACTATAAAGAAAAGCAAGGGAACGATTATCACAAAAGTCAGGAAAGTGATTACCTCTCGGGAGAGGGAAGAGGAGGCAATCGGAGAGGGGCACATAGGAGACTTCTAAGGTACTGGCAATGTTCTATTTCTTAACCTGGGTGGTGGGTACATGGATGTTCACTTTATTATTAGTATGTAAACTGTATGCACACATTTATACACTCTATAGATTTCACAACAAAACAAGTTTTAAAGATGCAACTATTGATTAGGGAAAAATTTGCAGCGAGAAGTTCACTGTAAAGAGGCGGACACTTACCAGTGCTTCTTCATAGGGTTTGTATCTCTCCAACTGCTGTAGTGCTTTGTTATAGTTCTGAATTACCGACTCTGGTATTGGGTCTTCTGACCACTCTTCATACTCTGCAAATGTGGCCTCCATATCTATTGAGAGATGGATTCAGCCCCATAGGTCTTGCCACTGAGTTTTATCAACCCAGAGATTAAACTATGAGACTCGGAGGATGCCAGCCCCTCCCACAAGTGACCACAGCAACTCTTATGCTCAAATCTTCTACTGGGCCCAGACGTGACCTTAGATTCTGTCTCAAAGCAATTCCCCCGGAAGCCCTACCAATTAATCCATCAGTTAATTAAATAATAGCAACACTTACCTAGTGCTTCCTATGTTCTAAACTCTCCATCCACTAACCCATCCAATCCTCCCAGCTCTAGGGAGTAGGTTCTACCATGATCCCCATTTTGCAGTTGAGAAAACGCAAGTAGAGGGTTACATCAATTGTCTGCAGGTCACAGTAGAGCAAGGCCTTGCACCAGGCAGTCTGGCTCAAGTACATGCTCTACTCACTGTACTATGCCATGTCACATTGGTATGAGAGATGAAACCTGTAGGCTGCTCAGTTCTAGCCTTTTCTGCATGTCACCCAAGGATTCAACTGGAAAGCCACTTTATAACTTGTTAAATCAAATCCAAATAAGCTACGAAGTAAAAAGAGCAATTACGTCTGGGCTCAAGCAGTTGTCCAGAGGTGCCAAGGGTGTACAATGTGAAACCACGCCTGGAGAACAAACAAGATGGCAGCACAAAACTCTTCCCATGCCCAGAAAAATCCTCCAGACACTGCTCATGCTCTAGCTCTAGCTCCAGAGTTTCAAGGCTTGGCTTACCAAAATATATTCACCCAAACAGGAAAATCCTTACCAAACCCCCAAGAAATTCAGGTATGAACACTTCCAACCAACAGTGCTCCTGAACCAATCACCCTCACAGAAGAATGCTATAAGCCTGTGAGAAATCCTCATTCTGATTCGGAAGAGGTTACTACTAAAGAAAAAATGCTCACCATGGAGCTCTTACCCAATGAAGTTTCCCCAGAAAACATAGGGGGGTTTGTTTCCCTATTCCTTATAGTAATTCTACCTCTCCAACAGTGTCTTAATAGAGAAAACTGCGAGTCAGGAAGTCTGGCTTCTAATTCTGCTGGCTGACCCTCAATCCTCTTGACCATTAACAATTCAAGGTATGTTTTTAACCAAAGGCCTCGTCCACAGTGACACTGCCCAGTGAGAGTAAGAACACCAGCAACATCTGCCTCATAGGGTGCTAGGCAAGACCTAATGACAGGACATGCCCCAAAACATTTTAAAAACCACGGAGGGCTGGCTGTCGACAGGTCCATTTCTCTTACCATAGAGTGGGATCGCCAGCTGTCGCCGGAAGAGACTGTGGACTTTCTCCAGCTGTGAATCAAAGGTTTGTTCCCGGTCAAAAGGGGAAAGGAAGCCAGCTATGGGCTAAAGAAGCAAATTTGTAGTAAATGACAAACTTGGCAGTCCTTCCTACTTCAAAAAAATACTGCAACAAATTTTTTAGTTCAAACTAAAAATACATATATATGACCTCTGATACACGAGGTATTGTGTCAAATGCTGGCAGAGGCACAAAAATAAACGTCTCTGCTACTAAGTGTTTCCGACTGGGTGAAAAGCAAAAAGGAATCTTAAAAATGTATATACTGACGACATATGCACAAATGACTACAATGAAGCAGAATGTAAACACTAGGAAAGAAAAAGTATCATAAGGCTTGCTTTTGGCTGGCGTTTAAGGCTGAGTTTTGTTATGAAGGGAGGAAAGCAGCACAGACTCCAGGAGAAGCAGGCATTTGGGATGCACCTGCAGGCTCTCCTGCCGCAGTAAGAGGAGGAAACGGACTCCCAGTCGAAGGAATCATCTAAGTACAGTGGCCAGCAAGTGCACAACTGTGCAGGGGTGCGTAGGAGCAGAGTCCACACAGGGTTATGTCTGATGCTGGAGGGCCACAAATGCCAGCCAAAGGAGTTAGCCCCAATGCCTCCATCGAGGTGAGCTGAAGGCACCACTGCAGACTTTTCAACAGGGATGTAATCAACAAGGGACTGGGCTTTAATAATAACCATCTAACTACTAGAGGGCTCCACTAGGTACGGATGGTAACTGTGCGCCACACACACGGGAGAGGGAACACTGGGAGGGGACTGTAAACCCTTGAATCAGAGTTCAAAAAAATCCAATTATGATGGGGTCAAATCTCTTACACCTCTTGCCAGTTATTACTGCACATGACTAATACATATACATTTCTTTTAAGAGACATAGTTATTCTGGTGTATTCACCTGGAACCAGTAACTGAAGTAGTATTTTTAAATATCAGAAAAATTACAAGGTCATCTGCTTTTAGTCAAAGGAATCATTCTTGTTGTTCCACAAACACTACTGATTTTACTTTACCGCCCACCCACTAAGGGACTGGTGAGGACCATTTTCGTTAACTGTGTTCTTCCAAGGCCACTTACAAAGACAACCCCAACCAGTCGAAGGCAAGCATTGGTCACAGAGACCAAGGCCACTCACCCGGGCAGCTTCCACAATGGCACTTTCAAACTCCCTGTAAGCCTCCCAGATGGCGAGTCCTTTGGTCATATGTAAGCCGACTGACGAGAGCGCCCTTTCAAACACAGAACGGACTTTCTCCAGGCCACCTTTCTGACCAATTCCACCGACTGAGTATTGGCCATATTCCAGCCAAATGTTAGGACCTAAGAAGAAGAAGTGCTCTATTAATTCAGGATATGAAGTACCCAAAGATCAAAACTTTTGTTCTGCTGAATCACAAAAGAAATATGCCCACCAAAACAGTACTCATTCATGCAAAAAGGCAAGAGCACATCAACAAGCATCCAATGTACATAAATAAATTACTAATACTGAAGTTGGAAAGGAAAGTGTATCTTAATGTCTCTACTAGGTTACAATTACCGCGATTTTACTTCATAAACAGAATATGCCAGCCGGTAATATGTAATACGCTCATGATTAAAAAGCCTATTTATTAAAATGGAAGCAATTCAATGAAAATATTCAATAGAAATAGTTACAAATCTGAGTACTTTCAGAAAGATTTCAAAGCTTAGAATTTTTTGACTTTTGAATCTTTTTAAGCCTTCTGGTCAAAGTCAAAGAACAAATTAAAACCACCAATTCTGTAACCAGAAGTCTATTTTAAGACTCTCTTTGTAATGATGTTTAAACAGCAACAGCAGAAAAGACCTGAACACCCGCTTTTTGTCACTTTCTTCTTAAACTTTATACACACTCACCCCCGCAGCTTTAAGAGCAAACTAATGAGTTAAACTCCTTGGGCGTGCTCACTTCGGTAGCACATATATTAAATGCTTTAGGAATGCAGTGGTTCCCAATGCACACGTTTTGCACATTAAGTCACTTCTCAGAGATCTGAAAATATTTCACAGGCCTATCCATTAACCTTGTAAAATAAAAATACTTAAAAGATAAAGTCAATTTGACAATTACTGTATGTTTTCCCAAGGACTGCTTTTTCATGAAACAGGTTTATTTCAAAGAACTTAGCCAAACTTTGTTAGCTACTCTGTTTTAGCTCACCAGTACAGAGCAGCCATATGGGATGCAAAACAAAAAAGGAAGAGGGGGCGCCTGGCTGGCTCAACTGGTAGAGCATGCGACTCTTAAAGCAGGTCAAAGTGGCTTCCGAACATTCACAAAACAAGGGACATAATTTCCATGCTCTAGGGCTCCTGAAACTAACATAAGAGCCCCATGGACCCCCATTCAAAACTACTTTAAGAGACCTAATCTGAGAAGCATGGTTATCTGGCTTCAGACCCCCAGCAGCCCTGAAGCAGTTGGGGAACAGGAAGGCACACTGACCTCAGCACTGACAGTGGTGACCCCACAGCAGGGTAACTGTTAATAATGACTCTGAGACATTCACAAAGGGGTGCCAGGATATCAGAAAACATGGGAGCGTCAAGCCCTGGAACTGTCAAGAGGTTCTAAGAAGCCACATGGACGATCGGAGCAAAGACCCAAGAATACTAAAAGCACATAATGGTGGAATTTCATATTCACAAAACACCTGTAATTTTTGGTATTTGGATTATAAAAACTAAAAACTGATCAATTCTCTTGGCTGGTATAGGCACATGGAGAATTCTCTTCCTCAGGGTAGTCTATCTTCACATTCCAGTGCCTGTCAAAAGGGGAAATGCCCACAGTGGGGAAAACCAGATATGGAAGAAGGATGTTTAATTTAAAAGGAGGAAATTTGTGGGGGGTGAGTGGCTCAGCCGGTTGGGCGTCCAACTCTTGATTTCAGCTCAGGTCATGATCTCTGGGTCAGGCTGAGCACGGAGCCTGCTTGTTCCTCTTCCTCTGGCTCCTCCCCGCCCCACAGCCCACACTTGCAAGTGCACTCCTTCTCAAATACATAAAATCTTTAAAAAATAAATTAGGGGCGCCTGGGTGGCTCAGTGGGTTAAGCCTCTGCCTTTGGCTCAGGTCATGGTCTCAGGGTCCTGGAATCAAGCCCCGCATCACGCTCTGCTCAGCAGGGAGCCTGCTTCCCCCCTCTCTCTCTGCCTGCCTCTCTGTCTACTTGTGATCTTTCTCTCTCTCTCTATCAAATAAATAAATAAATAAAATCTTTAAAAAAAAATTTTAAATTTAAAAAAAAATTTTTTAAATACACTTTGTCCATAGCATTCTCTGATGTGTCCTATTTAGAGAAAAAGCGTATTTAGAGAATCATACTACCAACAGGGGAGGGAAAGAAACTTCGAGAGAAGGTGTCTACTTCACTTGCGCTGGCAAAACTTCAACACGAGCAGACAATGCACAACGCACACCTGTGTGGTGATGGAGGTTCTGTATGTCAACTGTAGTGGTGGTTACCAGAATCCACACATGGGGTAAAACATCACAGAAGCAGACACGCACATTGTACTAAGATCAATTCTCTGATTTTGATTTTGCATAGTAGTTACAGGACACTGAGGAAGGCAGAATGAAGTATAGGACCTCTCTGTACTACGGTTCTGTAAATCTAAACTTATTTTATTTTTTTTTAATTTTTTTTAAGATATTATTTATTTGACAGACAGAGATCACAAGTAGGCAGAGAGGCAGGCAGAGAGAAAGAGAGGGAAGCAGGCTCTCTGCTGAGCAGAGAACCCGATGCGGGACTGGAACCCAAGACCCTGAGATCATGACCTGAGCCAAAGGCAGAGGCTTTAACCCACTGAGCCACCCAGGCGCCCTCTAAACTTATTTTAAAATAAGAAGTTTTTAAAAGCTTTTTAATATTAAAAAAAAAAAAAGCATTCTGTCCAAAACTTCTAAAAATCCAAAACTATGTATAAAAGGCAACCTTTAGTCATCTAAAAATACCATGTTAAGTTCTCCCCACCAAAAAAATGCAGGGTGTGAATATGTTCACTCCCTTACTACAAACATTTCTCCTAACTGTATTTTAAAACCAAATATCCTCAAATGAAAACCACAGACAGTGGGTGTGAGCGGCTGGGTGGCTCAGCTGGTTAAGCAGCTGCCTGCAGCTCTGGTCATGATCCTGGAATCCCAGGATCGAGTCCCACATCGGGATCTCTTTTCAGTGAGGAGTCTGCTTCTCCCTCTGCCCTTCACCCTGCTCTCATGTTCTCTCTCAATCTCTCTCAAATAAATGAAATCTTTAAGAAAGGAAGGAAGGAAGGAAAAAAGAAAGAAAGCCAAAATGAGCATAATAAGTAAATTCAAATCTTTCTAATTGCTGGACTAACGCTCTCCTTTCTGAGGAGCAATCCCTCACGAGGCAACCCTGGGCACCAGAGACGGACACATCCGCAGACACCTCTAAAAAGCGCGCGGGGAACTTACAAATATAATCCTTCACAGCTTTCTCGAAGAGGTCGTACACGTGCTCTCTGTCCAGGCCGTCCAGAGCCATGCTGATCTCGTCATGGAGCCACTCCAACCAGAGCTCTGCAAGACAACAGCACCTCCTGCATGACCATCTCCTTCACCAAAGGGCAGGATGACAGCAGGGACTCTACTGCAAGTCACCAGCGCACCCACGTTTCACCCATCTCATACAGCCTGCCACAGTTCACAGAAATTCAGTTCTTGAAACTTGTACCAAACACACAGAAAGTTTATGCTTCCAAATAAGACCAAGTAATTAAAATCATAATATCGTACACCTGTTGGGCATTTCATATTTTTGCTAAGTACTTAGGTATATATATTTCTCATTCAATCTTTTTTAAATTCCTGTAGGTGATAGTCATAATAATGAGTAACGATGGCATCTATCTAAGCATTTATGACATGCTAGGGCATTTATTACGTGTTGTATCCAGAATACCTCATCCAATCCATGTACCATAATGTAGAAACTACGGCTAGCCCATCTTACTGCTGGGAAAAATGAGTCTTAAAATGTTTACATAATTCGCTGAAGGTCTCACAACTAGTAAGATGTACAGTCAGGAACGAATCTGGGCAATCTGATTTCAGCTCCTACACTCAGCAGTTATGTTTTTGGGCAGGGAGAGGGGGAGAGAGCTGGATCTGGGACCTGTGTTCTCCCAAATCCTCCCTAAAAAATCAATTACAAACTCATGAAGGACTGGTCTATAAGATGCACAGGGTAATTCTGTTTCAAATAGGTAAGTAAAAGTAATCTAAATGCTAACTACCATGTAACAAACAAAGTACGAAACATTTACACTAAAAATCGTTTATAAAAGTTTAACTGTAATACAATTATCTGGTGCTGAGAAAATGGATTAAAGAAACACCAGAATGGGAAACAGAAAGATGTGGGAAAAGATTAATCATGACAGAGGATAAAAAAAAAAAACTGGGATCCAAAACATCAGTCTGTATTACACAATCACAATTATGTTTTGCAAAAAACTAAAAGATGAAAAACTAGAAATCACTGACACTGGATAATGGGTTTTCTTCTTTCCACTGTATTTCTATGTTCCACATTTCTGTAAGGAACACATCCGAGCTTCAGCATTGAAAACAGAATGTATATTCTTCAGTTCTGTGTTTACAAAAGCAGGCCCACTGCTAACATTTTACCTTCAGTCAAAGGAAAGATCTCACTCATCTTCTGGCGAGCCATCCTCACTTTGGTAAGCTCCCCTTCCAGCCGGAGCAGCCGGATCAGGTCCACATGGCAGTTGTAGTCATAGACGTTGATAGACAGCTAAGAGGAAAAGAACACAAGGTGAAATTTACAATGCCACCATCAAAAGAACTTAGCATTTTTCACCAATGGTGACAATGCACGCATCTGCTACTAACAAAAGAGATGTGCTATCTGGGAGTGCCACTGAAAGAGCAAGGCCACATTTACCCCCAGGAAGAGGAAGAAAAATCAATGAACAAGCCTTTCTCTAATAAACACACAGAGCCTCCACTCTGTTCCAGTCCCTGTAAGAACCCAGCTGGGTTGTTCTCTGAAATACAGGAAACGTTCTGATGAAACAAACACCAAGTGTGACCTCAGGCAAGTCATTAACTTTGCTCAGCCTCTGTTTTCTCATCTGTAAAATGGGGGCTATCACTAGGGTCTAGTCCATAAGGTTCTTGTGAGGATTTAAAAACGTGATTAATAGCGTGCTTTAGCACCTGCCGCCTGTGTAGGTAAGAGCTCTTTTATCAAACAAAAACAACAAAAAGGAAACCCCAATGGGAGGAGCGAGAATGGCAGCACCTGCTGAAGCTAAGTAATAGGTACATGAGAGATTTATTTCTATTATTTGAAACTTTTCAAACTGAAAGTTAAAACAAATGAAAATAACTGCTTAAAAAGCTATCAGACATCTGAGACAACAGAAAACTAAAAGAACCTGCCACTAGCAGACTTTCTCTTAAAGACAGTGAAAGGAAGAGAAAGGAAATGATCAAAGAAATCTTGTAGCATCAGGAAGGAAGGAAGAGCTCAAAGAGCATGAAATATAGACAAGTATCCTGGAAGATCCTTCTCATGAGTTTTCTAAGCTGTAAGTGATAACTGACACAAAAATTTTAAGACCACCTGATACTCAAAACAATGATATTTAAAAGTGGGGATGCTAAATGCAAGGACGTCCTCAATGGAAGGACCATTTCCACACTTCACTCAGTGGTAGAACACAGCTACCGTGTTAAGTCAAATAAACTATTCCTAAGGCAACCACTAAGAAACTATACAAAGCAATACACTAAAAAGCACTATAAATAAATCAAGACAGAATCCTAAAAAATGTCCTTCCTAGGAAGGCAAGAAAAGAGAAACAGAAGAATAAGAAACACAGGAAACAAATAGAAAATAATAAAATGTCAGGCTTTAGACCTAACACAGCAATTAATTATCTTAAACATTTATGCTCTTAGGACACCTGGGTGACTTAGTCGGTTAAGCATCTGCCCTCAGCTCAGGTCTTGATCCCAGGGTCCTGGGATCGAGACCCACATTGGGCTCCTTCTCTCTGCTTCTCTCTCTGCCACTCCCCCTGCTTGTGCAAGCGCATTCTCCCCCTCTTTCTTTCTGACAAATAAATAAAATTTATCTTTTAAATATTTATGGTCTCAATATACTAATTAAGGGGCACCTGGGTGGTTCAGTTGCTTAGGCATCTGACTCTTAATTTCAGCTCAGGTCATGATCTCAGGGTCATGGGACTGAGCCCCACATGGGGCTCTATGCTCAGTGGGGAGTCTGCTTCTCTCCCTCTCCCTTTGCCCCTCCACTCATTCACTCTTTCCATAAAATAAACAAATATGGGGTACCTGGGTGGCTCAGTCAGTTCAGCGGTTGCCTTCAGCTCAGATCATGATCCCAGGGTCCTGGGATCGAGCCCCGCATTGGGCTCCCTGCTCAGTGGACAGCCCGTTTCTCCCTCTCCCTCTGCCTGCTGCTCTGCCTACTTGTGCTCTCTAGCTCTCTGCCAAATAAATAAAATCTTTAAAATAAATAAATAAAAATAAACAAATAAATCTTTTAAAAATATATATATTAGTTAAAAGGCACAGAATGGGAGAGTAGATAAAAACACAACCTAACTATATGATTACAAGAAACTCACTTCAAATTCAAGGACATGGGAAGGCTGAAAGTAAAAAGATAAAAAAATAGATAGCATATAAACATTAGTCCAAAAAAAGAAGTGGCTATATTAATATCACATAAAGCAGACTTCAGAGAAAATATAACTACCAAGGATAAAACGGGGCATCACAAAATGATGAAAGGCTCAACCCACCAGCAAGACAAAGCAATCCTAAATGTGTATGAAACAAACAACAGACCCTCAAAATAGATTAAGCAAGACCGTTCAAGCTAAAAGAAGAAAGAGACATACACACTTACAATGGGGACTTCAAAATCCTCCACTTCAGCAACTAGAACTACTAGATGAAAAATCAGCAAGCAGACAGAAGAGCCTCAGCATCAACCAACAGGATCTAATTAACATATACAGAACATTCCATCTGATAGTAACAGAACACAGCTTTTTCTTCCTCAAGAGCCCATGGAAGGTTTAGTGAGACCAAAGCATGGGCTGTAAGACAAATTTTTAAAAAGTGAAATCATACAGAAGATGTTTTCTGATCAAAACACAATTAAATTAGAAATCTGTAATGGCAAATTAAAAAAAGAGGGGGTGCTTAGGTGGCTCAGTGGGTTAAAGCCTCCGCCTTCGGCTCAGGTCATGATCCTAGGGTCCTGGGATGGAGCCCCACATCAGGCTCTCTGCTCAGCGGGGAGCCTGCTCCCTCCTCGTGCGCGTGCTCTCTCTCTCTCTCTCTCTCTCTCTGCCTACCTGTGATCTCTGCCAAAAAAACAAAAAAAAACAAAAAAAAAACCTGTAATGGTAGGGAAATATTTAAACATTTGGAAATTAAGTGATATACTACTTGTAAATAACCCACGGGTCAAAGAGAAAGTCTTGAGATAAACTTAAAAATATGTAGAACTGAATGAAAATGAAAATACAGGGGTGTCTGGGTGGCTCAGTGGGTTAAAGCCTCTGCCTTCAGCTCAGATCATGATTCCAGGGTCCTGGGATTGAGCCCCGCATCAGGCTGTCTGCTCAGCAGGGAGCCTGCTTCCCTTCCTCTCTCTCTGCCTACTTGTGAACTCTATCTGTCAAATAAATAAATAAAATCTTTTTAAAAAAGAAAAGAAAATGAAGATACAGCAAGTCAAAATAAGGATACAGCTATCGCAGTACGGAGAGGAAAACTTACAGAACTAAATTCAATGTATAAAAAGAATCATACACCATGACTAAGTGGAATCTGTTCCAGGTACATAAGGCGAGTTCATACTGCAGTCTGTGAAAATCAATCACTGTAACCCACTAGCTCAACAGGTTAAACCAAAATCACAGTATCACTGATACAGAAAATGCATCTGACAAAATCTAACCACCATTCGTGATAAAAATTCTATACCAGTTAGGCCCTTATTAAAATTTAAATTTTTTGCTCTATGAAAGATTCTACTGAGGATGCAAAAACAAGCTACAGAATTCAAAAAATATATGTACAAACCACATACCCAGCAAAGGACAAGTATCTAAAAGATACAACTCCAAACTCAGCAATAAAAAACCAAGAATTCAATTAGAAAATGGGTAAAAGACATGAACTAATAGGTACAGAGAGGACACAAGACAGCAAGTAAGTGCACACTATCAGGGAAATGCAAATTAAAACCACAATGAGAAGTCATTACACATCTAGAATGACTAAAATAAAAAATAGTGGGGCACCTGGGTGGCTCAGTGGGTTAAGCCTCTGCCTTCAGCTCGGGTCATTATCTCGGGGTCCTGGGATCGAGCCCCGCATCGGGCTCTCTGCTCGGCGGGGAGCCTGCTTCCCACTCTCTCTCTGCCTGTCTCTCTGCCTACTTGTGATTTCTCTCTCTTTAAAAAAAAAAGAAAAAAAATAGTGATAATACCAAATGCTGGAGAAGATGAGAAAAAAAAATGAACTGGCTCACTCATACGTTGCTGATACTGCTGATGGGAATGTAAAGTGTGGATGGCAGCTCTGGAAAACAGCTGGGCCATTTCTTATAAATTCCACACACAATTACCACATCACCCAGCAAGTGCACCCTTGGGTACTTTTCCAGAGAAATAAAACCTATGTACCCACAAAACCTGTAAGTGAATGTTCCTAACAGCTTTATTCCTAGTAGCCAAACCTGGAAACCCAGATGTCCTTCGCTGGGGAATGGTTCCAATAACCGTGGGGCACCCATACTATGGACTACTACTTAGCCAGAATGAGGAAATGAACAACATGTACCCAACTTAGATGAAACTTTTTTTTTTTAAGATTTTATTTATTTATTTGACCGGGGTTGGGGGGGGGGTCACAAGCAGGGGTAAAGGGAGAAGAAGCAGGCTCCCCGCTGAGCAGAGAGCCCGACATGGGGCTGGATCTCAGGACCCTGGCATCTTGACCTGAGCCAAAGGCAGATGCTTAACTGACTGAGCCACCCATGGGCCCCACAAGTCAGATGAATCTTAAGGGAATTATGCTGAATAAGAAAAGCTAATCCAAAAAGATTACATACTATGTGATTCCATTTACATAACATCCTTGAAACGACAAAATTATAGAAATGGAGAACAGATTAGTGGTTGCCAGAGATCAGGAACTGTAACTATAAAAGCACAACAGGAAGGACCCTTGTGGTGACAGACTGATCTGTGTTGACTGTATCAACGTCGACATCTGGGTGGTGGTGTTACACTATAGTTTTACAAAAGGTTACCATTGGAAGAAACCAGTAAAGGGTACACAGGATCCCTGTAGAATTTCTTAAAACTGCAGGGAATCTACAACTATCTCAAAATGAAAAGTTTAATTTTTTCAAAATGCTTTCGTATGAGTTGGGGTATGGGGTTCCCTTAAGTCTACATATGAACACCAGGGTCTACTCTTTCAACATCTGCCACATTTCAGCACTAAGTTAGTTCCCTCTCCTTCATTCAACTAACACTCTGACGATGTACTCAACAATCTAGACACGAGGTACTGTATTAAAATACACAGAGGAGAATCTGTATCACCAGGTAGCAAGACTCAGGAACAATGATTTAGAGCGTGGAAACAAGAGTGACAAACTGACCAACAGAACAAAAAGAGAACGCTGAGAAACAGACCCATGCAGACAGAAAACATATGACAGAACAACACTGGTTCTATCTATCAAAATGAATTCATGACTCACGACCATGACCCCAGTTTGAAAAACACTCAGAGAAATCCTTATACATGTTGAATAATAGCACATTTCAACAGTAACAATGTTCCTTGTAGCTTGTTGGTAATAGGACCAAAATAAAAGAATAAAACAAAAATAAACTGTGAGCAATCCTAAAGCTAGAAGAATTGATAACACCCCTCCAATGGTGTACTAAATATACAGCAGGCAAAATGAACGAACTGTAGCTACAAGCAACACGGAGGAATCCCAAAACACACTGCTGCATGGAAAGCAGTCCCAAAAGATTAAATGCCACATGATACACTTTCCAAACACTCAGAAATTAGCAAAAGTGGGCAATATATTACCTAGGGACACATATGTAGCTGAAAAAGATATACACTTTTTTAAAAGAGAAGGAAGCACACCAGTTCAAAAAAGTAGTTACTTGGGCTTTACGGAGGGGAAGCAGGGCCACGGAATAGGGGAAAAGCCAATTAGGTACGTGCAACAGTACTGATCAGGTTCTAACTCTTAGACCAAATGGTGGGGTAAGTAGTGTTCACTTGACCACCACACTTCACAATTTACAGACCTGAAGTGCTTTGTATGTATCAAATTACATGCAAAAAGACAACACTCAATAATAGGCAAGAGTCTGACCTAAAATTTTTATCTTAAGACTTTTTAGCAATGTTCTCCTGCTCATGAGATATAAATTTTAACAAGCTAAGCCCATTCTATGATTACATGATGAGTTTAAAAAGGACTGGACTAGGTCAGGACACAAGCATTCTAATCTCCCCTGGTTCTTGGCGTCTTCATTTTTACCAGGAAGGAGCCAGAGTAAACCTCTGCTTCTCAAGTGGTTTGTCCTGACACACTCATGTTTCACAACTGACTGTCAAGTGTGCAGCCAAGTCACATTAACTGAAGAAGTGAGGTTTGCCCAAACTGTACTTTTCTTGCTAAACAAGAGGCAGAGGCGCTCCCTGTCACCCACTGCTCTCAAGTCACCTGGGTCTGAAGGTGGTTTTGGAGCAGGAAGAGGGATGGGACAGTCCTGTTAGAGTGACTAACGTCTATACAGCTCCCCTTACATGAATACCATTTGTACGTCAGGAAAAGTATAAAAGTCAACGAAGTAGAGAAACTGCTTCCCAGGATGGCTATTGGTCTAAATTTCTGATTTCTAGGCCCAAATAATAAAGACACTGAGTAAGAGGTGCTCCAAAAGTATGTGTATTTAAATGCATACTGAGATGCATTTATGAGACTTTCTACAGAGTTCACTCAGCACCGATAAGTGAGAACATATACTGGTCTATTCTGGTCTCAGAACATCATTAACAACAAAGTATGACTTAAATAAAGAAGCGGCTTAGCCAGTGCACACAACGATGTGCTGTTTTCCTGATCCCCTAACAACCTGGACCCCAAGCGGTGGTAGAGAAATAACGAGGCCTGGTCCTAGAAGACAACTACCACAATTCCGGGCAGGGCGGGGAAAGCACACAGCCGGCCGCGGCACCGCACCTACTGTGTGTCAAATTTGCCAGGAGCTTTATAAGCGTGGGTCACCTAAGCTCCACTACAGCCCTACAACCTTTGGTTCAACCACCGAGGACACCGCAGGCTCAGGGAGCTGGAATAACTTATAAGGCACCAAGAGGTGCCACTTTTAGTTTCAGAACACAAATATAGATAAAGGGAAATCTTTGCTTTTGTTACATGGATGGCTACCACAATTAATGTTGAGCTCCCATACAATACACTCAGAGAACTGAAATTTGCAGAGATGACAAGGCTGAGGTTTTCACAGGCCTGTGTTGATGTTATCCATCGTCACACTCCTCCGTAAGAGCACTTACAGGAGGAACTAGAGGCGATGGGATCAGGATGAGGTGGGAGGGAGGTTTGCAAAAATTGGAAAAATCAATCTCCAGACCCCATGACAAACAGGTCGACAAGAGCCAGAGGCTCTTCAATTCACATCACAGTGTGGTCACCGTGTGAGCTCCAAACCACCTTCTGTGACCTGAGGTAGGGCAGGCAACTAGAGGACACCAGTAGCCAGGAGATCTCTGCTCTGACCCATCCTGCTCTCTTGCTAACTACTCTCACCAAGGACTTACTCTGCTTCCAAGCTTCCCCTTCTGCTCAACAGCTAATCCTCTTTCCCCTGACTCACAGAAGAGTAAGCTAATGGCTTCTGGAAAAGCCCAAGGCTCGAAAGAAGTCAGAAGCACAGATTTCCATCAGGACAGGGACAGAGTCAGCCTGGCACCCTATGTTACACTTTTGTGTAGTGAATGAATAGAACACTGTGAATGAATAAAAGACCAAGTAAACACTGGCGTACTTACTTCTAAAAAGCAGAAAAGATAACTACTTGCCTCCCCTACTGGGCTCCTTTGACATTCAAATGTGATGATGAGTGAAACGAGATACCGATGGGTATCGTCACTATTTCACAACAAAAGTATGACTACCAAAGAGGACATTATAAGGAATCTCACACCCAGCAAGGTTAAGTGAGTAAGATAGGTTAACAACTTCACAAAGCTAAGTGATTCCTTATCAGTGTGGCTTTTGGCCCACAGACAACCCTGATAAATTCAATTCCCCTTGTGAGTGACTCTAGGCAAATCATTTCATCATCTGTTCCAAGCCTGTTTCCTCATTGCTAAAACGAAAATGTTCTCGATTTGTTTGCCCTTCCCATTTCTTTTTTAAAGATTTTATTTATTTTTGCAAGAGAGAGAGTGCACGTGTGCAGGGAGGAGGGTCAGAGGGAGAAGCTGGCTCCCTGATGAGCAGGGAGCCCAATGCAGGACTTGACCCCATAACCCTGGGATCATGACCTGAGCCAAAGATAGACGCTTTACCAACTGAGCCACCCAGCTGCCCTGCCCTCCCAATTCTACTTCCCCCTCTCATCTCTGTCCTCTGCCCTCCTGTGTGGACCACATCCAGGGAGTCTCTGGCTCTCTCGCTTCCAGCAGGGTTTGCCCAGCAGAAGGCACCAGTAAATGTTCGGAGAGAGAGGTCAGGGTATTCCTTCCCTCACCCCAATCCTTGATGGGAAGCTGGGGCTGTACCCCTGCCTAAAGGTCTCCCCTGCTCTCAGGTGCCCTCTCAACACAACGATTCAGAAAACCCGTCTGTTTTCTCCCCTCATCTCTTCAGGCCTAGAAGCAGACACTAGGTCCCGCAGTCACTAGCCCTGAGGTACTGCACCTCCACTCCTGTTCTCTCTGACCACACTTTAATAAACACAGCAGTCCCTTTATTAACTTCTCTCAAATTATCCTAATCTGAGCGGACCACCTATCTCCTGCTGAGATCCTGGATTACACAGGAGTTACAAATTACAGATCATGGTACCATCAGGTGCCAGGCACTGAGCTATTAATTACTGTTACAACAACTACAAGCAGAACTTGTTGCTCCCAATTTACAGGTGAGAAAGCGGAGGCTCAGAGAAGTTAAGAAATGTGCCTAGGCTCACACAAACATGGACTAGCTACAACTGGGGCCTCAGCCTCCAGACGCTGAGATTTCTACCGTCCTGTTTCTATCATCACAGTCACGGTCATTGCTTTGTCTATCATACCGTAGTTCACCATTGTGGGCATTGCTACTTAAAAGGAAAAAAAACTCTCTTTTAAGTACGATTTTATTGCGATTGCTGACCACAATTCAACGGTGTGGTTAAAAGCGGGAGCTCTGTAGTCGTTCCAAAGTTCGAGACCTGGCTCGCCACTTGCAGAAGTGTAATCTTCAGCAAGAGAATTCCCTCCACGAGAAGCCTCAATCTCCTCCCCTAAAAAGGGGAATACACTACTTCCTTCCTTGGGTCGCTGCTAGCGTTCAATGGCATATCGCATGCAAAACACCCGTCAAGCAGTAAACGCTCAAATGACGGGACCTGTGATGATTAATAGCGGTTTTGCGGCCTTGGCAGCTTTACTACCGCCGGAGACCTGGGAGAAGAGCCGCGACCCGGGAACCTGAGGGAAGGAGCCCGCCGCCCAGCCCCGGACCCACCTGCTCCTCCAGCCGCTCGATTTCCAGCTGGTTCTTCTCCTCCTCTTCGTCATACTCCCATTCGTACTCCCCAGGGGAGCTCTCGGCGGAGGAAGCCATCGCGTACTCCTCGTCCCCATCGCTCTCACTCACGCCTTCCTCCGGCTGGTCCCACCCCGGCCCCACGGCCTTGTACGTCGCAGTGGCCACGGCCCGCGACAACACCTTTCTCCTCGTCCTAGCCGTCTTAACGTCATCCTCCTCGCCCTCCGCTGTGGGCCCGGCCTTGGGGTCAGCCTCCGCTTCTGAAGCCGATGTTGCGGCCGCCGTCGCCATCTTGCGCTTCCAGTGACTCCCGGGTCTTCTCGCGGCCGCCGAAGACCCGCTGAAGGAGGAGCTGCCCGCGGCGTGCGCCTGACCTAAACCCCGCTCTCCTTGCGACGGAAAAGGAAACTGTGAACCTCGAACGACGGGAAAATCTCGGAACTCGTGAAATTTCGTATTGCTTTTACATAGGTATAGAAGTTCTCTCAGAATAAGAACTCCCCAACACGGCATGTGTTCCGTCGCAACTTCGGACAGAGGTTGGGTCTTTGAACAGGAAGTGGAGGCCGTAGAGGAAGTCATGGAGAGATGACTGAAGGGAAGGGTTTGGCGCCATCTTGAGAAGGTCAAAAGGAATCTGGGAATGAATGCCTTCCTTACTGCCTAGCCCGATCAGGCGCTTGGTTCAGTCTCCCCAGCAACTAAACCGAAAACGCAGAGAAAACTCCAAGTACTTGGGGAAGGATCGACTGCACCGTTCACGAGAAAAACATATTTCACAGAGCTTCCTCCCCTTTATGTAATACCTGGTGCCTAAGTAAGCGTTAAATACACGTGTGGGTTTTCTTGTATGAAATCATGTTCTGCAAGCCAGTATTAATAAATTTCATTACTAAGCGTTTATTAGAAACTCTTCATTTCCAGGCATTGATCATATACATATGTGAGCATGCTGATGAAAACAAATAGATGTAGACATATACATACATACTTTAAAAAAAATCAGAGTATGGCGTGTTCGTTTTTCGCAATTAAGCTCCCATTTTTGAGGTAGGAAAATATTGTTTACTTGTTGCCTTACTCCCTCATTAGCAAGGTTAATTGTGTAAAGAATTAATGTGTTTTTCTTTGTGGAATCCCCTAAGCCTAGTATAACGCCTTGACATATGACACTTGCTCAATGAATTGCTTTTGAATTAGTATAAAAGCGAGGATCAAGGCTTAAAGAGATTACGTCATTCTCCTAGGGCCACACAGTCGGGAAGGAGCAGATTCCGGATTCTAACCCAGAATTGTCCCTGCTTGAATCTCAAATGAGATTGGGCAATCTTGGAGAAGTTACTAAACCTCTCTGACCCTCAACTTCCTAAGCTGCAAAATCAAGCCGTGAAGAGTAGTGGTTGATCCACTAAGCCGCATTCCAGTGATGGGTAGGCTTGGTGAACGCAAACTTGGGCTCCCACTCCTGCCTGAGACCCCTCAGATTCAAAACCCCGCGCTCGGAACAAACCCTCCAACTTCAGTCTTTCAGTTCGGCTTCCCGCCCACCCCGGAGGGGCGTGGTCAAGACGGGACCAAAGGCAGACACGTGCATGGAGGGGGAGGGCGCAGGCGCGAAGTCGCGGTGACTCAAAAGGGTGCGCGCTCCAAACCAGGAACCGACGCGCGGGCGCGTTCCTCCCCTCCGTCTCACGCTCGGCCTACGCTGGCGCAAGCCGGGAAGATGGCGGCGGCTGGAGCGGGCCGTCTGAGACGGGCGGCGTCGGCCCTGCTGCTGCGGAGTCCGCGCCTGCCTGCCCGGGAACTGTCGGCTCCGGCCCGGCTCTATCACAAGAAGGTAGGGGCAGATGAGGGGATGCGCGGGACCCGCACTGATAAGGCGGCGGGATGGCGAGGACCGGCGAGAGGACCCAGGTATGCCGGCGCTCGACGGAGGCCGGACCTGGGGAGGAGTGGCTGCGGGGTTGTGCGCGGCCTTGGGAGCCCCCACTGCGGCGGGGGTAGGAGCCACCCCCTCGCGCGACTCTGACTGGACTAGGTTTCCTTTGCTGCGCGGATAAAACTAACCGCTGCCCGTGGGCCCCGCCGCTGGCTGCGATTTCGTGCCTCAAAACCCAGCAGCCCAGGAAGAAGGGCCCGTTATGACCTGCCAGCCTCACTCCAGGGACAGACACACTGGCGCGGGCTCCGGCTTCAGGGAGGCCGTTGCCCTAGCCAGATGACCTTGGGCAAGTCCCTGCTCTGCGATGAACCTGTTTTCCCCATTTGTAAAGTGGGTTCTTAGCTTTCCCCTACACGAGATAGATAGTGCTTGTGCAGCCCTCGACATGGTGCCTAGCACATGGAGATCATTTACGGTGCAGTTACTGTTGTAGGAACTCAGTCTCCGAATGGAGTCAGACACGTAATCAACCGTTGCAGTGCTTTAATTTTGTCCTGTTTTTTGTTGTTGTTGTTGTTGTTGTTTGGTGGGGGGTAGGGGGGACGGCGTCGGGGAATAGGAATAGGTGCATAGTTTGCAGCCCTTGCCTTCCGAGGGCATAAAGTCCCGTAGACCAGAAACTTTCCTACTCTGGAAACGACTAAGAAGGCAGTGAATCAACATGGGGCAAAAAATCCAGATGAGGTATTATCTTGTATGTCCTTGGGCTTGGACTCAAAATCCGCGGTCGGGAAGAGACACTGGAAGATCGGGAGACTTAAGGCTAGACTTAAGGCTAACTGGTAAACACGCCTCAAGGTTACATTAAAGTCTTCCGTGTGCCAGTTTGAATAGATAATATTCTGTCCTGGCTTCAGCTCGTCCGCCAGGGACTTCGCTCCTCCCCTACCTAGGGGTGTGTTTTGTTGACAAAACACCCTCAACGAACGTGGGCTAGCAGCCTTTCAGCCACCAGGGTGCGCTGCTCCACCAGAGTGATTTCCGGGCTTGAAATACAGTAATGGGACGGTTACTGTTTTATCATACACAAATGGACACATTCCATAGCATTGTTCCTCGTATAACATTCTCCTTGAGACTTCTGGGAAATCCTTCGATTGCTGCACCATACTAGTTTTTTGAAAAATTTTTAATAGTAATCATCGTTTGAGGATGGATTTATTTGGAAATACCAGAAATGCTGTTTGAGCCCAAATCTGGTGACTTAGGTGGTAAAGATCAGCTAATTACTTGTGATTTAAAAACTCTATGGAGGCATGCCTGGGTGGCTCAGACAGTTAAGCGTCTGCCTTCAGCTCAGGTCCTGAGCCCAGGGTCCTAGTATGGAGCCCCAGGTTGGGCTCTCAGCTTGGTGGGGAGTTTTCTTCTCCCTTTCTGCCCCTCCCCCCGTTTGTGCTTTGTCTCTTGCTCACTCTCAAATAAAGTCTTAAAAAAAAAAAAAACACTATGTATTTAACACATGATTTTGCTGATTTTTCTCCAGTAACTCAAATTTCTGAGGGTAGTTGGAGAAGAGGTCCAAAAGGTTGGGTCATAAAGTCTCACTGACGTAAGTGTAAGCCTTCCTCCCCAGGTGATGTCTGATGCTTAGCGACTGACTGCCTGCCAGGTTCAGCTTGCTGACTTCAAGAAACTTTAAGGAGCTTACCATCAAGTTGGGGAGACAAAAAAGAGTGATCATTGGATTTCTCTTAACTTTCTAATTTCAGGTTGTTGATCATTATGAAAATCCTAGAAATGTGGGGTCCCTTGACAAGACTTCAAAAAATGTCGGAACTGGATTGGTGGGGGCGCCAGCATGTGGTGATGTAATGAAATTGCAGGTACCGCTGGTTTTCGTCTTTAATGGTAATGACAGTCATCCCTTTGCTCATACAGTGCTTCGTTGTTTACAAAGCATTTGCATGCACAGCTTTCCTCTTGGTCTCTACCTGGATTCCTGTGAGATGATGGGATGGTTCAAAGTTATCAATTATTAGGTAGGGACTGAATCTTAGTTGTCTCATACACTATGCTGACCCTTTCTGCTGTCAGTTTTCTACTCAGGCTATCAGCTTAAATTCTAACTTCAGCCAAGTAGAAAGTTTTGTGAATTTTACTGAGCAAAGGAAAACCACAACCATTCAGTTAGCAATCCCCAGTGAGACAGGAAATGCCACATATCAAGCCTCCCCCTGATTGGAAACAACACAAAGGTAGTGACTGGCACTTTGAGTAAACCATAGCTTTGTCCACATCTGCTTCGTCGTGGTGAAGGGGCAGCTTGCCAGAGGTCTCCATGCCTACCTTGGAAAACAGAAACAAGGCAGGAGGAAACCACTAGATGTCATTTCATACCAAACTAAAAAGCCCTAACCAGGAACCTTATTACAGACTCTCCCAGTGTTTAAAGATGCAGATGGAGCAGCCAAGAGAACTTCATAGCCAAAGAGCAGACTAGGGTTACAAAACCAAAAATTGGGGGTGGGGGGTGTATTTTTCAGCTTATCTTTACCCGGTAGGCCTGTATCGTTCTGATGATCATTCCTACATTTTACTCTTCATCACCGAGCCCTTTGTGACAAAGCAAACTCAGTAATTAATGTTAAAACTTAGGGTATGGAAAGCAAGACCAAAGCCCTTGGGGAGAGCCTCAGTGAACCCCCTATAAATGCAGGTTCTACGGGGCGGCACCAAGAACCACTGCTTAACTCCTGTCTCTTTTCTAGATTCAAGTGGATGAAAAGGGGAAGATTGTGGACGCCAGGTTTAAAACATTTGGCTGTGGGTCTGCTATTGCCTCTAGCTCATTAGCCACTGAATGGGTAAAAGGGAAGACGGTAAGTTTGCTTGCAGATTGACAGAATTAAATCACATTTCTGACAAACCTGCCTCTGAGTTAAGGGAAGGGTCTAATTATTGGAGGGAAGGGAGGGAGGGCTGATTTTTTTCAAAATATTCTGAGAATTTCTTTAATTTCTCCTATTCAGGTTTTGATTAAATTCTCCACATTGGGGATTATGGATAATTTTGCTAAGTTTTTTATTTTGGGGTTTTTTTGGTCGATCATTTTTATTTGGAGGTTTGGGTGGTGTTTTGTTTAGGCGTTTTTTGTTTTCTGTTTTGGGTGGCGGGGCAGAGGGAGAAAGTCGTAAGTAGGCCCCATGCCCAGCACAGTGCCCGAGGCAAGACTCAGCCTCATAACCAGGTCATGACTGAGCCAAAATCGAGAATTGGATGCTTAACCAACAGAACCACCCAGGCACCCGTTCAGTTTTGTTTTTAATTAAATAGGAAAAATATCCTCACCTCCCCCACTAACAGAACGGCAAAGAACTCTATGGCTTTCTGCAGGGTTGCTGACTAAAATTTCTTAGGAGTCTAAGGGTGGGAGAGGCTATATTGTGGTTTGTGTTCTTGTTTCTTTTTCTATCATGTTTCAAGAAGGATTGCAGGTGGTTTATAAGGATTCATGAAATAAACTAGCCGGTGCTAAAAGGGATTAAAGGATCAGAAACACCAAAGATGGAGGCAAAGGGAATAAATAAGTCAGAACAGTGATCCCGGTGGCTGGTCGGCAGGCCCTCTGAGGGTGGAAATGAGAGAAGCTGGAACACCATTTCTGTTCTTCTCTCTGCCAAAGCCTCTTTCCCAGAAGCTGCAGAGGTAGAAGGTCCCAAACCCAGTGAAGGACTGGAGTTTCTAAAATCCAGTCATAAAACCGCTCAGAAAAGCCAAAATACAGGGCTGCTTATCTTTGTAGCCCCAAGGGACCAGGTTTAGAGGCTGAGTCACAGAGGAGTGTGCATGGGGAGCCGGGCAGCTCTACAGTAATGCCAGGCTTCCTGTGGCTCCGGGCCTTCTGGCTGGCGAGCTCCCTGGGCGAGCACAGACCTAACCTGATCTGGAGGAGATGCCTCTGAAGCGATTTGTTAAGACCTGTGCTCCAGGAAAGGGAAAGCAAGACAAGGCACCTGTGCTCCCAGGATCTGGCCTTTGAGCTGTGCTCAGAAAGAGGAGGAAGAGGGCCTTTCTTTGACCTTGTGGTCCTCTCTGAGTTTCTAAGAACAGAAGGTGAAGCATTATCCTTGAAGTCAGCAAAATTGGGAAATTGAGGGACGGATGGGAACTCTGGCTCTTCTTAAGGCAGCAGAGCTCCGTTCCACGTGGGCCTCCCTCACGTGTCCTCGGACACTCAAGCAAACTCAGGGCATCCTTTCCAGTCTGTTTGGCCAAGATAGATTCTCTTCTGGCAGAGGATGATCCCAAGACCGGTCTATGCCACTACCAAGTGCTAGAGTGCCACTGGCCTATTTGCCACCTCTCTGACCGCCCTGACATCATTCAGTACTTCTGGTTGAAGGGATTTATTCTAAACATTTGGTATAGAGACATCACTGAAGCTGATCCTCACAAAACCAGAATAGGAGAAATCACTGCCTTTAAATTAAAAAAAAAAAAAAAAGTGAGATTCCTGTTGCTGGCCTGAAGCAGACCCCTAAGAGAGGTCTCACGGGCTGGCTTGTCGAAGTGTCTTTCCCAGCCGTGCTTACCCCAGCCACGCTGCACAGAGTGTGTACTCCATACCACAGAGCCCCAGCTGCAGCCCTGATGCACAAGTGCACGTCCTCGGGGGTTCTTAATGGCAGTCATCCCCACCACCCCATTCTGAGGGCCTCTTTGGCCTGCCTTTTTGATTACCTGTTCCTCGAGTTAGAGCTTCACTGAGACTCCCCCACTCTCCTCCATGCCTCTCAGGTGGAAGAAGCCTTGACAATTAAGAACACGGACATCGCCAAGGAGCTCTGTCTGCCCCCCGTGAAGCTGCACTGCTCCAGTGAGTTTCCACTCCATAATGCCCACGAGCTTGCACAACTGGGAGCACTTCTGTAATGGCATCAACTGGCATTTGTGCGGAGTAATGGCGAGGCCATTTTGGTTGTGGCGTCCGTAACCTTCAGATAGCAAAAGCCTCCAGGCCTCACCACCCATCTCTGGGAGGGTCTTAGGAGGTGGGGTGTGCTGGGCGTCATGCGAGCACTTCGTGGCATCATTTCTAAGCCTCAGAAATGTCCTCTAGTCCACAGACAGCATCATTATCTCTCCCTCTTACAGACAGGAAAGCGGGGCTCAGCTTAAAGCACCCCAGTCACATGGCTTCTAAGTGGGAAAGCCAGGCCCTAAGCCCCAATCTTTGATTCTAGAGTCTGTGCTGGTCCCACCCATTGGAGTCAAGTTTGAACCAGTAAAGGAGATAATTCTGCTTCTGCCATAATTCTGTCACATGTGTTACCACTTCCTTCCCAGGTGCTATTACTGTGTATATAGTCTGCCTCCGTGTGTACAGAATGACTAAGTCCAGTTGTGCAACAGTCCCCTGTACGCTGTCCTAGGAGAAAGCCCAGATGCCTTAAGACTTACACTTGGCTTTCCAGTTTGGCCTCTGTCTTAAATCTAAAGTGTTTTCCATCTTCTCTCAACCTTCTAGGGGAAGGAGGGAATGAGAAACAGTAGCCTTAACTGACTGACCAAATTAGTTTAAAATCAGCAGAGAGCCAGGCCTCTTGCCAGAGTAAGACTCACAGGGGAAATCAGGGGCAGGAATGTGCTAACAGTCGTCAGGAAGTCTGCTATGACCCGAGTTCTTTCCACCTGAGCTGGGATTCCCAGTATGCAGGAATAAAGGCCATAGCTTGTGGACATTTTCAGAAAACCCCCAGCCTCTTCATTTGGCCTTCTTGGGCACCACAACCTTTAGCTGCTCCTCTCTGCCTGTTGCTTACTATTTCCCCGATAGTCATTATATAGTTCTGACTCCAAAGTAAAAGTTTTCGAAGTTGGGATCCCTCCAGAGGATGTGGCAGTTGCCACCTGTCAACCAGTGGCATGACCCACGTTACACCAGCTTGCTCAGCCAGCGTCCGCTACATTTACTCCAGACTTCCCCTGGGGGCAGATGAGAACTGACATCTCTTGTGGCCCTCTGACATGTCAATTTATTAAACCCTCACCCTATCCCAGCAAGGGGAGAGTGTCCCAGTTTTATAGAACAGAAAGGGGATTCCAGGAGGCTGAGAAACTAGCCTAGAGTCCCAGGTATTAAAACCCTAGCCTGCCTCTGAAGCCACAGGCAGGCGTAATCAGGCTCAGGAAACGGCTGGCTGGCTTTCCAGGCTCGTTCCTGACTCCCCACTGCCCCAGGCGGGGCGGCTCTGATAAGCCCTTCCCAGCACCGCTGCCCTCTAGCTCTTAAAGGTGCGATTCCCGAGACCCTCTCTGTGCAGTCTACAGACTGAGGCTCTTTCCTTGTGCTCCTTCCAGTGCTGGCGGAAGACGCAATCAAGGCTGCCCTAGCAGATTACAAACTGAAACAAGAATCCACAAAAGGAGAGGCAGAGAAGAAGGAGAAGAAATGAGCCCTCGGCGAAGCATCTAGCGGTCAGACCTGCTGTCTGTCCACCCACCGCGCCCTCACTACAGATGTTCAGAAACCCCCGCCTCCACTACAGTAAAAGAGCTCTGAGTCACGTGCAGCACTTGCTGGTCACGTGGCGGCTCCCATGCCAGCAAAATACACCGTTTACTTGTTCTAAGTCCTGTGCTTTCTTTCAGCCCACTCTTAGCGCCTTAACCCCGTTTGTATATATTTTGAATTGTGCGCATGGCCTCTTACTAAAATCAGTCACAAATTCTCAAGTGTGGTAATCAAAGTGCGCAAATACCTAATTTCACCTGAAACTGTCTTGGGGAAGATTACCAATAGAAGGCCGTGATATGATTATTTGATAGAACCAATTATTGTACATAAGACAGATGTGCATATATATATACATATATATACATATAAAATAAAGGATATAAGACCATGTTTTTCTCTGATAAGCCTTGTCTCTTGGATCAAACCGGACAATAAAGCCCATGGGCAGAGCCAGCCAGACAGGTGCCGTTTTACAGAATGGGGGCGAAGGTGAAAGGAGAGAGCCATCTCTTTTTGTTCTTTGCAAAATAGTAGATTGACAAATCAACATGAGTCCAGAATACTCTTTTTGTAATTTCACTGGTTTGTGAAACGCTAAAACCTGAGAAACCCTGGCCCTGACAATCCTGTAAAGTCACAGAGCAGCTGGGGGGATGGGGTGGAGCCTGTGTCTGGGGGGCACCCACCTGCCTGCTGCTGGTGGCCTTGTCACCTTCCGGTAGAGGTATGGAATTGCTGGCTGCCAGGCTGGGATGAGCTGCACACTCAGTGGAGGCAGCGATGCCAAACCAAGCCACGGCCAGTGCCACGGTGGCAGCCGGACCGCCCAATGGCGCTGTGGAATTGGCAGGCCCTTAGGTCTTGCAAGCCACAAAGCACGTGGAGCCTCAGGCAAAACAAGCTGTTCAAAGTCTACCAAAATCTGCTTTTAGGGTACCACCACCGCAGGGGAGGTCGACCCCAGATGACAAAACGGAGCAGCGTGAACACAGGCATAAGGTCTACTGCCACTGAAGGACAAAGACGAGCTGCTCAACTACAAATGATGCTTTTAAAATCACCCCCGACAGGAGGATCTCTGCACCCAGCAGCCAGAAGGGACAGAGCTAACGATTTTCTAGAAGGCGAAGCTAAAAAAACTGAACAGATGAAGAATTTGAAGTTCTTACTAGTTTATGCATAGAGGTACCAACTCTTACACTAAAATGCCTCAGCTACAAATGTTTAAAATGATGTAGCACAGGCTGCACCAAAAGCCTCGGTGTCCCTTTCTTTGTATGTGAGGATCTTCAATCAGATTATAGAATATTTGGAGATTCATACTCAATAATTGTGGGTAAATGTATGCGATTTGAATAGAAACATGGATATTACTCATATAGCAAATAATTTGGTACCTACTTCACAGCAAAGTGAATGTGCCCATCTGCCCTCAAGGGGCCCCCAATCTAGTGTGAGAGTGATACGCTGGTGATTAAAGTCCAGTGTGATTAATACGGTGATGGGATTAGCACAGGCCGTTGCTCCTCTCGTTGGGAGGAAAGGCTGCTGAGCTTTCAGAGAACTGGCCCAGCCACTTGGAACCTTGAAATTAAAAATGAATTTAGCCACAGCTTTGACCCAAGAAGTTGACCTAGGTATGTATACAACCCTGATGGAATTCAGATTTCATACATTAAAGGCTATTAACAGTAGGATTCCTAAAAAAAACAAAAAACAAAAAAGCAAAAAAAAAAACACCAAAAAAACAAAACCCACCTGGGGGGATCAGTTGAAAATGGAGATTTCTAGGCCCAGCATTTGGCTTTAGGTCTATGCAGGTGATTCTAATGCCTGTGACTTCGGGTGGCCGCCGGTGGTTCGGGGGGGGGGGGGGGCAGGGGAGCCAAGCCACAGGGGAGCAGTTGGCTTTGTCCAGGCTCCGTCCTGCCCCGCACAGGTGTGCTGTTCAAGTAGTTCATTCCGAACAGTCTGTCCATGTACAGTGACCTGAGCTTTTAAGAACAGCCATCCCTGGCCCGGCATGCCTAACATTCTACCCACTGTCCCTCCTGAACCCCATCTGCGCATCAGGGTTGTGGGTATCATTCCAAGGTACCCACAGTCCTGCATCAGCCAAAATCCACTAACGGAGGCCCTGGGATCTAAAGTACCAGCTAACCATCTCAGATCTCCTTCAACTCTTAAAAAATGAGGTGTGCTTTTTTCTGATGGTAGGTTTTTTTTTGTCCAGGCATGGGCTGGCTGTCTCTTCTCTTACATATACCTCTTTGTTAGAAAAAGAAAAAGAAAGAAAGAAAAGGAAAAGAAAAAAGAAAAAAAAAAAAAGTCCTCTGAGTCCTGGAGAAGAGCACAGAACTTCAAAGGCCATTCCCTCCATGGCCCATGGAGAGGGCCAGGGCCTTCCTAAGACTCTCCGATTAGGGCCGCCGGGTGGGGACATGTCAGGAGACATGTCAGATTGGTCTGCGTGGCACATGCTGCCATTTCAGCCCCTCTAGGCTAAGCTGGTCTCCTTCCCTGCTTCATCACATGTGGCAACACTGCAATTCCCCCACCGCTTCTCTTTGTAATTAAAAAAAACGAGATCTCTCTGCCAGGGTGAGTATCCTCTGAGAGTTGAACCAGAATTCTGCACGTCACAGGCAGCTCCCAAACAGCTCGGGCAGTATTGCCAGAACAGCCCAAACCTCAAAATACGCGGTTGTGCAGCTAAAAGAATTTCTGTGACTTACATTCCAGACCACTCCCCCACACCCCCGACCCCGCTTTGCCCAAACAAATCTAGTTTTAACCACAGGAGGGCGTCACATACCCTTGAATGAGCTTAAAGCTAGATCTGAGTGTGTCCGAGTCAAACTTCCTTGGGGAGATGTGTGTATCCCTCACCCACGCCCTGGGCCAGGCCCTCACACTGGTAGTGTGCTCCCTCTCGTGACAACCCTCCAAGGTGGACGTTATTTAAACCAACTCAAGCCAAAGCCCAGGCTTCGCCTTCCTGGTTTCCTTGTGGCAGAAACACCTAAGATTCTGACCGACCATGCATCAGATGCTCACCTGGGCCTTGAGCCTTCACAGGAAGATGTGCCAACACAGGACGAGCCCCGGTCCATTCATCCGGCCATCTCAGCCCCAAGCACCAGGGCCCTTACCTGGCTGTGCATCAGAACTGCCAGGGAGCCCAGTTTAACCCCGACACCCCGTTAAATCTCATGGCCTGGCGGTGGGGCCTGGGCGCTGGTGTTTCTGCCCATCTCCAAAAAAGCTCCTGAGTCCCTTCCTCTCCCGCCCCTTCCCCCCCCACACCCCTAGCATCTGCCTCAGTCTAGACCTTCCTCCTCTCTCCCGGCCTCCCCACTGGTCTCCCTGCCTCCAGCCTCACTGCTGGGATCCACGTTACACGTGACTGCGGCAGGAGTCTTCCTAAACAAAAGTGACCCTGTCCCTGGCTCCCTAATGGTCCATACTTTTCCTACCACATCGATGGATTTGCTCCAGGATGCTGAACCTTCCCCTTAGGACTTCCCCTTGTTATTCCTTCTGCCAGGAATGCCCTCGCCAGGGGTCTTCCCTTAACCTCCGCTGAGGCTGGGAGCCCCATCTCAGGCATCACCTCCTCTGGGAAGCCTCCAAGATTGTGCCAGGCTGAGCTAGGTGCCACTCTCTGCTCCCACAGTCCCCTGTACTTCTTAATCACATATGTGTCATGGACAACATCGTAATTTGCTGTTCTCTTGTCTTTCCACATCATTATGCAGACACTCAGTCTGTCTTTTTTTTTTTTTTAATTTTAAATAGGTAACATGCTCCAAGAAAAAAAATCCAAACAACACGAAATGGAAGAGAGCTGATGTCCTTGCCATCATCCCTAATCCCCTGCCTCCTTCCCCAGAGGCAGTCTCTGATACTCGTTTCTCAGGTGTCCTTCCAGAAATTCTCTGGGCAAATCCAAATATATGTGTGTTCAAATAGACCGTTTTCTTCTTTTTTACACATGTGGTGACATACCATATACTTCTGCCATGTTTATTTTCCTCTTGACTGTATTTCTGAAGGCCATTCCCTATTCATTCCTATAGACCTGCCACATTCTTAACGGCTGCACAGCATTATGAAGGTCCATAATTTAGTTTTCTGTTGATGTTTGTGTAGATTATCCTCATGGCAATGTCTTAATTAGGGGACCCAGCATCTGGTATAGTTCTTAACTCACTGGGGAGCTCCCTAAATGCCTACTGAGTGGATGAATGGGTGGTTCATGGGTAAGTGGATAGATGGATGGACGGGTGGGTCAGTGGCTGGGTGGATGGATGGAGACTGTGGGAGTGAGTGGGTGGGTAGATGGATGGATGGGTGGGTTAGTGGGTGGATATGTGGTGGATGGGTGGGTTAGTGGGTGAACGGACACATGGATGGTGGGTGGGTAGAGAAACAGGCTTAGAATGAAATGACTTGCCCCAGATGACACAGCTTGGAAGCAGTAGGTTAGCTGAGGTCCTCTGCTGAGGTCCTCTAACCCCCTCCCACCCCTTTCAAAGGACCACACCACAACTATGACCATGTCTCTAATTTAACCTCTCCTAGAAGTTATTCCTGGATTTTGGCCACTTAGGACCACATCAGAATGTACAGTTTTAGAACCTTACATTAAGCATGTCCTGTTAAAACTAGCTGTCCCTATCCTGGAGTCTTCTTTAAAAGCCAAACAAATGAGGGGCGCCTGGGTGGCTCAGTCGGTTAAGCATCTGCCTTCGGCTCAGGTCACGATCTTAGGGTCCTGGAATTGAGCCCTGCATCGGGCTCCCTGCTCAGCGGGGAGTCTGCTCCCTCTCCTCCTCCCCCTTGCTTGGTGCTCTCTCTCTCTCTCTCTCTCTCTCATGAATGAATGCCAAACAAATGAGAGGAAATTGCCACGAACTTGAGGCAGGAGTGCAGGCTGTGTGTCCATCATCACGGGTAGGACAGAATACTTCTAGACCCACTGAGTCTTGGCAGAGTGACAGGGACCCTAAAGACAAGCTCCAGTCCCAACCAGAAGATGGACTGGAGTACATTCTTTATCAATGGCTCTTTCTGGCCTATCTGCTGGCTTTCTCCCCCCATCTAAGGTGACATCAGCCAACTCTCAAAAAGCCACCTCCCCTGAGAAGGCCATCGCCACACAAGGAGACACCAGCAGAGCAAAGCAGATTGAGCTGGGAGCACTGGAGTCCGACAAGAGTGGGTTCAAATGTGTGATCCTGAACAAGAGACTTCGAGCAGCCCAAGCTGCTCAAGCCTCAGCTTTTCCAGCTGCAAAATGGGAATGAAAACAGCACCTACGCAGTCAGGTTGACATGACAATTAAATGAGACAATGCAAGAAAGCACATGGTCCATAAAGCTCGTTGTCATGGTGTCAGTTATGATCACGCACAACAGCTCAGCCCTGATGCAGACCAGGCCAACTTGCTTGGTGTTGATACAGAGGAGCTCATGGACTCCTCCCAGGAAGCCTCAAATGCTATTATTATCCCATTTGGCAGATGAAGAAACTAAAGGGTAAAGTGACATGTCCAAGACCACACAGCTAGGAAGTGAAAGAGACAGGAACCGAACCCAAGGCGATAAGATCCAGACTGCCAGTGCTCCACTCGCTGCTTCTCTCCTCTGTTCCCTCCCCTGCCCTGAGTACTGCTAGCACAGGTATCATGACCATTCCGAATGGTAACTGCTGTCACTCTTACTTCTGGTGCTGCTACTTCTACTGTTACTCTTTTTAAGATACCAGAACCTCAAAAAAAAAAAAAAAAAAAAGATACCAGAACCCCCAGGCTTCTACCCTATGGTGTCTTCATCACCAGGCCAGCCCTCACAGTATGACCTTCCAAATGCCGCAGAACACTGGTCGGGCTGCCCTGGTGCAGGACACACACAGAGAGGACTTCTGTCCCACACAGCTTGTTGGGCAAGCTCCCTCCACCATGCTCGGCCGACCACAGGGCATGGCTCTCCCCTGGGCCCAGCCTCAGATACCACCACCACCCTCCCCACCCAGCTATCTTTGGAAAACTAGCTCCCGGCCTTACCCCAGAGAAACCCAGCTCCCAGAATAACTCCAAGAGGCCCCCAGGGTGAGGACAATCATTACTGTCCTAGAGCTTCTAGTGCCAGAGAAGTGGCAGGAGTCTCCTGCCCTGCCCCCAGTACCTTGGGCCAATGGGTCGCAGGAAGCCCCAGTGGGGAAACTGGGCCGGACCCCCCCTCTGCCCAAATGCTTCCACACCATACGCAACCCTGTGTCGCTGGCTCCTTTGAGCAGGACCACAGGGCCTTAGGGAGCAGCCCTGGATGGGGTCCTGGGGACTTGGATTCTGATCACAGCTCTGCCATGATCACTGCATGTAACTGTAAGCAGGTACTGAACCTCTCTGAGCCTTGATTTCCCTTCCTGAAAAATCAGCAGAAAACTAGCTCCTAAGTCATAGAATTGTTGAGAGGATTGAATGGATTATCACAGGTCAAGTGAAAAAAAACACAGAGCCGGGCATGTAGTAAGCACTCAAAAAATTTTAACTGCCATCCCCTTTACCATCACCCCCACAACCACTATCGTCAACATCAGCATCACCATCATCCCCTTCATCATCACCACCATCCCCCTCATCATCACCATGATCCCCATCATCATTACTATCATTGTCATCCCCATGATCACCACTATTATCACCATTACCATCATCCCTATCATCACCAGAATCATCACCACCACCATCCCCATCACCACCATCATCACTACCAACCCCAGCATCATCACCACCATCAATATCATCCCCATGATCATCACTACCACCAACCCCATCATCACCACCACCAATCATCATCATCACCACCACCACCATCCCCAACATCACCACCACTATCAACATCATCACTACTATCATCACCACCATTATCATCATCACCATCCCTACCATCACCACCATCATCACCACCAACCCATCATCATCACCACCATCATTATCACCACCACCATCCCTACCATCACCACCACCATCATTACCACCACTAACCCCATCATCATCACCACCATCATCACCACCACTATCATCACCACCACCACCATCATCACCACCATCATCACCACCATCATCACCATCACCATCATCATCACTGTCATCGTTACAGGTCAGATTCCCCAGGAAGCTGACTCTGAGATGGCACTTAACATGAAAGGTACTTATTCGGGAGTGTTCCTGGTATCAATACCTGTGGAAGGGTGGTAAAAAAGCAGGATTGGGCAGAGGGAGGAGATGGGTAGTCTTGTACCCCCGACAAAAGTGCCTGTCGATCCTATGGGGAGCTCGAAATCGGGCAGCCCCTCAGAGTTGGCCTGCGTCTGAGCTCCTGTCACTTACAATCTCTAGAATTTATCACCATATTGGGTTCAAGTCTTCATCTTCCCACTCGTTTTCCAAAGGAGATGTGCATGTTACAAGAAGAGGAACCAAGCACTTACCATGGAGTAAATCATTAATGGTGGAATTCCAAGCATCTATTGGGTTTACTATCTGGGGGCAAAGGAGCTTTGTGGGAGCTTCTCACACTGTCCCACTTGCCCTGCAGCCTCAGAACCCTGCTCACTTTCCCACAACAGTGGGGCCCCTGGGACCATCTCCCTTTGAGTGGGTACTCATCTATTCTAACCCCAAATGCTGGGGACACCACAGCCCCGCTTCCTGGCAAGACTTCTTGGGCGGCCGCCGCAATCTGTCTCCTCTTGACCTTTCCCACTCTTTTTTCTATGGAGCTGAACCAAAGGATGATCTGCTCATGCAGGCGAGTCCCTTTCTGGCCAAGCTGATGGAGCTGAGGGCCTCAGGGAGAGGGCCTGGGTCAGGGCCCCTACACTGCATGGCCACAGGCAAGTGTGGGCCCCTCTCATTTAGAAACCCTTCTAGGGCCTGTCACAAGGCAAAATGAGGTCACATGATTAAAGTGGTCAGGAGAACCAGGCACACAGTAAGTGCTTACTAAATGCTCCTTCATCCACAGGACAGGCCCTTGGCAGGCACCACAGAGCAGAAGGAGAAGTCAGGATTCATGCCAAGTAACAGCTTCCCACTGAACCTCTCTCTCTCTTGCCCCTGAGACCCCACCTGTCTACATTTTGCCCCACTCACCCCATTCCAGCCCCAGTGGCCTCCCTGCCATCCCTCAGACCCGCCAAACTCATTCCCACCTCAGGAACTTTGCACTTGCTGGCCCCTCAGCCCAGGGCCCCCTTCCCCAGAGCTTCCCAAGGCTGAGTCCTCCATTCGGGTCCTACCTCCTCCCATCCACTCTGGCTCAGGTAGAAACCCATCCATGCCTACTCACTAGCTCATCACCCTGTTCGCTTTCTCTGCCGTGCATGGCACTCTGGATTCACCTTGCTCAGGGAGGGTATATCTCAGGATTCACCATTCAAGCTCCAAGGCTTAGAACACTAAATGTGTACAATACGGGAGGTGCGCCCATAGGCCCGTTCTGGCCACAGGTCCTGAGAAACATAGGAGGGAAAAGAGATCCGTTCTCACTCCCTGGGCAAATCTTTCTCTTGCTCTGTATTTGCAGGGTTTTTTTTGCAAAAGGAAGAGAGATTGGACCCAATGACTCCATATTCCCTTCCAGCTCAAACAAAAAGATTCCACAAACTTGGACAACTTCTCATTTTAGCCAATAACCAACTCAGGCCAGAACATGATTCATCTCTGCCGATTTCGCCTAGCAACCGGCCCTTCTCCCCACACCCCGAATTAACCCCCCCCCAAGAAAAATTCCTCCCCCACCACATACCCGCCCCGCCTCCCCCCACCCCTCTTCTGGCATCCTGGAGAGGAATGCAAGGCTTCAAGATCCCCCGTCTGTCCGCCACCAACATTTTAACGCAACCTCAGAATGTCTCAGGCTATGTCTGGAACAAGCTGGGGCGGGGGTTTTTCCCCCCGCCCCCCCGGGATTAGTACAGGAAACAGCAGCAGAAGTCAGGCAGGCAGAAAGCGCTGACCCAGCACAGGGAGATCATTTCTATTCTGATGCCTCACCCTCCTCAGGCCTTGAAAAGTGTCTGTATTTCAGGGAGGAAGAAAGGAGAGACCAGGAAAGTGAGCAGGGTGGAGGGAGGCTCCCTGCCGAAGACAAGCCCAGCCCCATTCAGATGCCCAAGGGGTGCTTGCTTCCAGGTCCCCACAGTGAGAAAAAGGACTTGTCTCATCTTAGCAGATACTGGGAAGCATTTAATAAACTTCAATACCCGTTTACGACACAAAATCTTGGCAATCTAAGAATAGAAAGGAATTTTCCTTAACTTGAAAAAGGATATTTACCAGAAAACAAAAAGCAAACGCTTTGCCCACTGGAAAACTTTGGAAGCACTACCATTAAGATCGGGCTCCAGGAAAGGAGGTCCACCACCATCACCTCCACTGTCATCGCCTCCACCATTACCTCCTCAACCATCACCTCCACCATCATCACCTCTACCATCATTACCTCCACTGTCATCACCTCCACTATCATCACCACCACGATCATCTCCACTGTCATCACCACCACCATCACCTCCTCAACCATCACCTCCACCATCATCACTTCCAGTGTCACCTCCACCTCCACAGTCAGCACCTCCTAAACCATTACCTCTACCATCATCACCTCCACCATCATCACCTCCACCATCACCTCCTTCATCATCACCTCCTCCATCATCACCTCCTCAACTATCACCTCCTCAATCACCACCTCCACCATCATCACCACCACCACCATCACCACCACATCACCTCCTCAACCATCCACCAACATCACCTCCACTGTCATCACCTCCACCACCGACACCATCACCTCCTCAACCATCACCTCCACCATCATTACCACCTCTATCACCATCACCACCTCCACCACCTCCACCATCATCACCACTTTACCTCCTCAACCATCACCTCCTTTACCAACACCTCCACCACCTCCCCCACTTCCTCTACCACCATCATCTCTACCTCTACCATCACCTCCACGTCCATCTCTTCATCTACCATCACTCCACCACCTCTGCCACCATCACCACCCCTACGTTGACCATCATGACCACCTCTGCCACCATCCCCTCCACCTCTACCTCCACCAGTCAATACTGATGACAGCCAGGGGACCTGGACTGGAGACCTACCTCAGCCATTACCTTTCTGGGTAACTTTAGGTCTCAGTTTCCCCATTTGTAGCTTAAGTGGTAGGACTGTACCTACTGTTTACAAACTATGCTACCCTGAGCATTAAGGGCCCTTGCAGGGGGCACAGGGAGGCAAACATGTGCCCTCTGGTTAACCCATCCCCCTTCCAAAATGCAGCTCTTTCTTTTATTCAACTTTGGTTAAGATCTTTGGTAAGAGTTTACTAGAACAAAGGATTCTGTGGCTGAAAAGAGGTGAAAATCAGTGAATACACCATCAGTACAAGTGGGGACTAAGGATAGAAACAGGTAATTCATGGGAGAACTCTGTAAGGAGAGCCCCTTTCTCACCAGCAATCAGACAGCCATACCTAACCCCACAAATGGAATGCCACTTCTCACCCATCAGGTCCGAAAAACACTGAACACCAGTGGTGTTGTTAAAGATGGAGGGAAGCGGGGACTCTCCTAGACCAACATGGGAATGGAAACTGGTGCCACATCTTGGACAAGGCATTTGGCAGCACCTGTGAAAGGCAAGGTGTGTACCTACCACCCGGCAATCCTACTGGAAGGCCCAACCGGCAGGAGCGCCCCCCGCATCTGCAAAGACAGACACATGCGGGATCCCCTCGGAAATGTGTAAGAACACAGGGCCACCCAGCTCTGTGACCTGTGACCACCTGCTGTGGCCCCCACATCTACCCAGAGGAACCCCAAAGTGGCTCTACGCTGGGAACACCCAGAGCCCGTGAGCGGAAATCTGGGCTCACGCCTCAAAAAAGTGACCTGCTTGTGCAAGTGTATCTCTCCAGGGCTGCTCCCCGGAGCTCAGAGCTTGCCCCCTTCATGTAGACCACAAAGCACAAGTGTGACCTTGGATCCAGCTCACCTCCACCAACGATTCGCTGAGCAGGAATGGTTTCCTCATCGGCTGAATGAGGCTAATCAAAGAGACTCCATAGCGATTTTCCAAATGAAATCATTTACGTGAAAAGCCAATTGGGAAATATTGACTTTGTCAGGATTGACGCCCCCATGTTCTAGGCCCTTGCGCCCCTACAAGCAAATTCTCCCTGACTATCCTCTCACATGGAAGGAGCGCCCCCTACCACTACTTCCCCACCCGCACTTACACGGACTCCCTTTTGTCACTTACAAACAACGCTGCCATGAACAACCTCGCGGGTCTGAGCGTAGGCGGGCTTTGCAAGAGCAGTTCCGGGGCGAAGGGCAAGGACACGTACAACGTTGGTCAACGTGGCCACCGCACCCTCCAAGAGGGCTGTTCATCTTCCCTCCAGTCTGCTGAAACCCTGACCATGCGAAGATCAAATCTGGACAAAGATGAGATGTTCTTATTTTATGAGAGGTCATGAAAAATTCACAGTGTTTCTGTTTCCCCCAATAACTCGCCGGGTCCCTCCAGCCAGAGCTCTGCTGCAGGCCGGGTGGCGAGGAAAGTGGCCCTCGGGCCACTTAGGTGTGATAGGAGAAAGGACTTCCCAATAGGGAGGCGTCTCAGATGCTGGAGACAACCAAAGGTGCCCCACGAATTCCTCCAGGGAACTCTTACGATGGGGAGAGAGGGGCACGTTGAGCTCCCTGGGAAGCATTAAAGCGGGGGGTGGGGAAGAAGACAAAATCCCAAGACCTTCTCCTCCAAGAACTGAATGGCTGTTTGTACTTCGGGGAAAATGGCCTCCTGCAGGCTTTCCCCCAGGTGCTAACAATAACACCTCCCACAGGATCGCAGAGTTTGGAGCCCACCAGCTGGCTGAAATCCAGAGCAAGCCTCCTTCTTCCCTTTGCCAGAGACATGGCTGAGGACCAGGGAAGGCAACTGACTTGCCCCAGGCAGCAAAGACAGGGAAGGGGTAAAGCTGGACAACCCAGAGCCTCTACCTCCCCAGGGCCTCCTACCTGCAAGTTCACGTCTCTGGAGAGCCCCAGGGCTGTGGGCTTCACCTCCAGACCCCATGGACTCTTCGGAATCCCCACACATGCAACGTCCTGGGCAGGACCAAGGGCCCTGGGGTCCCAAGGGCCATCTGTCTGCTTTTTCACTCACCATGTGACCTGGGGCTCTCAGGACCGTGGGAACAAAGGCGCCTGCGAGGTCCTGCTGTCTGGGGCTCAAACGCATGTTCTGCCAGCACGTGGCAAGTGTGCGCATTCGCCCTGATGAGCCCCCTGAGGGCCAGGGGCAGGCCCAGGGCTGTTGTCAGAGCACTTTTTGCCTCCTTTCAGCAGCCAGACCATGGGTGCCACTGTGATGACACCTGTTCTCCCAGCTGAGCTGCAGGGCCACGTGGAAGTGTGGGCGCCTTGGCCTTAGGCCTCTGCTCCCACACTGTTGTCCTGCATCCCTGCACTCATTCATTCATTCACTCACTCAGGAACAGGATTGCAGGCAGTGGTTAGAGCACTGGCCCTGGGGGTCCAAAAGCCTCAGGAGGTTCAAAGTCCAGCTCAGGTCCTTTCTGGCTGTGTGACCTTGGGCAAGTTGCTTTACCTCTCTGAGCTTCCACTCTTCCTCCGTAGAAGGCAGATATCTGTGCCTTGCTCAGCTTTGTGAGGACCCAGTGTATAGAAAGTGCTTAGTGCTGTGCTGGGAACACAGTGGGTACTCAAGAAGTGATGGACACTGGGCCTGAGAGTGGGATTTAAACAGTGACCAAGGACAGAAGTAGGAGATTGGGGGCCGAGGAGGTTTTTCAGAGAGCCTCATCTCAAGCCTCCCTAGGGCGGGTGCAGAGATGTCCTGCCTCCCAATGTCACCCTTCCTCTCTGCTCCTCAATCAAGGAGCAACTGGAAGGGAACTCAGCACTCCTTGCTCAGCAATCATTGAGCACCTACTGGGTACCCAGCTCTGTTCTGGGCTCTGACCCGCAATGGTGGGCAGAGAAGCTGTAGAATCTCAGAGATCAGCACGGCCTGTAGCAGCTTCTTCACCGCTTCCCAGCAGTGGGAACAACAGAGATCCTTAGAAGAGTCAACAGAAATGGAACCCTTTTTCCATCCTGGGCCTCGGGCCCTGAGCTCGAGGAGCATTTTCTTGTCTGAGTATCACAACAGGACAAGACCTGTGCTCTCACAGGTGAGGCGCTGAGGCTCCAAAAGGAGGGGGGTGGGGTAGGGCAGAAGCTGCCCAAGGTCACACATCCTGGAAGTGGAATTGGAACTCAGATTTGACTACTGGTCTCTTGGAATGCAGACATCTTATGTCCTCCCCCCTGCGCCTGAAGCAGTCTCCTGCCCAGAGTCAATGCTGAGAAGTATTTGGCTTGTTTTATAAATGGGAACCCAACAGAGAGGGGAGGGGAGATAGTCCAGGTCACCTGGAAACTAATCCAGCTGGGTACCTCTACCCCAGGCTTTCCCGCTCCCCACAAATAGCCCTGGTGCCAGCCCATGATGGGCCCAAGTCCCTGAGCTCCCCGGCCCACGTTGCCAGCCACATCTCCAGCCACACTCAGCCAGACAATGTCTAAGCTCTCATTGGGGTCACCACACCTCAGAGGGAGACAGGGAACAGCTGCCCCATGAGCCCCTGGCCCCCATCAGGCGCCAAACCCCTGCAGAAGGGCACACGGGCTTGGGGGGCGGGGTGGTGATCTCTGCCCAAAGGGCAGCACGAGCCTGTCTCTTCTCTCTAGCCTCATCCTTCACGCCCTCCTTGGGGTTCACGGGACTTCCCTGGCTGCTGGCCTTGTTCTGCTTTTACCAACATTTCCAGGACCCTCTGCCCTACTCCTACCCCAGGAAAAGACATGACGACGCTCAAGTTTCAAGAATCTGAGAATCACTGATCTTTTGATTCTGAAGCTACCATACTTAGATCTGGAAAGAAGAGGTGCCTCTCAGAACAGCGAGACGCTTGGAGACAGACCTTTCCCCTTTTTCTTCGGACACAGCACTTCACAGTTTATAGCTAACGGCAGCTTCCATTTATTGAGCACCATGGGGGGCCTGTTCTAAGCACTGGAAGTGAATGAACTCAACTTCCACTGCCTCTTTGACCTAGGAGCCATTATTCTCATTTCACAGATGAGGAAACTCTGGCCCAGAGAGGTGAAGTGACTTGCCCGAGGTCACACAGCCGGGTGGTGGCCGCGTTAAGATTTCAACCCAGGCTGTGTGAAGCCTGTACCCCTAACCACCACCCTGCCCCACCATCCTGCACATCGTAAAGTGCATTCACAGCATGGGGGGGGGGTGAGGGGGGAGGAACAGGGCAAGGGCTGTTGTCCCAGGACTTCATATGTGAAGAGACTATATATAGTTCAAAGTGACTTGCCCAAAGTCATGCAGCTAGGAGGAGCCTAACTGGGTCTCCTGGTTCCTTGTCTCTGTGTCCCACTATCTGTCCCCCCTCCCTTGTTGTCCCCAATCTTCCAGCCCTGCACAATCTCAGTCCCTTTCCCCCCTCCAGACCCCCTAAGTGAGTCCGGTTCTCTAAACCCTAAGGCAGAGGTCGCAGGTGGCCACCCACAGAGCTGGACCCTCCAGCCTTCCAGGGCACACCCCGGGTGTCCCTGTGGGGCCCCGTCCAGTGGCAGGATGCCCATGCTGGGCACTGCCGAGCCTCTGACATCAGGGACCCTGGCAAGAGCGGATTTACGAGCAGCACTATTTTATACTTTGCAGCTGCCACTGTAAACCCTGGACCTGTTTGGGGAGGGGAGAGCAGCTGCAGGGGACCCCTGGGCCTTGGAGCCAATGCCAAATCCTTCCTGCTGTTTCTGAGCAGCCGGAGGGATCCTGAAATTAAAACCGCTTGAAAAAAGGACAAATCCCTGTCCCACTCCACATCAGCCTGCTTCTTCCCCAACACCAGACGCAGAGCCAGAGCTGAAGCAGAGAAGAGCTAGACACAGCACAAGACTGCCCACCAGAGACCTGGATTCCTGGTCAGCTCTGAATGGGTCCCAGTCCCTGTCTGGTCCTCGGATGTCTACAGATGAAATGCAGAGGGCTGGTCTAGATCAGGATTTCTGAGACCCTCTGAGCTTCAGAAGTTCCCTATAGTAACTGAACTCAAACATTCCCACTTCAAGGTTCAGTGCTCCCACTCCTAGCTATGTGACCTTAGACAAATTACTTGACCTCTCTGAGTCTGTTGGTTTAATCTGTAAAATGGGGAGAAATAACAACCATCTCATTAAAAAGTCTGGAAGGATGAAATAAATGAACATTGGTAGCTCCCAGCAGCTTTATTTGTAACGGCCACAACCTGGAAAACCATGAAAACGTCCATCAGCAGGTGAAAGGATAAACAAATTATGGTATGTCCATTCAAGGGAACTCTACTCCACAGTAAAAAGCAGTGAAATATTGATATACACAATAACATGAATAAATCTCAGAACAGTGCTGTGTGCAAAAAGCCAGACAAAAGGAGTACACTGTGTGGTTCCATTTTTTTCAAAGATTTTTATCCACTTATTTGTCTAAGAGAGAGCACAAGCAGGGGGCGGGGTAGAGCGAGAAGCAGGTTCCCTGCCTAGCAGGGAGCCCAACACGGGACTCGAACCCAGGACCCTGGAATCATGACCTGAGCCGAAGGCAGCTGCTCAACCAATTGACCACCCAGGTGTGTATGATTCCATTTATAAAATTTCAGAAAATAAAAATGAGTCATAAGGACAGAGGGCAGATCAATAGTGGTCTAGGGACTGAGGTGCGGGGGGAGCAGCCCGCAGAGATTGCTAAGAGGTAGGAGGAGATGGTCAGAGGTGATGGATATGTCTGTTATCTTGACTCTGGCGATGGCTTCATGAATCTACTCGTCTATCCAAAGTATCAAGTTGCACATTTTAAATACGTGCAGTTACTGCGTGTCAATTGTGCTTCCATTGAGCTGGAAAATCTGGCATCAGGAAAGTGCCAGACACGCACCAGAGTGCATTTGTATATGGCGGCCCTTCCTGTTATCAATCACCATGATTGCATCTAGAAGTTTCTTTGATTCATCTCCTCCTTTCATTTGCAGCCAATGATTCGTTCTCAGTACCTGGCGCACAGTGGGTACGCACTAGAGTCTGAGGCTGGGAACCAGAGTCTCTGACTCTGGAAGCTGCTCTTTGGGCGCTTTGGAACCCGGGTTGCTGATTAATCCCAGCTGGGACAGACTCGGGGGGCCCGAGGCTCACTGCATGAGCACAGAGACAGGAGGGCCCCCCCGGGACTGGGCAGTGACGGCCAACACCCCGAGGGGGAGGGTGGGCCCCATGATGAAATGCAACGGACACCCCAACACCAGTAAAAAGTCTCAGCCTTTGCACCCACAAACAGGTTCTTAACATGAAGCAGGAGTCTCGGGGCGGAAGAGCCCAGCTTGAGGAGCTCGCCAGGCCTGGGGTTCAAATCCCAGTTATGCCCATCTCTGTGACATGGGCCAAGCCTCTGCACCCTGTTTCCTCATCTGCAAAATAGGGGATCACGAGATAACTCTGTGGGGAGTGTGGGGAGGGTTAAGAGGGGACGTGGACGCACTGGCGCAGAGGGCTTCCGGCAGCCGCAGACGCATGCACGCATGCGCACTCGCAGGGCACCTACTGTGTGCCAGGCACCCGGCCCCGCGTGGGGGGAACAGTGGTGGACAGCCCCCCAGGCCGTGACAGTTGCCCAGCCCTACTCTCGAACACTGATTTCATCTGTCTGGGTGAGGGGGGTGCCTTGCTGACTCGGTCGGTAGAGCGCGCGACTCTTGATCTTGCGGGTGTGAGTTCGAGCCCTGAATGAATGAATGAATAAAACAAATAAATAAATAAACGGTCTGGGTGGCAACTGGGAGTTAGGACGTTACGAAGCTCTCGGACAACCCCAGCCTGCAGGCTGAGACCCCTGCCAGGTAGAGTAGGATCATCTCTTTACTCTCAGGGAAATGAAAGCCCAGAAAGGTGAGGCCATTCGCCCAAGGCCGCACAGCTAAGAAAGGGTAGAGCTGGCATGGACACTGTTAGTCTCCCCCTACTCAGTCCCTCCCCCCAGGCCCAAACTACCTGAATCACCCCAAGAGGGTTCAAGACGATGTGCCCCCTCCTGCTCCTGCCTTGGACATGACCCCCAGCCAGCAAATGCCCAGCCCCTTGGGCTGATCAGAGAAAGTCATGGCACATGGAAGAAGTCCCTCCAGCACCCCACGGACCTCCAGCACACTTCCCCAGAAGGCCCCATTTCCACACTGAGCTAGAGGCTGTGTCTTTAGGTGGTTTTGTTTCCCCTCCCCCTCGTTCTGTAGGGAGAGAAGCAGCAGGCCTGGCCCGGGAACAGACTCCCAGCCTGAGGGCAGCTGTGCGGTTTTACAAGCCCTGGGACAGTGGGGGCCTGTTCAGACCTGGCAGATTCCTGGATCCCTGGGAACAGTGGAGCCCCCCACCCCCACCCTCCAGCTCAGGTCTCCCCCTTGCCCAGCCCCAGCCTATACGGGCCCCCAGCCCATCTCCCCCCAGGCTCGCCCTCCGCTGGTGCCCCGCCAGATGTGTGCCCACAGAAGGCCCCTCTGGTAACTCCGTCAAAAATGTGGGAGCACCCTGGAGGGGCTCTAAGCAGGAGTGAGGCCTTGGTCTCTCCTGTGCAAAGGCTTCACTCACGCATTCATTCATCCAAGCAGCTGTCCAAGCCGTGGAGGACCCACTCTAGAGTCAGACGATGGGGCTGGGATCCTGGCTCTGGGACCTAGGCAACTGACACCCCCTCTGCGACATGGGGACAACAGTGGGTCCCTCTCCCCGGTTGGGAGTCTCAACGAGTGAATGACATTCAGGGCTCAGAGCAGGGCCCAGGACGTCACAGATGCTCATGAGCTGTGAGCAGTTAGGAGTAGTGTTGAGGGCAGGGGAGTCTGGGTGGGTGCTGTCGGGGAGGGCAGGGGACATCTACGCAGGGAAGGTAAAGGAGGAGGGGGAGTTGGCTGGACAAGGAGTGGGGTGGAAGGGAGGGAATAGGAATTCTTAAAGCTCAGAGGTGAGGGAGAGGTTGAAGCCGGTTCTGAGCTCAAACTACCTCCTGAGTCCCCACCCCCATTAGTCCCGGGGGACAGAGGCTGTAACTAAGGCCTCATACTTAATGTCCTCTGGCGGACCCAGCTGACAATTAATGGGGAGCCACTGACCTGGAAGCCGCTGATTGCAAAGTCATCCCTGCCTGCTCCCCAGGAATCTCTAACATCTGCTTCTGTCTTACCTGAGTTTTACCTGCTATGCAGAAGGTCAGTGTGTACCCCAGCCACATCCAATCACCTAGGACCCTGCAGGAGCGGTCACACACAGAGAGGTTGAGTGATTTGGTCAGAGCCACACAGCATTCAGGGATTCACATTGGATTTTCCCTACATTCTTGGGCGGGAGCCGGTCTGGGCTGAGAAAGGGAGGGCCCTTCCCCGCTGCGAGAGACAGAGGCCATTGTGTGTTATGAAACTCAAACCCGGCCCCCTCTGAAGGGATGTGGGGTCAGTAGAGGAGAGGGGTTGGGGGGTGGCCTCCCTGCCCCCCTCACTCCAGGGGATCCAGCCCATGCTCCCAGCCCAGCCACATCTGGATTCCAGCTGGCAGCTCCAGGGAAGGGGGCGGGGGGCCGTGGCCGCAGGAACTAGCCATCAAAGGCAAGGCAGAGCCTGGTGGGTGAGGGAGACAAAAGCCAAGGCCGCCTCCCATCCCAGGCCAAGGGTGCCCGGAGCATGGCATTGTCCATGAGCCCTGTTCTAGTCCTCTGCCACTCTGCCAGCGGAGACTGGGAGACTGCCAGCGGGAGACTGAACCAGGAGACTGGGCTCGTGTTCCCTGGAGAAGGAGGCGGGTAGATCTCCTGCAGCCACAGTGCATCACAGAACTGCTCTTGGAGGCCGGGTCTGCATGGCCGCAAGCCCAGGGCTGGACTCAGCCTTGGGGGCAAGAGCCCCTGCCACGTTCCCAGAGGGGATCCCGTTCTGCCCTCCTTTCACAAATCATCTCATTCAGCTTCTCGGGCCTGCCTGATGTGTCTCCCCAGAAAGCTACCCCACGCCATGGAACAGCCCAAAAGAAATACCCCACCCCCACCCCCACCAGCAGACTCATTCCTCCCTCAGAAAACCAGCGACACTCAGGCCAGAATAAAGGTTTATTGTGCTGGTTTGCTACATCTCAGCACCTAAAAAGTTGTGCAGAGGTTGGGGGGGTGCCAGATGGGAGGATGAGGAAGAGGAACACCCCCAGAGCCTCCCCAAATCAGGACGGAGCTCAGGCTCCGTTGTCAAAGGCTGAAAAATGCTGTGAGCACGGGCTGTCAGACAACACACATGAGCAAAGGGTCAAGGGCCAGGGCTCCCCTGCTCCAGGCTGGGTGTTAGAAACCCTCCCCTACCCTCTCACATTCCCCCCAGAGCGGGGCCCCCTCACACATAGCCCCCTAGCTTCTGGGCAGCTTTGGGGGCCTGACAAGAAAGGTTCAATTCATTCATCCCATGCCCGTAGCAGTAACGGGATGAGAAATTCGTCCCCAGACAGAGATGCTTGGCAGATCTTGGGCGGGCCTGAGCCCCCAGACCCACACCCCTAAACCCAGAGTGACCGCAAACTGGGGGGCACCTTCAGGAACATTTGGGGCAGTAATTTCCAGAGTGTGCTCTGTGAGACTTTACTCTGTAGCTTTAAAAAAAAAAAAAAAAAAAAAAGTGCTCTGTGGTCAAAACCAGATTCCACAGGGGCGTTTACTGGAGTATTTGCAGAGCCCTGGGGTGCTCTAAGAGGGGGTGCAGGGAGCAGAGAAGCAGTTTCTCCTCAACTCACTGGCCCCCCAAATCCTTTTTGCACTGAGTAGCTCGGGGAACCCAGCCCTGGACAGGCTCACTTAGGGACCCATCATGATGTGTACACAGGCCCCTTGGAACCTTCCTGCTTCCCCAGGCCCATTTCTGTGGTCGCTCTAACTGCTCCCACCCCAGGGGCCTCAGCAGGTCCCATTCACCCTTGTCCCAAACTCCTAGTTACTCTGACATGTCTTCCTACCTCCATGGAAAAGCGGCAATGTTGGCACCATCACAGGGGACTTGTGGCCTATGTTTGCCTGAGTGATGGGGCCAGTTTTGTGGGATGTAGCATCATGGATATAATGGGGATCCTTCCCATTCCCCCTCCCCAGAGGCGCTGTTTGGGATGCAGCCCTTTGGGGCCACAGGGGCAAACGGTCCTGGAGCCTGGGGAGATTCTTGGGGTACACCAGAGACCAGCATCTCTGCCTGCAGACAGGGGTGGCCAAGGAGGGGGTGTCAGGGAGCCGTAAGGGACAAGGGCCTTTCCACACCCACAGAGGTGACCATAAGGGGTCCAATAGTCAGAGCCAGCAGCCCCAGAGTCCTGTTAGACCTTGGGGGCGACACTGCAAGCACAGGGGCTCTCAGGGGGATCAGCGGCTCCCCTGGCATCCTGGGCTAATAAAGGAGCCTCTCCGGGCTCACCTTGGTCTTGGCCTTGGCCAGCCTCCCACGCCCCCTCCTCCACCACGGGGCTCGGCTCCTCCTGCCCCTCCGGTTTCGGTTTCTCCCCTGCGGCCGGGCTCCCACGTCCCTGGGCCTCCTGGTCCGCCTCCCCACCGCGGCTCTCCTCTCCCTCGGACTTGCCCTCCATCCTGGCTCCATCTCCGCCCCCCAGCGCCGCTCTGGCGGGGGACTTGAGGTTCTGGGTAGCAGCGAGGATGTCAGCCTGGAGCTGCTGGGACGAATCCAGGGCCTCCTCGGGCCGGCCGTCGGGAGCCCGGTCGGGGACCTCGCTGAAGGCCTGCGGGCCACCAGCCCTGTCACTCTGGTCCACATACTTCTTCTTGGGGAAAGATGAGGGGTAGTAGGCCGAGGCCTTGTGCTTCTGGCGGGTGATGAGTGCGGCGCAGACAATGAACATGAGCAGGAACACCAGGGAGCCCACCACGGCGATGAGCATCACATACTGGCGGAAGAAGTCCACGATGCCGTCCAGGAAGTTGGTGGGGGGTTTGGGGCCTGCCAGGGGCGTGGGCGGGGGCCCCAGCGACGTGGGGCTGAGGGCCGGCGTCCGGGGCGGTGGGAGGCTCGGGGACGAGGCCGACGAGCCCTCGGCCTCCCCGCTGCCCCCTGTGTCCTCCAGATAGGCGGCCTGCAGGTGTGCAGAGTAGGCCACCACGGGCAGCGCCCTGAGGAGCAGCAACAGAGACACCACCAGCCTGGGCACCGCCGCCGCCACCATCCTGTCCGAGACCTGTGGGGCAGCGAGGCAGGAGAGAGTGCGGGGTAGAATTCTGGGGCGTCCGGGGACACAGAGCAGATCCTAGCCGGGGCCGCTTCCCTGGACCCCGTTCGCGCTACATGGGGTTCTTGTCTGCCCCCCACTTCATCCTGAGACCATCCCAGTGAGGCACCCCACTTTGCCCTGAGGTCCTGGAGGGTGGGGACTGACTCTTATTTACCTCGGCACCCTCAGGGTTTCATACCATATCTGGTATACCCTAAGTGCTCCATAAATGCACCTTGGCTGAATTAATAATAATTTACCCTTTCATGGCTTACCAAGTGCCAGGTACTATTTTGAGTTTCTTAAGTAGAATTTCACTGAATCCTGGGAACCACCCAAAGGGGGAGGTACTATTATTATCCCCAGGTTCCAGGTATGGAAACTGAGGCTCAGAGGAGGGAAGTCACTGTCAGGCAAGAGCGGGGGTTTGGAGCTAGGCACGGAGGGTGAAATGGTCAGTAGGGCTGGGAGTAAGAAATGGAGCAACGGAGGGAGCCGACCCCTCCTCTTCGGGGGACCCCTCCCCAGCAGCCCCTGGCCCTTCTGTGGTCCCAGTCCCCTTCTCCGGGAGACTCGTGTGTTTTGAAGCTTCCAGACTCCATGAGCTCAGCAGAAGGCTTGGATGTCAGGAGCGTGTCTAACCCTTACGTCAAGGCGCAGAGCAGGGCCTGGAGGCCTGGGAGGGGGTGGAGGGACCCTCATGCCTGAGATGAAGCTGGAGCTGAGTCCACCACTAAATGGGAACCAGATGAACCCCACCCTCCCCCTCCCCCCTGCTGGCAGGCTGCTCCCGCCATGAACCCCCAGACCCCATCTGGCCCAGACAGCCCGGCTGACTAATACATTCCGCATGGTCCAGGTTTGCGGAGGAAGCTGGCTCCTAAAACATGGGCTCTCCCCACCCGCCCGAGGGGGGCTGGGCCCTCAGACAAGCCCAGCAGCCCTTTTCTGTGCCCCCTGGTGGGCTGTCTGTCCCTGAGAACCCCCTTCTGACCTGGGTGGGGCTCAAAGCGTCAAGACAAAAAAGCCTGGGGATCCCCTATCTGACAGTCTCTCCGAGATGGGGGAACAGGGGCCTGGAAGCAGAGCCAGGTCCTGGGCTAGAGGGGGAGGTCGGGTTCCTGACACCTGCACTGTGTGTCCCTTCAGGGGCCCAGTCCTCAAGGCCTGCTCCCTAAACCCTGGCAGCCCGGCCACACAGGTCACCATGGGGACTTGGGGAGTGAGGTGGTTATGATGTCAGGACACTGAGTGGCTTCTTCCAACTGACCTGAGGCCCCCCAGTTAAGTAGCACTAATTGAAATTAATTGTACTGACGTCAGTTTGGACACACTGGCTCAGATGACCAAGAAAACCCAAAGGTAATTCCAGGACATAAAAAGAGGCAAAACTACTCAGAGGTTTGTTTTAAATGAGCTGACAATCCTGGGCTCTGACGGTGGGGGGAAGCCCCCACCCTCTTTGCCTGGGCTCAGCCCTAGAGAAGCCCTAGAGCTCAACCCTGTGGTTCAATGTTGTTGAGGGGCTGTGAGTGCCCAGACAGACAGTGACTTGCCCAAGGACACACAGATGGTGCCTGTCAGAGCTGGGATTTGAACCTTCCTCTGGGTGAGTCTGAGAGTCCACACGCTTGCACCGCACACACGTACATACTTATGGACACACACCCCACACACATACACACTCACACACACTCACACACATACACACCACACACACACCCATGCACACAATCACACAGCATACACACACACCTATGACACACACACACTCCCCTTCTACACGTGCACACACCCACATTCACACATATACATACTACACACATACACACACAGACCCGCACACAGACAGACAGACACACCCCACATGTGCTGTCATGTGCCCTGGGGCACCCCCAAATGAGCTGGCACCCCTGGATGACACCATGCATCAGTTGGCAGGGTCCTTCCTCACACCCCACACTGAACATGTTAGCACGTTCCTGTTAGCACGGCGTGTTAGCAAGGTCCCTGCACATGGCTTTGACCTTTGGGGTCTTGGTCCACGTGTCACCTCCCTGCCTCCTGCAAGTCAAGCCTGAGAGAGATCTTCGGTGGCAGGGGCTGAGGCTCCTCCCCACAGACGACAGCTACGGGCGGGCTTGGGGGGCTCCCCCTGGGTCCGGCTCTGCGGGCAGCTCCCTCTGGGCCTCATTGTTCCTGCCCGTAAATCGGGGGGTCGGTGGGGAAGTGATCACAGAGCCACGCGGGCTGGGGGAGATGAGGGGTAGAGAGCGTCTGGCACAGGGAAACCGTGCTCCGCAGGAAAGGTTGGGCTCCAGAGCAGCCCCTTTTCGACTCCAGCAGAGCCCAGCACCAGCCCCATCTTCCCACCAGGTGGGCGGACAGTTACCTTCACTCTATGTGTAGACTGGCTCATCGCCCCCAGCCCGGGCGGTGACAACCTTTACACCTGCTGAGTGAAGGCTCAGCTCCAGCCACCCCAGAATCCAGGGTGCATGTGCATGTTTGTTTGTGTGCACAGACACACACACAGACACACACAGACTCACACAGAGACACACAGACTCACACAGACATACACACAGACACAGACACACACAGACTCACAGAAACACACAGACACACACACAGATAAACACACATATACACAGAGACATACACAGAGACATACACAGACATACACACACAGACATACAAATGCACAGACACATACACACACACACACATGACAATGAGCTGGACACAGGGAAGGGCCCCCTTCTCCCTGGACCCTTGGGGTCAAGGACAGAGGCTCAGGAAAGAGGCCACACAAAGATATCACTGGCTCTTAGAGGCTGAGACCCTGACTCTCAGGTCCCCCACACCCCTCAACCCGGCTCCTGGGAAAGGTGCAGGCAGAGCGTGGGGAGCTGGCCAGACCTCAAAGGCAATGGCTGTGTGGCCCTTCATGATGAGCCCCTGCCCTATCTAGGCCTCAGTTGCCCCTCCATACAGTGGGCACGTTGGCCTAGTCATCCCCGAAGTGATCAGTGAGCCCATCAGCTGTCTCCACCTCCTTCTGGGAGACAGTTGGCCTCTCTTCCCGAGACCTAATGTTCTCCAGGGCTCAGAAACTCACAGGCCACTGGGAGCTGGGGTCAGGCCAACCCTCTCATTTTAGCCAAGAGGAAAATCAGGTCTGAGACTGGGAATGGGCGGCCCAGGGTCTAACAACCAGAGGAGAGCGGGTTGGAGCTCCGCCCAGCTATGCGTTCTGGGGTCAGCATGTCATCTGTGAGCCTCAGCTTCCACATCTGTGCAATGGGTCTAAGGGCCACCTCCCTTGACTGTTGTTAGGACAAGAAACAGCAGTGCCGGATGGGAGGGGGTATCAACTCTTGGGCCCCACATGATGGTGGAACAGGACCTCCCTCTAGAGCCCATCTCACTCAGGGTTTGGGGTTTTGGAGGTGATGAGCCCCCCCCCCCCCCCGCCAGGTCGGGAAATATGCCAATGATGCAAATCCACCCCCAGGGCCTAGGAACCTGAGGTTGAAGGGCCAGAGCCTCTGCCCCACCCCCACCCAGAGACTGGTGGCCAGCGGGGGAGGGGCAGCCCACGAAAACCTGGCTTCAATTAGTGGCTTTTAGGGGAGGAGGGTCTGGCTGAAGCGTTACCCACCCCCTCACCCGCCCCAGGGCAGCCAAGGACAGGGACTCAGGCCCCTTGGAAGGGAGGCCTGGAGAGGGATGGGGAGTCCTGAGGCTCAAAATATACACCCACACAAAGCAGCAGGGACACACAATATACAGACACACAATATACAGACACACAACACAGACGCACTAACCTGTCTCACAACACACACACACACTCACACTCACACTCGCACAGCAACAGGGACACACAATGCCCAGACACCCCAGAAAGTCTGCAGAGCCCACCAGCACAGACACACAGAGGAGGCACAGCAGACCCACAACGGACTGATTCTCTGGCCACAAGAGCACAGACATAGTCCTCTGACACACACTGGGGCCCCCACACACCACAGACAGCGTACAACCCGGGCCACACGACCCTCCTGCTGACCCTGGGACAGCCACCCTGGTATCCACTTTTCGAGAACACAGCTGCTCCCTTTAGGCCACAACTGCACGCATGTCCCCATGCACGCGGGAGCACACGCACACACACACACACACACACACGCACGCACACGGGCCGCCCCACACACCGGACACAGAGAAGGTGCACACACATTCCACCACCAGAACCCTGAGCACAGAGCCCAAGCGCGCATACACAGCCTCCAGCACACGCTCAGAAGGCACAGGAACTTAGAGAAGCCCCGCAAAGTGCTCCCGGCTCCCAGTCCCCAAACCCCCAGCGCCCCCAGGCTCCCGGGGAAGAGGGGCAGCCGGGACTCACCAGTCCGTCCGTCCGCACAGGCCTGGGTGCTCCCACCAGGTGGAGCAACAGGGAGTGCCAGCTGCCGCTGCTCCGGCTGGCGCCGCCACCCCCCTCCTGCCCCCGCCTCCCGCCTCCCTCCTCCGCCTCCCGTGCCGGGGCTGCTGCGGGGCCAGCTTGATTCCATTAAGAGGGTTTGGGGTGGGGACAGGGGAGGGGCGGGGCTGAGCTCGGCCACACACGATCCCCCCCTGCTCCCAGCTCCCACTCCCGCCAGCGCCCCTCCACTGCTGGGAGACTCCAGATGGGGCACTTCCTCCCCGACCCGGGGTCCCCAGCGCTGGCCCATGCAGACAGACAGACAGGGCTGTCCTGCAGCACGGCCCCTCCAGAACAGCAAGCTGGGGGCCTGCCTCCCTTCCGAGGGGGCCGAGGTCAGGGAGGTTCAAGGGCCCCTGGGGGTGAGCAGGAAAATCCCCAGGCCCTGGTTCCAGCTGTGACTCAGGTTTTCCAGAGGCTGGGGTGCAGGGTGAGAGCAAGCGTCCAGCCGGAGGGTACGGGCCTGGGCGGGGAGCAGAGCCCAGGCACCCACTGTCGGGCCCTGGTCCGACTCTTCCCTCATCCGGGCCTCAGTTTACTTATTTGCCAGGGTGGGCAGGAAGCTGTCTGGGCTCCCTCTGGCTCTGACACTCTCACATCCATGGCCTGACGGCACCCCAGATGGAGAAGCCACAGCAGGAGCTGGGGGCCCCATTTCACAGGTGGGCACAGTGAGGCAGGATGTAGTCCAGGGGCTCAAGCAGGAAACGAAGGCAAGCCAGTCGTAGCCCTGGGCACGGGGATCTCTGGCTGACCTGAGGACTCCGGAGGGTCAGCGGACCTTTTCATTCATTCATTCATGCATCCCTTCATTCGTTCATTCAGCACATGCCCCATGAATATCTGTAGCGTGCCAGGCGCCGCGCCAGTGGGGTTTCAGAGGTAAATCAGACCCATGCCAGCCCCCGAGGAGCTCTCACGCAGAGACATTATTACTCTCTTACAAAACAGAAAGGGGTCCATAGCAGGAGAGGCATCAGGCCAAGAGCTTGGGGAGCCCCAGAGCAGGCAGAGGTCCCCTGAGAGGAAGAGGCAGGGAAGTTGTCCTGGAAGATGTGGCTGTGAGCCAGCAGAGTCTGGACAGGAGACCCGGGAGAGGCATCCCGGGTGGAAGGACCTGCATGGATGAAGGCAGAGGGGCCAGAAGGCCACACTGTGATTATATGAGGTTGGAGCACGAGGTGGACAGGAAGGGAGAGCAGGTAGGGCTGAAGTCAGAGAGAGCCAGGCTAAGGTGTGAGAACATCACTCATCCATGAGGCAGTAGGGAGCCACAGAAGGTATGGGGCGGGGAGAGTGCCTGAATCCACAGCTTCGGCCCACCTTTCAGGAACCAGGACTCCAGATTACTGTCATTCCTTCCAGCGGTCCCAGCAAGCCCTACTCACCTCCAGAAAGGGGGAGAACAGCTGTTTGTTTGGAAAATAAAACCGGAGTTCCTATTTTTTCTTGGGATCACCCCCAAACCCTGCATCCTCAAGGGAACAGATGACTGCCCCCCGGGGGACGCACACAGACACACGCACCCCCAGGTGTGAGATGCCACCCCCACACATGACTACATGTTGCCGTCACTGTACCCGCTTTCCAGGTGGCCAGGGGATATCCAGGGCACCAGGGGAGGAGTCCCTCTGCCAAGTTTGGGGGGTCACAGGGACTCTGACCCCAAGAAATGAAGAGGCAGGGGCCGCAACCCTCCCAGACAGGGCCTGCCCCCAGTTGGAACAGTACAGATGCCCCAGCCTGAGTCAGGGTCCTGGTCTGTGCTCCTCTTCTGGTAGCAGGCACACAGACCTGGATCCAAATCCTGCCTCCACCAAGTCCTGCCTCCCACGGAGGCTCTGTTTTGTCATCTGTAAACCGAGGACAGAGACTCTCTTGCTCACGAGGCTGCTGGGAAAAGTCAGAGGAGTGGGAAGGCAGGAAATTGCCTGCATGCCAAGTGTATGAGTTTCCTACAGTTGCTGTAACAAATGACCAAACTCAATGGCTTAGATCAACACACATTCATTATCTTACGGTTCTGGCAGTCGGAAATCAGAAATGGGTCTCGCTCGGCTGAAAGCACGGTGTTGGCAGGGCTCCATGCATCCCGGAGTCTTCGCGGTGGAGGGAATCTAGAAGCCCTCAGCTTCTAGGCTCTTCCTCTGGAGGGGGGCTGAGTCCTCAGGCTACTGTCTCTCTGGCTCTCTTCCAACCTCTCTCCCAATTTCAAGAACCCTTGGGATGACATTGAGTCCACCCAGGTAGCCCAGGATGAGCTCTCCATCTACTCTCCTTAACTTAATCCCATCCGCAAAGCCCTTTGGCCATGCCGGGTGACACATTTCCATCCACAGGTTCTAGGGATGGGGATGGGGCCACTCCTGGGGGAGGGTCATACTCAGTTTCCCACACTGAGATTGAGTATTATTACTTGTTTATTATTAGTATTATTACTTGTTTATTATTATTACTTGTTTCCTGCACAGCTGGAGACTGACCACCCGCCAAAGCGCAGTTTTCCTCCCCTCCATGAATGCTTGGGGAAATGTGGGAAAGCCCATTGGACAGATGTGCAGACTGAGGTTCTCAGCAGCGTGACCTCATCGGGATCCAACAGCATGTGGGGACCCAGACCCCTTTCTTCTTCACTAGCCCCTGTGTCTTACCTGGAAATGAAACTGCCAGGCCAGGGACCCTCCCACCACCAAGGGGCCCATTCCCCACAGGAGGGCCCCTGTGCTCTCAGACCTGTCAGACACGTCAGCACACATGCACACCCACACAGAGACACACATGCTCTCCTGAAGCCAAATGTCCCAACCCTCAGTGTGAGCACAGCAAGAATGTCAGTCCCCAGGGAGAAAAAAAGACCGCTAAGCTCCAGCCCTAGTTCATGCGTCAACTGTGAGGGGCCAGGCAAATCCTTGCCCCTCTCTGGGATGCAGCTAAATGTGGGGTTGGACTCCATGTCTGCCACAAGCCTGCCGACACTGAGGTTCCCATGCTCTAACATTCTGCCCTTCCTCCGTTCTAGAAATTTCTCTTGACATTTACTTTATCCCCAGCCAGGATCAGGCTCTGGGAGACAGTGACAAGCAAACACAGGCACAGAGCTTACAGAGTCAAAGGAGACCTGCAGTAAACAAGTAAACAAACAGATGAATATCTAACTGCACACTGCGCTAAGAGTTGGGATGGGGCAGTTCTGGTGCTGTAGGGGGTTAGTCTGGTCCCAGAACTCATGGGATCCTCCCTGAGGAGGCAACAGCAGAGCTGCTCATAAAGATGAGGAGGAGGTGGTATCTATCAAGGCAAGGGTGCAAGAGGATTCCCAGCAGGGAGAATAGCACATACAAAGGCCCTGAGGTAGATGGCACCCAGCACCTTCAGAACAGCTCCTGAAGGTTATTATCGATTAAGAGTAGATGAGCCATAATAATACATTATATGTTAATAAAAATAATTTTTTTAAAAAGCCTGATGATTCACAGACCTGTACCCCTGGGGCAAATAATACATTATATTTTAATAAAAATAATTTTTAAAAAAAGAGTAGATGAGCCAGGTCTGCAGGGTCTGTTTTGTGCATGGCCATAATGCCAGCATCTAAGACAGTGCCTGGCATATGGTAGGTACTCAATAAATGCTTATTGATATGTGCATGACCACTCTGACCTCCCCACTTGCATTCCCAGGTTTGACAACCGTATGGTCTGAGAGTTTGCTCTTGTCACTCTCTCCATCTCTCCGAGGGTCTCACGTTCTACACTCTCCAGTCCTGGGACCTGCTGTGGGGCCCAGGCATGGTCCCTGTGCCCCACACCACCACAGCTCCAAGGGGCACGGGCAGTCCTGTGGCACCAAACAGGCCAGGCCACTCGTTTGCAACCTATAATCCAGACTTGAGGCAACTCAGAGACCCCACCCTGTGCCCGCCGTGCAATTAACAGCTTGCCCCCGCCCAGCTGAACAGCCATGGCCGAGGAGGCAGAGAAGGGGAGGGAAACCCCCCACACCCCGAGTCTCTGCCAAGGTCCTCCCCAGTGGAGCCTGGGGTGGCCTGGCCCACCACAGACCCCAGCTCCAGCCTCTGCTGGGTTCAGAGCCACCTCTAATTACCCAGCCCTCAGGCCACTGGGGCCTGCCCTCCTGGCAAAAATATCTGAAGCCTTTCATGTGGCTGGAGAGGCCTGAGCTGTGGCCCCTTCACAGCAAAGTCTGGGCCTTTAGAGGGACACCCATAGCGTGGCCTCTAGTGGGGTGCTCCAACGAGGCAGAATCATTTGGGCAGGCCAGAGCTCTAGGTGTGCTGTGAAATCTCTCTGGGCCTCAGTTTCACCACCCATAACCTAGAGAGGTTCACTCACTCCCCAGCTATTTACTGAGCACCTATGCATGCCAGGACCTGTACCAAGCGCAGAGAGCCATGATGCATTGTCCTGCATGCCTCCCTTGCCTGACCACACTCCTGTGTATCTTGTAGCTCAATTGTCACCACCTCCAGGAAGCCCTCCCTGACCCCATCCTCTGGAGAGAGAGATCAGCAACCTCCTCCCTGCTCCTGCACCACTCAGTGCTCCTGCACTACTAGGGTCCCCACTTGGAGCACTGAGCTCACTGGGCCGTCATGACCCTATTGGCATAGGACTCTATACAGTCAGCTTCTGAAGTCCAGAACCAGGGCCTCTTCTCCCCAGTCCCAGTGCCTGGACACAGCAGGTGCTCAAAAAATGTCATCTACTGGCCGAATGGTTTTACAGAGGGGGAAACTAAGGCCCAGGGAGGGGAGACACTGACATTATTTTGCTCTGCACCAGCTCCTGCATGGGGGATGAGACAGACCAGGCCCCTTCCTCAGGGAACTCCTAGCAGAGGGTACAGATGAGATGCAGGTCAACTGGCAAATCAAGAAGATAGCTCAGCACTGCAGAATGCTGCCAAGGACATAGAAAGGATACGGAGTAGCTTAGAAGCAGGTGGGGGCAGGTGCCTGGGGAGCTATTTTAGTAACTATGGTCAGTGTCTCTAAAGAAGTTTCTGAACTGAGGCCTGCAGGATAAAGAGAAACTGGGCACTCAAGGAGCAGGAGGAAGAGCTCCCCGGGCCAAGGGAACAGCAAGTGCAAAGGTCCTGTGATGGGAAGCGGCATGACATGAGGCCTCTTCCAAGAAAACCAGACTTGGTGCTGACCTGATAAGACCAGGGGTTAGTTAGAGCTTGGAAATGGGGGGACCTTCATTAGCTCCTGGCTCTGCTCCCCACACACTGTGTGACCAAGCCTCAGTTTCCCTTCCTGAATCAGGAAGTGTCAGGGGAAGCTCTTCCAAGCTCTGTCATTCAGTGATTCTAAGTAAATTTTCCACTCGTTTCCTCTTGTTTGCCCACCCCCAGCAAACAACCGGATGCGCACCCACTATGGATGGGAGAGAAGACTAGAACAGTCTCTTTGGAAAGCAGTCTGGCAATTTCTACAAAGTTAGCCATCTACTTTCCGGATGGTCCAGCCATCTCTTTTGTAGGTATCTACCCAAGAGAAATAAAAACACACATCCACACAAAGACAAAAATGTCCATAATTGCTTTGATCCCTAAGAGCAAAACATTTGGAAGAACCCCAACATCCACCAAGAGAAAAACGGATGCATAGACTGTGGAACATCCATACAGGGGAACACTTCTCAACAAGGCAGGGAAGAGGCAGGAGACCTCAGCTTAGAGAATTCCCATAAACACACCGAGCGAGAGACCTGGACCCAAAAGAACATCTCTGGGTGATGCCATTTACATGACCTTCTGGAACAAACACAAAACTCAGCTATGAGAACAGAAGTCAGAGGAGCAGTTATCCTTGGGGGGCTGTTGGCTGGGGAGGGGCACAAAGGGACCTCCTGGGCTGGAAATGTACAATATCTAGACCCGGGTTGTGGTTACATGGGTGTGTGCATATGGAAAAATCAAGGTGCATGCTTCAGCTGTGTGTGGTTTACGTAGGTTATGACTCAATTAGAAGTTTTCTTTAAAAAAAAGAAAAAAAGACTTCTGCATCCCTCTATTTTTTTGAGGGGGGCAGGGGGAGCCTGTCAGATCTCTGGCTTCCTGGGGCCGAGATGGCCAGTGGCGGGGCCAGCTGCAGTCTGCCTTGTAAACATTTACATTTCCCTATGTGGCTCGTGGCTTGTTAGTCCCCGCAGAGAAGCCAGATCTGAGGGAAGGAATGTAAACATGGGCCGCCAACTGGCCTCGCTCTCCCTTTCCACCTACTGCCCACTGGGTGCCCTCCAGCAGATCGCTCCCCGGGAGTCCCCGCCGTCCCTGCCCCACCTGCTATGACATCACAGGAAGGAATCGAGAAGATGCTTCTGATATCCTTTGCAGCACTTTTGGAAATGGGGGGCCCTGCCCGACTTTGAGCAGAAGGATGCTGGCTGAGAGGGAGAAGTGGGGATGCTTGGGGCTGAACTTCAGGGGGTCTAAAGGCATCATCAGTTCATCACCCCACATTTCTCCTGCTTTCTTTCTGCCCCCTTACTGTACACTAGGACCTTCTATCCCATCTTCCTTCTCTCCCTTTTGTTCCTCCCTCCTTCCCTTCCTTCTCTCTCTCTTTTTCTCTCTCCCTCTCTCTCTCGATATATACTGAGCACATACTACATGCCAGATGCTTCCCAAGACCTAGGGCTACAGCAGAAAACAATGCAGATAAAAATCCCTGTCCTCATGGAGCTGACATTCTAGTGGGACAAGGAAGACAGTAAAAGTGGTAACTTAGTAATGTTTATATGGTCTGGCCAGGAGGAGAGTCAGAGAGAGGGTGATGTTCCAGCAAAACCCTGAGGGTGAGAGAGACTGAGCCAGAGATGATCAGAGGAAGATCATTACAGGTGGCGGGAAGAGTGAGTGCAAAGGTCCTGAGATAGGGGGTACCTGGCATTTTCAAGGAGTGGGAAAGCGTAAGTGTCCGGTGTGGCCAGAACAGAGTGTGAGGGGACAGTGGGAGGAAGTGAGGTCAGAGGGCACCAGGGCCAGATCATGCAGGGCCTCTGCAGGTGTCGGCAGGGGATTGGGCTTTTACCGTAGATAAAGACGGCCAACCATGGGTCCCTGTGTGTACAAAACCCTCTACCACATCTCTCCTTGCATCAAACCCTTCTCCTCTTTACCCACCCCTCCACACACACACACACACACACACACACACACACACACACTCAAGGACTCTAAAAGGTGGTTCTAGGTCTTATCTCTGGGAAAGAGAAGGGGTCCATATGAGGTCCCCACAAAAGCCACCCTGATTCTCAGCCCTCCCTGTGGCTCCTTCTGCCCTGACCACCAGCTTCTGACTCCACCGGGGCCAGAAATTTGGCTGGTGAGGGCTCCTGCTGGGCCACCCCCTCCTGGCAGCTGCCGTGAGTCCATCTTCCGCAGCTGGGCCCAGGGACATCCTCACCGAGAGGGTCCCTCCCCAACATCCAGATCCACCCACCATGTGGGAAAGGGCCACAAGGGGGTTGACAGCAAGGAGGTACACCCAAGACCACCTGCCCTTCAGGGACCTCTGGGTTCTGTGGCTTTGAAGCTGGGTGACCTGGAGTAGATTTCTCAACCCCTCTGGGTCTCAGTTTCCTCATCTGTAAAATGGGAGTTATAGTAATTTGAAAAAAAAAAAAAAAGCCCACATCCCCGGGATTATTAGGAGAAATCAATTAGAGCCTTGGTACCTGGCACTAAATAAAGATGCTAATAATAATAATAACAGCAACCAAGTGACACAAGGGATGGAGAATGTGAATCACACCATCTGGACAGCAGCGAACACAGAAGCCTGGCATACAGCAGGCGCTCCATAAGGCTACTGGATGGAAAGGGGCAGAGCAATTAGCCCCACCCCCCCTACCCCACCCGCCATTAGGCCAGTCTGCAAGGGGCGCCCCCATCCATGGAGGGGTGTGCATGCAGGCTCGAGGCTCCCCTCTACACTCCTACCCACCCCACGCAGCCCAGCCGGGGCTCCTGGGAGCAGGATTGGGCCCCTTTTGCCCGGGGTTAAGTCAGACCTCCCTGAGCAGGGACACACGCGGGCGCTGGCCAGGGGGGATGGGCCCCAACAGCTGGGAACATCTGGTTTGAATTGTCAGTTGGAAGCCCTGGCCAGGCAGCCAAGGAATTTGCGAGCTAATTTTAGGCCAAACGACAGAGAGCTCAGCAGGACGGGGGTTTGCTCCCCAGACCACAGGGGCGGGGCTTCGAGGTTTAGGGGGGACGGGGAGGCCTCTGTGGTGCGGCTCAGGTGGTCCAGGTCTGCCCCAAAGCCAGGGACCATCTCTCCCCAGATGGGCCACAACTGGGCACCGACAATGTGTCAGCCACATATGTGGTTACCTCCTTTGGCCTTAGGGTTAGCAAGGATTCATCTTCCCATTTCACAGGTGTGGAAGCTGAGGCCCCCAGGGGTTAGAGAATTGCCTACCATCCTGCAACTGGTAAGCAGTGGAACCAGGATTTGAACTAAGACTGCCAGACTCCAAGCCCTACACCAAAGGCTCCCTTGGTCTCCGCCCCCAGTGCTTACATTTTTGTCAGTCCCATTGATTTGCCTCCCTCCCCACGCCTTCGCAAATCCTCCCTTGCTTGTGTGTTCATTCAGTAAATGTTCCCTGAACCTCTACTGTGTGCCAGGCACTGGGCAATGACGAGGGGAGAGTGAATGCGAGGGATAGGGGCTGCTGCCCTTGCATGGCAAAAATCGGTATCTCAACATTCCTGCAGACCGTCATCAGTGCCTTAAAGGGAAAAAGGAGTTGTTGGAATGAAAACCTATGGACAGGGCTGCAGAGAAGTCCTCTCTGAAAAGGTGACATCCAGCTCAGACCAGAAGGATAATACAGTGCCAGCCATGCAGACATCTGGGAAGAGAACATCAGGTAGAGGAAACAGCAAGTGCAAAGGTCCTGAGGCAGGAGCATGTGAAGAAGAAAGAGCAAGAAGACTCATGGGCCAGAGCACAGTGAGAGGAAGAATATTGCCCTACACTTCTGATTCTCTGCAGGAAATCATACGAAGCCTCTCCCTCCTGGGGGACCCAGTGATTGGACAACAGGGTCTCAAGAAAGAATCACTCCCAGAGAGCAGGAGGGCAGCCCAGAACCAGCGCTGGAGGGGAGGGTGGTTCATGTGCACATGGCTTCCCTGGCAGGGTTAATGTGCCTTGGAAAGGGGTCTGTGTCTGTGACACTTTGGCACCCCGGTCTCCTGTCCAGAGGCCCTTTTCTTCCTCCTTTCCTGGGGAAGTCAGCCCTGAGCCTGTCCCACCGCAAGGCCCAGTGACAGCGTTCTCACTCCCCCGAACTAGGACGTGGGCAGCATCTCTGCAGGCTCTTGGGCAGCAAGAGTGGGGGCAGCTATAGCTCCAGCCTTCCAGCCCCCAGGAGGCTACTCAAGGTTGCTGGCACACAGAAGCCCCTCTGGGTTTCCAGAAAGTTCTGGGAAGGGGCCCTCTGTGGGTCTGTCCCTGCCCAGTGAGGACAGCAGGGTGTGTCCACCTCAGCACTACTAGCCTTTTGGACCAGACACTTCTTTGCTGGGGGTGGGGGCTGTCCTGGGCACTGGGGGAGGGCAGTAGCAGCAGCCCCAGCCATGTGTTCGATGCCAGGAGCATGACCCATGTATCCACAGACATGGCCAATGTCCCCGGGGAGGGCAAAGTCGCCCCCAGTTGAGAATCACAGGCTCAGAGTCTTCCCGTGTGGACAGCAATAAATCGAGGATGGTTTCCGGAAACTGGGACCCCCAAAGTTCCCAGCACTTACGGTTTTGTTCCATTTGTTGAACAATACAAAGAAAACAGAAAAATCTGAAAGGAACAAAGAAAGTTCACCTATCATCACACAGCGGGTGGCTCACCTCTCAAAGATTTGTTGCACCTCCTTCTAGTCTTCCTTCCACGCTCGGTAATCCTGCCAGCTGTGATTTATCAGCACTTCCTCGCCTCCAGCCCGGTCTCATTCAGCCTCCTGACAGCCCCCCCACCGTGGGATGATACTGTTATTATCCCATTTCCCAGAAGAGAAGACTGAGGCTCCGAGTCCACGTGATGTTACATCACAGGCATTTTCCCCTGCTGTCCTTCGAAAACACTTTCATGCCTATCCCAGCTGCTGGAATATTCCACGAACTCTGCCCGTCTCCTGCTTTGTGCCGGGGTCACGCTGGAGGCTGAGTCCTGATCCCTGCCCTCAAGCATGCAGCATCCCAGGCCAGGGAGGGGGCTGTGTGCAGAGTCCGTGCAGGAGCCAGAGGCCGAGGCTGACAGCCAGGTGGCGGGGGGCAGAGCCACCTAAGGAGCACGCCTGACCTCATGGCCAACCTCGTTTGGACCCTGAATCCACACACCGCCTTATACACAGCGATTTCAACCTTTGTGAGCTGCCTCAGGGTGCAGCTGGGCTACCCACGGGGAAATGCATTGGGAAGCGTTGTTCCACAGGAGCTGTGTGTCATTCTGCGCTTGGTCCCTTGCCACCCGTGGGGATTGAGAGCATCCTGGCCATTACTAACTAGTGCCATATTGGAAAAGGACCACACTCTCTTCAGGACAATCCCATTCCTGCCCCTGGCTTCAGGTCCCACTGCCCCTTTGCAGTCCCTGCTGGCACAGCGGGACACCAAGGATGGGCACCCAGTGGCTGCTTCCCAGCACCTCCCGTCCTCCACTGTGGGCTCACCTCCGGGGTGGACTCCGCTCTGTGGCAGAGGGAAGGTCAGGTCAAGGGTGTGGCTTTGAGCTCTGGAGTTTTGGGGGGATTTTCGCAGCCCTTCCTCAAGGAGCCAGCTTCTCGCCCTTCTAAGCAAGTCTAAGAGTTTAATCCCAGATCTGTGATTTTTTTCAAGCTGTGTGGCCTCAGGCAAATCATGGAACCTCTCTGAACCTCAGTCTGTTCATCTGTAAAACGGGGTTAAAGATAGGACCTACCTCACAGGCTGAGGATGAAATGAGGAAACACAGACAACAAATCCAGCACAGAATAAGCTCACAGTTGGCACCTGGGAGTGAGCGGCTGACATTACTTCTCCTGCCTCTGTAAGGTTAATGGCCCCCTTACCATTCACTGTGCCCGGGGCACTTGACCATGCATAAGTTAGACGGGGAGGCTCAGAGAGGCTATGTGGCAAAGATGATATGTGGCATCATCTTGACTTCTGTCTCCTTCCTGTGCCTTCTAGGGCATGAAAGACCCACCTGAGCGGGAGGAACAGGTGAGTGAACAGTGGCCACTCAGTGGCATGAGCAGACATGCAGACACCCATTTTACAGATGGAGAGATGGAGGCCCAGAAGGGAGGAGAACAAACTAGAGTTACCTTTTGGCCAGGCAGTCTAGTCTCTGTCCCGGGGCTCAGGGCAAAGAACCAGGAAGAGGAGGGACAAACAAACAGGGAGCCCAGAGGCGAGGCTAGATCAACCGTGAGCTCAGAAAGTGCCGGGGGTGGGGGGCCTGGGGGAGCTGAGCCCCAGAGAGAGGTAGTGGAAGGGGGTGATGGATCAGAAGCAGGAAGCATGTGTGAGGAGGAATGACGAGTGATGAGGTCTGTCCAGACCATGAAACATTTAGGTCAATGGCCAGCAAATGACAAGACTGGAAACATCTTCTGTCGTCAGGCACCAGGAGGGGAGTCATTGATGGTATCTGAGCACAGGAGAAGCCACTGAAGGGAAGGAGGGTTGCATCTAGGCAGGACATGGGTGGGATGACCCCAGCAACCGTGGTCTCTTCCGGCCTCCCTGGGGAAGATGTCCAAGCCCTCCCCCAATCCTTCATCCGAGCAGACCCGCAGGTGTGCCCAGGCTCAGGAACCCACTGCCCACCTGCTTGTTCGTTTGCTTGCACTGGAGTGCACTTCCTACACAGTGAAACGCACCAGTCAGACGAGAAGAGTTGAGGAGGATCCTGTGTGACCAGCACCCAGACCAAGATCGAGCATGTCCCCATCACCCCACAAGCCTCCTTCCAGCCCCTCCTAGATCATTGCCCAAAAGGGTGACCACTGAGCTGATTTCTACCACTGTAGATCAGCTTTGCCCGTTCTTGGACTTTTTTTCATGGAAGCCACATAGCATTCAAGTAGCTCTTTGTGTCCGGCCTCTTTAACTCAGCGTGTGTTTGAGATTCGTCCCCATCGGCTCATGGATCGACCGCTCGCCCCTTTTTATCCCAAGTAGCATCCCACTGTTCATGCATCCATTCACCAGATGATGGATCTTTGGATTGTTTCCTGCTTTTTGGCTACTATGAATAAAGCTGCCATACACATTGCATACAGGTCTCTGTAGGGACACACGTCTTCATTCTTTTGCAGAAATGCCTAGGAAAAGGATTTCAAAGTCTCCCGGATATGCACCTTGGGGCCGATACGGCCGCAACATGGGGAATCCACATCTAACTTAGTAAGAAACCGCCACACTGGTTCCAGCGTGGCTGCGCCCTGCTGCACTCCTGCCAGCCACGTGGGAGTGTTCTGGCTTCTCCCCGGCCTCATCAGCACATGGTACCTTGGGCCTTGAATGGTAGTCCCTTCCGGAGCCACGGGTGACATCTCACAGGGGCTGTCATTGGCTAATGATGTTGAACATCTTTTCCGCCAGCCATCTTGACCCTTCCGCCTGGACATTGACCAGACTCTCTTCAGGGCCGAAGCCCATCCCACCAGCCAACCTGCTCCTTCCACTGATGACGCTCACATATTCGCTTCCCTCCTCCTCACCCTGCCAGTGCATCACCAACTCCTACCCTTCCTGCTTCTCAGTTATCTCTCGATCCCCCACCTCTTGTGCCCCCCACGCTGACTCAGGCCCTCTTATTCTCACGCACCCTTGCCTACCCCACCCCCTGCAGCCACTCTGGCTCCTTCCCGCCGTCCCAGGCTCGACCATTCTCCCAAAGCCCCCACCCTGCTCTCTACACTGTCCTCAGTCCCTGGAGCATTCTCCTCTCTACAACCACCCTCAACAACTTTGCACCTGTCCAGCCTCGAACGTTGTCCTGACCCCTCCCCAGCTTACGCCCAAGGTCTGGCCACATTGCACATGCTCACAGCCCTCAGCACCCCTCCTTTTGGGCTCTGGGCCTCACGATCTTCTATTTTTCTAGGTGATCCTTGGATGAATCTCTCGTTCTCCCTCCAGGCCAGGAGCCCACATGGCATCCCCGGGAGCTAGCATGGTGCCTGGCACAGGGTGGACACACCATGATAGCTGAGTTATGTGGCCTGGCTGCATGGCAAATGGGGCAGGATATAGAGGGCAAGTTTGAGGCACCTCTGCCCAGATCAGCTGCCGGATAAACCACCGCAGGGCTGGCAACCCAGCCCGGGAGACACAAGAGACCTAGAGTAAACTTAGTATGCATCCCCCTCTCCCGCCCCCATTTCCTGATTTCCTGTCTACCCTCCTTCCTTCCTTGCCGCCAGAGCTGAAGTCAGCAGAGTCTGCTTTCTTAGCAATGCAACGTGCTGGCGCAAGTGATCCAGCCTCCTGAAACTCAGTTTCCCCAGCAGTAAAATGGGATAATAATTACAGTCACGTCCCAGGAGGCCTGAGTAGATCATGCAGCTGAAATGTTCAGCTTGGGCCTGGACATGCACTAAATGTCCAGGACATGCTGGCTCCACTCCGCAGCCCCCTCCCACTGCCATCTCTCTTTGTCCTGGACTCCCAGCATTACTGCAACCTGCTCTTGACCCTGTCACCTTCACAAGTATCAGTGCCTTCCCTCAGCCACCAGGAGATGCAAGGGTGATTAATGGGGACTTCCAGAAACCAGGACAGGTCAGCAGTGGGGAGAGTTTCGGGCACGGCATTCCCCCAGAACCCTGCTGTGACCTTGAGGACAGCACAACATTGTGGTAGGAACAGGGTTTTCTGATTCAGGCCTGGGTTCCAGTCCCAGATCCTATATGTGACCTGAGACAGGTGACTGCCCCAGTTTCTTCTTCTGTAAAATAAGAAGAATACAAGTCCTCCTTCCCAAGCTGTTTGAGGGGACTTGTGGTGATGTTGTTGATGTTCGTGCTCAGAAGATATGTGCCGAATGGAAGAACGGGTGACTCAGGCAGTGAAGTCCAAGGTCGAGGGGAGGTCGGGCAGGAGGAGAGCACAGGCTATAACCATCTCCGAGGGCCAACTGTTGGATTTTGCAGAATTTTGTAAGCCAGTTGTTTCATAAGTTAAATTATAAAAAAAAAAAAACCTCCAATACTCAACACTCATCACTTCCTAATTATTTTACTAAATTCTGCTTTTATCTATGTTCTTGAGAGGATTTACCTTTGTTGTATCGTTTATTTTATGCATAGTTGGTGGCTCAAAATCAGCATGGGAGTATTTACACCAACGATGTTGGCGAGCACCACAAATCACCGCTTGGGTACAAATCCACCCCAGGAGCCCTCGTCCTATGTCCGCAGCCCGTCCCTATTTCTGCAACCCCTGCTACTGCCACACTGGGAAGCTCCGGGCTCTCAACAGCTCCAAAAGCTGGTGGCGGGCGCCTCCTGGTGGCTGCTTCGAGCACCTGTCATCCCCAACGCCCGCTTCAGTCGCGGGGCCTTAGGGAAAGCCGCCAAGGGGCTCTGGGGCAGCAGTGTCCTCCAGTGGAGCGGGAAACGTGGGGACCTGCTCCCTGCCCAGAAGGACGGGGTGACACTGCTCAGATGTCCCCCAAGTCCTTCGGCCTCTGGGCCCACTCCATGATGTCGAGTCCCCCATCTCTTTCTCTCATTTCCAAAGGGCAAGTAAACCCATGTTTCTCCTAATTCATAATCCCACCTTTTCTAGGGTCAGCTGCCCCGGCCCAGGGTGGACACCCCTCTCCCACCAAAGCACCCTGAATGCCTTCCTTGCATGTCACACTGGAGAGTTGGGGGCAGGAGCCAACATCCCTCCACTTCTGACTCGGCCCCCAGGGCCTGCCAGGTACGTGCCCTCCTGCCGGGCCAGTCTCCCAACCCCCTCTCCAGCTGCAGCCGATACCTACCGGGACTCAAGCCTGTCTTTGAACTCTCTCTGCAGGCCACTGAAGTGAAGGGATCCGTGGCTCCCAAGGAGGCCACTGGAGGTATTTTTCTAGAAGAGAAACATTCCACCAAGATGAGCTGTATTCCCCTCCCAGAAGGTAGAACAGAGTGCTTGTCGCAGCAGCTCCTTCTCTTGATCCCAGAGTGACGGAGAAGGATCAGGAGGCAGAAGATCCCAGGTCTGAATCCGGGCTCCTGCCACTCTGGAAGCTTTGGCGGGCTGATGCGACCCTCGGGGTCAGCGTGGGTCCGAAGGCAGTAACGCAGGCACACAGTGAGCCTAGCTTGAGTAGGGCAGCCAGTGGTCCTGATTTGCTGGGGCTGCGGAGTTTCCCCCAATCTGGGGCTCCTAGGGCTAAAATCACAACGTCGCACGCTACTGGGGTGCTCACCCAATGCTTAAATCGGGGGTCAGCAAACATACAGCCTGCCGCCTGCTTGTAAATAGAGTTTTATTTAGAACCCAGCCCACACCATTCATTTGTGACATGCCATCCAGCACCACTTCGATCTATGAAGACGGAGGATGGGGTTGAGAAGTTGCAGCTGAGACCACGTGGTCTGCAAAACGTAAAATATTTTTGGTCTGGCCGTCTAAGAAAAGGTTTGCTGACCCTAGACTTTTTACAGAAACCTTATAGGCTTCAGCTGTGCTCATCCCTGTGAGGGGTGAGTGTTAAATGGGAGACAGGCCCCCTATAGAAGGCAGAGGTCATGGTGGGTTTCCAGGGAGGATGGCCTTGACGTTTGTCTGAGATTTGAGGGGACGGGGGGACAAATTCTGTAGGCCAGAACTAGGTCATGGGGTGAGTTGAATAAAGTAGATTCAGGGAACAGCCTTTGTGTCCCCATGACAGCCTAAAACCTTCTCCAGCTGCCCAAGGATGTACCAACATGTCCCAGCATCCAAGAGATGATGCTGAAGTCAACTTTAGGCCCAGACAGGGGGCTTCCTGGAGGGGGCTGGGTTGAACAGCAAAGGACCAGTCCCCATCAAAAGGAGGCACCCTGATACCCTGAGACATTCAGGCATCATTTGTTCATCAAATATTTATTAAAGGCCTGTGCTGTACCAGGCTCTGGGCTGGGGAGTGGGATACGTCAGTGAACAAGACAGAGCCCTCCCTAAAATGTAGGCACAGGGGCAGACGAGAGAGGGCAGGAAAGGGGTTACTCTGTCCCCAGAAGGAAGCTCGTTGGTCCACACAGCCTCAAAGAAGCCTCTCCAAGTACACCCCAGACCTCGGGCCAGGATCTCACCCTGGGCTCCCTGGGGAGACGCCCAAGAAAAGCCAAGCTGCCCCCAAGTGCAGGGGTGATCGCGAAAGGCCTCCGGAACCCGGCACCCCTCCCCCAAATGCCCATTCCTGTATGGTGACCAGTGCAGCCAGAAGACTCTGGGTCTTCCCTGGGCTCCAGGAGAGGAGACCTCAGTGGTTGAAGGCATTCGAGGGAGCCCAGACAGGTGGGAGGCAGGGAGGTAGGGGGACCTCCCCAGCCTCCACTGGAGGCAGGAGGGAGACCAAGGCGGCTCGCTCACCAGTCCTGCTTTGGCTACAGGAGTTCAGCCCCTTTCAGGCCTGTGGGGCAACCCTGTCCTAAAGATCCCCATCCCTGGGGGGCCCCAAGGAAACCCAGACCATGGAACAGAGCCTGGGTGCTCGGTGGTAGCCTGGTGGGCCCTGGAGGGAGCGAGGAGGCCAGGGTCCTGCTCAGGCGGACGAACGGAGGAGTTAAGGGAGGAAGCTCTGCAAGGTGAGGTCGTCCCCATCTCGGCCCTCCCCAGGCTCCGCCTTTAGGCCCTGGCTCTTGGCATTGGGCAGGCCCCCATTGGCTGTGGCAGGGGGCACCTCGCCCCCCTCAGGTAGCAGAGATGAGATGCAGACCATCTCGGTGGGGGAATAATTGCGCACGGGGTACATGTGATTCTTGCGGGAGAGGCGGACGGCCAGCACCACGGTGCACACGAGAAAGGTTGTGGCTACCAGGGCCAAGATGAGGATGGCCAGTAGGCACTGCTTCACAGGGATGCGGTCTGGGGCCCCTGTGGGAATGGGGGCCACGGAGCTCTGTGGGGAGAGACGCTGCCTGTTTTTCCATTGTTCGGTGAGGACAGCAGACAAATTGCCCGCTGCCACAGTGGTGCTGTTTTGAGGATCAGAGGTCACAAGAGGGACGGTGGTTAGGCGCCCTATGGTGGTGGCTGGATCTCCGGACAGGGGCTCTGTGGCAGAGGGCTCCGTGGACAGGGCGTTTGTGGCTTCTGGACCTGTGGACAGGGTCTCCATAACAGTAGACTTCATGGATGGGGCCTCTGTGGCAGCAGGCTCCGTGGACGGGGCATCTGTGGCTTCTGGCCCCGTGGACAGGGCATCCGTGGCTTCTGGCCCTGTGGACAGGGTCTCCACGACAGTAGACTTCATGGACGGGGCCTCTGTGTCCGCAGGTTGCGTGGTCAGTGCCTCTGTGGCTGCTGGCTCTGTGGACAGGGCCTCAGTAGTGGCCCGCTCTGTAGACAGAGCCCCCTCTGTGGATGGAGCCTCTGTGATGAGAGGTAATGTAGTGGCCGGTTCTTTGGTCAGTGGGTTCAGTGTGACAGGAATGCCTTGTGTGGCCACTTCCATGCTTAAATTCCCCAGGGTCACCCCTCCTGCATCCAGGCTAGCCGACTCCCCTGTGGTCACCTCCAGAGTGTCTGGCTCAGGATTTCCATGCCTCAATGTTGCCAACTCTGCCAGAAGTTTTGGGGTCAGGGCCAAAGACCCAGGGTTATCTGTAAGCATTTCTGGAGGGCCTGTGCCTTCTGTAACATAGTCATACGAGTCCTCTTCTTGGTCCTCATCCACTTGTCTCCGGCCCCGGGCGAGCAGGGCGTCTGGGGCCTCCTGGGTTCCATTCTTCCCTATCCCCCACAGCTGGAGGCTGCTGTCAGGGCCCAGCAAAATCAGAAGAAGGAGGACTTGCAGAGACATGGCACCTGGGGGGAGACACGGACAGAGGGACATCAGGACAGCCTCACCCCTGGGCTTGCCAAGCCCCCTCTACTGCAATGGTGGACAGCCAGAGCCAGGAGTACGTCTGATGGGGCAGGCACCTAGCGTCAAGCATCCACAGGACCCAGCGCATGTCTGGTACACAGGGGCTCCCCCGCAAAGAACAACTATCATTATTTAGTGACATCCATAGGTCCCTCCAGAGGGCCCTGCCACTCTCCTCTATGGTGCCTAGAAATGTTATCTCCCTACCCTTGGTGATTCAAACTGCAAAACTGTAGGCAAGACAGTCCACCGAGCTATAGAAAGAAACTCTCAGAACTTCTTGTTAGACAATTCTGTCACCCCTTGTGATTTCTAGTTTTGCACACATTCATCATCTATCATGAGCCCAGTAGTGCCTGCTTACAATTCATGGATAGATCCATGTACATACATTGCCCATGGATGGGGTCCACCAGCCAGCAAGTCTGGAGACCATGGGTCAACAGGATCAAGCTGCTTGTTTGGGCCTTTGGGGCCTTTTGGAGTCTGCTCCTGACCTGTGTCTCCACATCCCTCTCTCCTACTTTCCTTCGAATTGGCTCCCACCCTACACAGGGCTGGCCTGTCCCTCAGATTCTCAGTTTTTCCCATCCTCTCTCAGTGTCTCTGCTTGGTTTGGTCCTCACTTCCACAACTGGGATGACGGTACCTACCTCATAGTTTATTGTGAGGTCGAAACAGGCAATGCCTACGAATGAAGCCCTTAGTACCTCGTTCCCATCGCAAGCTCCAGCAAACGGCAGCTACTTGGGCTCCATCAGTAAGCCTCTCCTGTAAGTCCATAAGGGCCCAGAGCCATCAACTGTACCATTTGGGGCCAGGAGAAAACTCCCATCTCTTCAGAACGGTCCTGCCCTCCAGGAGCTGACAGTCACCTCACTTGCCTGGGGGCCCATTCTCCTGGAACCCTTCTGCCCCCTGACCAGCAGCCAGAAAGGAGAGTGCCTCTCCTTTCAACTCTCTCCTTGGTCTTTCTTCCTGGCATTGTGAACACCCGTGCTCTCCTCATGCTCCCCCTGCACTGGCGGGTTGTTTGCAGGATTCAGAATCATGCACTTGAAGAACCTGTGGGGAGTGACAGCTGTGTTCTGGGCCAGGATTGAGGTATTCCCGGTTTTCTTGGACATTATACCCTCAGCAGGGCACAATCCCAAGCACTGTGTCTGGAGCAGAGCCTGGGTCATTTCCAGTATTTCCTTTGTACCTCACATAATTTAGAGCAAACCGGTTGTTCCTCCTCCTTTGAGTGACTGTAGCTTACTCATAGGTTCCGTAGCTTCCAGGCTCAACCTGACCTCCTTCACCTGTTAGTTGATGTTCGTTTCTAAAATGTCACTCTGGGGGCGCCTGGGTGGCTCAGTGGGTTAAAGCCTCTGCCTTTGGCCCAGATCATGATCCCGGAGTCCTGGGATCGAGCCCCAAATCGGGCTCTCTGCTCAGCGGGGGGCCTGCTTCCTCCCTCTCTCTCTCTGCCTGCCTATCTGCCTACCTGTGATCTCTGTCAAATAAATAAAGTCTTAAAACACACACACACACACACACACACAAAACTTTCACCCTCATTACTGCACTGGCCCCAGACAAGAGAACCATCAACTAATTAAAAAATAAAAAATAAAAAAATAAAAACAAAATGTCACTTTGATCATGTCTTAAAATAATTCCTTAAACCAAACTTTACGATACCGGCACCAGACACATCAGGCCTTCACAACTGTTTTCATTTTACTGAGGAGGGATAAGGCTCAGACAGGTAAAGCAGTTTGCCCAAAGGCACACAGCTGGCAAGTGGCAGGGATCAGACTGGAGCCCAGGGAAGATCCAGGAGGCTCTGTGGAGAAACCTGACCTAGCTGAAAGGGGCAGAAGGAGCAACGGCTTGGAAGAGACCTTAGCTGGCTGTCTTGGTTTCTGTGGCTGGGATTGGGGACCCGGTTGAGAGAAGGAAGGCAGGGTAAGAATAAGAAGGACCTCGGGGCAGCTGCGTGGCTCAGTCGGTTAGGCATCCGACTCTTGATTTTGGCTCAGGTCATGATCTCGGGGTCGTGGGATCAAGCTCCCGGTCAGCTTAGTGCTCCACATGGAGTCTCCTTGAGATTCTCTCTCCCCTTCTCCCTCTGCCCCTCCCACCCCAATAAACAAATAAATCTTGAAGAAGGAGAAGGAGAAGAGGAAGAAGAAGGACCTTGAGGGCCATCTCATCCAGAAAGTTCTGTCCCATATGAACTAGGTGCTATGCACGGCACAGGACTGAGACACAGACCATGGGGTCAGACAAAAAGATATTCAGATCCCAGCACTGTTCCTTCTAAGCTGTATGACCTTGAGTTTCTGAGCCTCGGTTTTCTCATCTGTAAACTGGGGATACCAATCTGCCTCTATCTCATTGAGCTATTAAGGGAATGATGGACGCAGATGATGGACTCCAAAGCTCCAGGCTTGCAGTAGTAGGAGCTTAATAAATGTATCCCTCCCCCACACACGTGCTCATGAACATTTTTGGCCTCCCAACCCGCCTTTAGGAGGCAGAGTGTCTTTGCACAGGGGTGGAGTTCCCGCTTGGGGGTAATCTCGGCCTTACTTTCCTCGTGGGGGAGGCAGGGCGAACTTTAGGATCCGTATTTCAAAATTACCAAGACTTGTACCCACCACCCCCACTTGGCAGTTCTCGGTTCCTGGAAGGCAGAGCCCTCAGCCACTTCCTGGAAGCAGAGAGGGTGGGGACAAAAACAAAAGGCCCCACCCCCGGGCTCCTGGGTGGAGGATGCACCTTGATGAGTCAGGACCCGACTTTCTGCAGCCCAGAGGCAGGGAGGAAGGCGTGGAAGGGGAGGCTGCCCACTCCCTGTGCCTATCCCCACCATCCCCACCATGCCCAGCATGCACAGGCAGCTTGGAGGGGAGACCACTCAGCAGCTGTGTAACCCCAGCAGGTTGCCTCAGTTTCCCTTACTGTAAAATAGGCAATCTGGCTTGAAAGAATATGCCTGGGTGGCTCAGTCGGTTAAGCCTCTGCCTTTGGCTCAGGTCATGATCCCAGGGTCCTGGGATCGAGTCCTGCATCAGGCTCCTTGCTCCGCGGGGAGCCTGCTTCTCTCTCTGCCTCTGCCTGCCGCTCTGCCTGCTTGTGCACATGCTCATGCGCACTTTCTCTCTCTCTCTCTCTCTCTGACAAATAAATAAATAAATAAATAAAATTTAAAAAAAAAAGAATGGATCTGAGAATCAGATAGCATGCTGCAGGGAAGGTCTCTGATATCTGGCATCCAGTAGGGGTGTTTTACCGGGGGACCCTCTTCGGGGCTGCGGACAGAGACGCAGAGGAAAGAGAAAGCTCAGGGTCAGGGAAGGTGTGGCTGCGGTGGCCTCCCTGCCTCCCCCAGGGGCAGTGAGAGATGCCATGGGCTCCTGCAGGAGAGCAGAGAGCGCCGTGTGTGTGGAGATAAGAGAGGGCACACCGGGAAAGCCCCATCTCCCAGCCCAGGTCTATTTGGGGGCGACAACCTTGTCCAGGGTGTTCCCGCTGTTAGTACTCAAAACCTCTCATCCCCTTATCCCTCGTCCTATTGCCTCGGTCCCAGGCAGGCTGGGCTGGCTGGTCACCTCAGCCTGGTGCCCGCCACTCCACGGGCTTCAAGGGAGAGGGACTACAGGGACCACGGACACCACAACCACGAGCCAGGCTGCAGCTGGGCAGGCATCCGCTCATTTAACAGGACGAAAATCCAGCTCCTGGGGTTTCTGGGGCTCTGAGGGGGCCGTGCAGGTGGCAAGGAGAGGGGCAGAGTGTGAGCACTGTGTCTGGCAAGTAAGATCCTGACTTTAATATTTGCTAAGATCAATATATTGTTATACAATGAGAATGGCGTATCAGAAGGCTGGACCATTCCACACCAGCACTGGGTGCTACGATTCCCATTATACAGATGAGGACAGCAAGGCTCAGAAGACTGAAGGCAATTCCTCAGAGTGGTGAAGCCCTCCCCTTACACCTTTCTCCCCCCAGAGGCAGGAAGACGGTCACTTACCACAGGAGAGGGGCTCTGAGAGAGGGGCAAAGAGCTACTACGTCCTCTCTTCCTGCTTGCCTAGCGGAGTAGGTCAGATACGGCCCGTTTCCTGTCTTTTACCCTAAAACCAGGTTGCTTTGCTGGGGCCCCACCCAGGCTGTGGAGGGGCAGGCTGCTGGCAGGGGCCGCAGAGGGGGTGGAGGGCCGCGCCCTGCTCCAGGCATGGCTGCGGGCGGCACCCCCAGCGCTGCTCGGGAAAGACCCCATGGCAATTCCGAGAAGCTTGGGACTTCACAGTCAGAATCTTGGATCCCGGGAATCCCTGCACTCAAGAGTTTGGAAGCTTGGGACTGGAAAGACAGAGCATCTCAGGGTGTGGGTTGAACAGCAGGCCGAGAGAAGGGGAGGCTCCAGATCAGCAAGTAGGTCAAACTGAGGCCCAGGTGTCCCCCACTCCCTCCAACCCCCGCTGACCCCAGGGCAGTTCTCAGTCCTGGCAGCCAGGACAGGCCCTGGCCCAACTCGGGATCAGGTCCAGCATCAAACCAGATCAAGGCTCAGCTCTGGCATGCACAAGCTGTATGACCGTGGGCAACTGAACTCACCTCTCTGAGCCCCAGATCCCACGTCTAGAACACAAGGACAATGATAGCACGTACACTTCGTGGGGTGGTTGTGGGTTGAAGTGAGCTGGTTCAGGTTGAGTGTTTAGCATACAGTAAGTGCTCCATAATGGCCAGCTGTTGTCTCTGTCATTCTGCATTCAGGGCCGTAGCCTGGAAAAAATCCCACCCTGGAATAGCTCTGATGTACCTCTGATCCTTTTTTTTTTTTTTTTAAGATTTTATTTATTTATTTGACAGACAGAGATCACAAGTAGGAAGAGAGACAGGCAGAGAGAAGGGAGGAGGCAGGCTCCCCGCTGAGCAGAGAGCCCAATGCGGGGCTCGATCCCAGGACCCTGAGATCATGACCTGAGCCGAAGGCAGAGGCTTTAACCCACTGAGCCACCCAGGTGCCCCGACGTACCTCTGATCTTGTCTGACAGCGAGGGCTGGGATAGGGAGCCCTAGAAAACTGTCTCTACACCAAACCCCAGGCCATCCCTGGCTTGCAAATCACAGGAATCAAGTGTAGACCATGTTCCAGGGACTGATCTAAGAGCTATGCATGAATCACTGGCTCACCCAAGCCCTAGCATCTCCTCTACTAACCGCACGTGAAAGATGCGAGAGAGAAACAGAGACCCACTTGGCACCTAGAGTCACGCACCCAGTAGGAGAGGGCTCAGCAACTTGCCCCTGGCTGTTCTCATTCCAGATCCAACTCACAGTCACAGCCTCCTATCATCTGTTCTCCAGGGCTGAGCAAATGACACCTCCTCCAAGAAGCCAACCTGGATTGCTCAGGCACAATTAACCGTTCCCATTGTTTAAATCGTTTAAAATGTTGTTTACTGTCTGTCTAACACTCTATTCCCATTGACCCATAAACTTCAAGAGAATGGGAACCACAGATGTCTTGCTGCTCACGCCCCATGCTCAGGACTTAGCAGACAGGCAGGCACTTAGCCGGTGTTGTGACATTTGCCCAGTGGGGCACAGGCACAGTGCTGCCCCACCACCGCCCCCACCAGACTGCAAGCTTTCGCAGGGCAGGGTCTCCACTGGGTCCCCAGCACCGACAGGCCTGGCCTCCTGGGGGCTCACCAAAGGCCCATTGCAGGAGGGGACTTGGGAATGGGATAGAGGCAACCGGCATGTGTGTTCTTGCACTGGGCTTGCCGTCCTGCCCTTCCCGACTTTTCTCATCGTCGCCACTGACCCCATCAAGGAGCCCTTTCTGGCTGCTTTTTTACCTAATTACCACCCATCCCCATAAACTGATACCGCAGATACACCTGTTTACTGTTCCATAGCCCTGTGCAGGAACACAGGGCACAGTGATGGCTAAGATTTGTTCTGCTCCCTGCACCCACCAAAGCAAAACAAAACAAAACCAACTTTTACCTTCCGGACCCCGAATTCGGCAGCCTAGCATAGAGGAGGCAAGGTATTTTGCACAAATGAATTCAAAGAGACCCACACTTGGTTTTAGTTTACCAACTAAGGATTGTCTGAAGAACTGTGTATGGACAGGCAGATGGACCAGCACACAGATGCATGGACACACTCCATCCATCCTATCTTCTTCCAGCCTGAGCCCCAGGTCCCACTGCCGTCCTCTTGTTCAAGCTCAGCAAAGGAGACCAAGAGACCACGGCTGGGGTCACCCTGGGCTCTATGAGGGTCCTGTGGCTAGATGGGGGTGGGCAGCGAGTCCAAGGCCAGCCACCTCCCAGGCAGGCCATGATGGGCGGCTGCTTCTCCCCTCTGAGCCTCAATTTTCTCATTGGCAAAAGGGAGGCACAGCATTTCTGGATGACTGCCCGGCCCATCAGAAGACCCTGCTCCTGCCCGGCCGAGCTTCCCGGGAGGCGCTCAGCCTGGCAGCCCAGTCCCTTCCGCCATCCGGGCTTCAATCTCCCCTGGCCGCTGGCCAAGCCTGGTGAGGGAAGCATCTACCATTTCGGGTGTGGCCGGGCAAGCCCCAGAGGAAGCGGCTGAGGGGTCTGGGGCCAGGAGGGTCACCTCTTGAGCTCCCTGCCCACCCAGAGACCTGGTCTTAGTGGGTTGGAAGTCCAAGATGGGAAAAGAAGAAAACAAGAGGGTCAGGAAGGAGGAAGATAATTACAGGCGACCGGAGCCCTGATCATTGTTTATGTATTCTAATTATGATTATTTTCTCTTTTGCTAGCAATATTAGTTAGTATCCTAATTCTAGTATTTTCATGATTTGCTACAGACCAGTGTCATCTTCTCAACTTTATAAAAAGCATGAAAAACATGACTTTGGAGACAGTATTGTTATGGACCCATAGCCTGAGTGGCCTCAGGATACAGCCTGCACCTGCCCTCTCCCTTTCTGGAATCACCCAGATCTAAACCTACCTCTGCTCTGAGCCAATCCCCTCACCTCCCTGTGCCTTGCATGAAAGCAGAGCTCGTATGATTGTTAGGGACCTGTTCCTGATTTCTGTGATTTTTTTCAAATTTAGAACCCCCCACCCCCCTCAAGCCAGCTGGTGCCGGCAAGCCTGATGGGAGGGTAGGACGGAAGTTGAGGGAGGGAGCAGGATCCAGAAGACACAGCGGAATGAGGCCACGACCTTGACCCTGAGTCCCCGGGGCTCTGGTTCAGAGTCAGGCTCAGGTCCTGCCCTGGGCTGCCCACTGCTGTCAGGTGGGCCTGCTGGTCCCAGGCCACCGCCCTCCCCAGCCGCTCCCTGTGGGTGGGCGAGCGGGCGCCTACCTTACTCAGCAGAGCATGGGACGGCCGCCTCGGGGGCCCAGGAGAAGCAGCTTCTCTGCTGTAGCGACCCGGGACGGAGCCCACACAGCCAGAGTACTGCTGTGGCACCCCGGCCGTGGTCCCGGACCCCGCCAAGCCTCAACGGTCTGTGTGAAAGAAGGAAGCGAGAATGTGGTTACTCAGACAGGGCCACGTGACGGCCCACACCCCCTTGTTTGTGACAGCTTTGGTGGCGGTGTGGATTGAGACTGGGTGGGTAGTGGGAGACGGGGACCCTCTCGGGTTCCGGTAACCGTGCCCAGGCCGAAAACCACATGGAAGCTTTCCTGGGGAGGGCTGCGTGGGAGGCACGACCCCACGGTGTGGGAAGAAGGGGTGAGGAGGGCCCCACCCTGGAAGGAAGGGAGTGACCCGATGCAAATGAGGATGGTTCTAGATTCTTATCCAAGGCGGGAATCCGGGTGGGAGAAGCCATGGGACACAGACCTTCCTGAGGTTTGCAGATGTGAGGTAGCCATTCTTTCAGGGTCCCCCTCTGGGGGCACAGGCGGTCTTTTTAGCCATAAGCAGTACCTGCTCTGAGGCACTACGTGGCAAATTCCACCAGGGCGAGACCTGCTTAATTTATCTCCCCATTCTGACTCGTTCGTCAGGTTGGGTGCTCTGAGGTCCAGAAGGCAAGCTCTTCCAGGCTCCAGTCCTCCTGGAGCTCTTCCATCTGGTGGGGAAGCCAGCAGGTGAACAAGGGAACAGACCATTACACGCGGGAGTGTCACCCTGCGGTGAGCTAGGGCAGGGGACGGGGTTGTCAGGAGAATCTTCCAAGAAGTGGCTTATTATCTCAGGGTCTTGGGATCGAGCCCCACATAGGGCTTCCTCCTTGGTAGGGAGTCTGCCTCTCCAGTTCCCTCTGCCCCTCTACCCAACTTGGGCTCGCTCACGCTCTCTCTCTCTCTCTCTCACACACAACTAAATAGATGAATAAAATCCTTAAAAAAAAAAAAAAAGAACCTCTATTCTGGAAGCTCCCCAAAACTTCCCAGTCTATAGAGAGAGAGGAACACTGAGACCCCCAGGTATATCGGAGACGGGACAGTCCCTCCCCTGGGACGGCCTTGGGTCCCCACCCCTCAGCCCTCAACCCAGCTCATCCTGAACCAAATTCACAGTTCTGGAAAAAAACGGAGAGGTCCTAAAGATACAGAAGACAAAGGAGGGGGACCTACCTTCCCAGTCTGCCTGCAACTGAAGGACCTCTGGGGATGCAGGGCTTTTAGGCTTAAAACTGGGCAAGTCTCTGGCAAAGCAAAATGACTTGGTCACCTTAGAGTGGGGACCGGCCCCTTCCAGGCCACGGGGCCAGGGGAGCTGGCCATTCGCTAAATTCTGAATGGGATGGCATCTGAAGCTGTTACCCCACCTGCAGCACTGGGGGGGAGGACTAGTGTTTGGAGGGGGTTCCGGAACAAGCGGAGGCAGAGTCCCACATCCCCCAGATGCATCCCTTCCTCCCTCTCCCAGAAGCAGCCACAAGCTGCTTCTCAGGAGGGTTGGGCACAACCTGGGGAAAAGGAAACTGTACCACAGACCCACCCCTGGTCCTTCATGCCATCTGTGAGCTTTGAAAACCATCCAGGAGCAGGACCCTTTGGGGGACAACACTCAAGGCCAGGGGGCTGATAACGGGCCACATACGAGCTGCATGACCTTGGGCAAGTGTCCTCTCTCGAGCCTCGGCTTCCTCGCCTGCAAAGCCTTGTAATACAAATGCCTAACATTTCCTTGGCCTCTGCCACACTCCAGACACTGTGCATCGTATCAGCTCATAGAACGCTCGGAGCAGTCTTTTGGGGAAACTGAGCCTCGAAGTGAGGCTGTGCCCTGCTCAAGGTCACGCAGAGTGGGGGGCAGAGCCGGGTCCAGGCAACAAGAGGAAAAAGCCCACTCTCTCACCCCCTGGCCCATGATGGTCCTGGCTGAGTAGCCGCGCACAGCCTGTCTCCTCTGCAGGCCAGCAAGCCCCTAGCAAAAGGAAAGGGGATAACTCAGGGGCAGGTACGTGATTTCAAGGTAAGACCAGAGTGGCTGAATGTGCTTGCTGAGGAGCAACCACCACTACGAGGATTCCGGCCCGTGCCATCCGAGTGAAGACCAGAACAACCACATCTCATGACACCTAACCCCTGCGAGATCCAAGCATTCAAAATGAGTGGGTTTCCACGTCTGTAGGCGGAGCCCAGAAAAGGGTTCCCCAAATGCCTTCAGAGAGCAAAGCGATGATACTTGACTTGACAGGAACATTGGAAAAAAGAGACCAACCAGTTCCATCCTGATGGAAACCCGCCCCTCGGAGTGCGATCCGGGTGTGAAAGTTGCACGTACGCTGGGTGTGCACAGAGCACTCACGCACAGGTGTAAAGATGTGTAAACAGGGTACTTTCAGGTGCGGGCGGGTGCTCAGAAGAGGCACCGAAGGAAAGGCTCTGGGCCCTCATCTCTGGGTGGCCCAAGGATGGCCAGCCCCTTCTCTATTCCCATACGTCTTCCTGCCCCATATTTTTAGATAGAAAAGTGTCTATAAGGACATCTATGTCACCTTTATGACCAGGAAACAGAGATGTTAAGCAGCGCGAGGACCTGAGAGACGCCCTAGGTTTCAGGATGACTCGACACTTACCCCCTCTGTCTTTACCCGCCCCGGGGGGTTTGGGGGACAGCCCCTCCCACAGCCCAGCCCAGTGTTTCTTGGGGCTTCAAGCTGTGGTTTCCCAAGGCCCTTTGGCCACAGCAATGGGACCAGTCCCATCACTTCTTCAAATGCTTCTCAGCCCGAATCTGGAGGATTCTCTTGGGGCGGGGCGGGGGGGGGGGCGGTTAGGAACCTACTCAGACATCATAGAAAGCCCCGGAGGGCAACTCCTTCCCTAGAATAGGATCAAGGAGCTTCTTCTGTAAAGGGCCAGAGAGACTGCATCTTTTTAACGTTGTGGATCTGTCCCAAATATTCAACTCCAGGGTGGAAACATGGAAACAGCCATAGTCCATATGTAATAAATGGGTGTGGCTGTGAGCCAATAACATTTTCTTTATAAAAGTAGGTGGAGGGCCAGATTTGTCCTACAAGCTGCGGTTTACTGGCCTCTGACCTAGAAAAATGAGATACTGGCTATGGGGAGAACCATTTGGAATAAGGAATGAATGGGTCCCCACAAATGGGCAGAATGAAACACGAGTCCCCTTAAGACAACGCCACGGGCTTTCTCAGGGCAGGACACATTTAGTGAGTCCCAAGTGCCAGGCACTGGGATGAGCCGCACACAAGACACATAGTGTTCTTGCCCTCTGGAGTCCTACAGATGAGTGTCCAGGTCAAAAGCCATCATCCAGGGCCACCAAATTAGCCAGGTGGAAAAACAGGGGTCGGAGAGCGAGGAGAATTAAATCCTTGCCTCCAGGCTGTTGTGTAGCTTTAGGGAATTCACTTGGCTTCTCTGAGATTGTCTCATCCCATTCATGCTTAGTGCAAAACAGTGCAAGGAATAATCAAAGTCTAAGAGGAGACTGGGTTGCAGATGTAGGCAGAGCCCAATCGCTTCACCTCTGACTCCCTGAGTCCATCTATCCTAAAAGTAAGAGCAAAGGCCACTATGGGTCTCAGGCCCCTAGCCCTCAATGAATAATCCTTCCTTCAAGTGTGCGAACTCTCTCCCCTATGCAGGATTCAATGACTTCCCATTGCTTTTATTTTATTTGTCAAAGATTTTATTTATTTATTTGAGAGAGAGAGAATGAGCAGTGGGGAGGAGCAAAGGAGGGTGGGGGAGAGAGAAAGAGAGAGAAGCAGACTCCCTGTTGAGCAGGAAACCTAACTCGGGACTTGATCCCAGGATGTAGAGATCACAGCCCAGAGGCGAAGGCAGATGCTCAAAGGACTGAGCCACCCAGGCACCCCTCCCCATGGCTTTTATTTATTTATTTATTTATTTAAGATTTTATTTATTTATTTGACAGACAGAGATCACAAGTCGGCAGAGAGGCAGGAGGGGTGGGAGGGGAGCAGGCTCCCTGCTGAGCAGAGGGCCCGATGCGGGGCTTGATCCCATGACCCTGGGATCATGACCTGAGCCGAAGGCAGAGGCTTTAACCCACTGAGGCACCCAGGTGCTCCTACCCATGGCTTTTAGAATAAAGACTCAAATGTCCAGCATGGCAGCCGATGCCTTGACCTCTCTTCCTCTCCAGCCTCATGTTGCTCACATGCCCCCTTGTTCTCTGCTCCAATGCCTTCTTTTTGCTCCTCTTATGTTTCCTCCTGACACAGGAACTTGCATGCACAGTTCCCTTCTGCCTGGAGCATTCCTTACTGCTCATCACCTGAGTGACTCCTACTCACAATTTAGACCCAGTTCACCTGCCGTCTCCATGGGAAGAGCCTTTCCTAACCCGCAACCCTACTCTGAGATCTCAGAACACTGCCTCCCTCTCCGACATGCATGTCATTCCTTGATACCTATCTCTTTTCCTGGAAGCTCCAGAAGAAACCCACTGCCCACTATTGCATCTCCTGGGCCAAGCCCAGCGCCTGACATACAAGAAAAACAATGGCTAACATTTTTCAGATGCTTTTTCATGCCAAGCACTGTCCTAGGCTCTGAATTAAACAATTAAACAATTTAAACAAATTGGTAATTTAATTTGTCACAATTGCCTCATGAAGTATTAATAGTATCCCTATTTTTGGACGGAAAAAAACAAGGCCCAGAGAGGTTAAGTAACTCGTCTGAGGTCACACAGCTAGTAAGTGGGAGAGCCAGGGTTTAAACACAAGCTCTCTTACGGAGCCTAAATTCAATCACAGTGGACATTCATTGAATACATATACAAACTCCCGTTTCTCCTGGCACACCCTGCCCATTACGATTGGTCCACGGGGATGACATGGTCCCCATGTGAACTGCTGGGGTGTGGACCTAGAACTGCAGTCAGCAAAGCCAGTGAGTGTTGTCGTCCTCCCTATACAGACCCCAGTGGTGGGGTTAGCCTGGGACCCGAGGCCCACTCACAGGCCTTTTGGCAAACATGTGCTCCAAGGGGGTTCACTGACCCATTACTGCTGGAGCAGCCCTCTCTTAAAGCTCACAGGGCCCCCCACTTGGACAACCAAAGATCTGATATCTGAGCAATCTCCCACCTCCTTATACTTGGACCCTCCTAAACGGTCTTCCACACTCTAAATGCAGTCTTGCCTACATGAGCTGATGGGTGAAAATGCTTGCAGCCGCCACGTGGTGGAGTTCACTCCAGCTGGGTGGGGCCTGTCTGGTTGCATTTGCTCCTCTTTTGTTTCTGGGTGGGGAGCGGAGGAGGGAACTGTTCACTCCAGTGACAAGTACAATCGCCATGCAGAGACAGGAAAAGCCAGCAAAGCTTAAATTCGACCTGGTATTTACCAGGCGTAAGCTGGTCAACCATGCATTCAGCTATTGAGGAAAATGAGGGGAAAAAAATTAAATACTTGTGAAATCCTGAAATTGTGTGAATGGGCAAGACTGCACCTGATAGGCCAGTTTGAGGGGAGATCTGAACATCTATTTGTAATTTTGCTGGGAACTCACCGTGGCCCCTCCCCGCCCCCCCCATGTCGCCCATTTCCCTGAAAATGGGGGAAACTGTGGGGAAAATGGGGTCACATCTCCTAGAATCATGCCTGCCTTCTACAGTAGCCACTCTGTCTCCTAGGAAGCTGAGGCTCAGGGAAGGGCCCAGGTGTATTTGAGCCCAGGTTGGCCAGACCAGACCACAAAACCTGCAGCTTCCTACCAAACAGGCATCCAGCTAGAAAAGTCCCCACCATGGGGATCCTCTGTTCAAAGGAAAGCAAAGATCTCATAGAGAACAGAGCTGCTTTAATGAAGGGAGGTGGTGGGGGAGGGTCATACCCAAGGGCCTGCCCTCCCCCCTTTTCCCAACACACACATCCTCTTTGATTGAAGGGAGGGCTCACAGGCTGTGATTTGCCAGTTTGAACCATCTAAAGAGGAAATAGTCACTTTGGGGCCCATCACAGCTGGGACTCAATTCCCCTTCTCAAATGAGAACAGAACCTTGGGGAGCCCTGGATTCTGGCTGTCGCTCTGGGCTGCCCCAGGAGCAGCTTCTGGGATGAAGGCCTGCAGAGCAAGGCTGTCCCTCCAGAGTAAACGAGAATAGGGGCTCCCCAGGGCTCACTGTGTCAGTGTGGGTGCTGGAGAGTGGCCAGCGCAGGGGCTGATCCCAGACCTGGAAGGCCAGAGGGTAATCAAATACAGAAATGTGCTCCAGACTCTGGTTTTTCCGACAGTAACAGTTGAAGGAATCAGTGCCTCTGATGGCCACCCCGAGCACTGGGCGTGGTGGTACAGTGATGGAGAACTATGGATCTCAGACCTCAAGGGGCTCTGATGAGGGAGAAATACGGGCATGAATATGGAGTCTTGGTTGCAAACTCAGCTCAAGCTGGCTTAAGTGGCAGTAGGATTCCTGAGACGGCTCATGGAATTTGAAGTTAGAAATGGAGCTGGAGGGGCCCCTGGGTGACTCAGTGGGTTAAAGCCTCTGCCTTCTGCTCAGGTCATGATCTCAGGGTCTTGGGATCGAGCCCCGAATCGGGTTCTCTGCTCGGCGGGGAGCCTGCTTTCCTCTCTGTCTCTGCCTGCCTCTCTGCCTACCTGTGATCTCTGTCTGTCAAATAAATAAATAAAATCTTTTTAAAAAAAGAAATAAAGAAAGAAAGAAAGAAATGGAGGGGCGCCTGGGTGGCTCAGTGGGTTAAAGCCTCTGCCTTCAGCTCAGGTCGTGATCCCGGGGTTCTGGGATCGAGCCCCGCATCGGGCTCTCCACTCCGTGGAGAGCCTGCTTTCTCTTCTCTCTCTGCCTGCCTCTCTGCCTACTTGTGATCTCTGTCAAATAGGTAAAATCTTAAAAAAAAAAAAAAATGGAGCTGGATCTTCTGCATGGATTCAGGGAACTAAAGCGACCCAGAAGCCTTTTCTCCATCACTGCACACCTGCTCTGCCTGCTTGCTCCCTAGCATCCCCACATCCCAGGCCTCTGTAAGGGGAAACTCAAGATTTGGCACCACGGGAGGTGGCTCCAAAGGGGACATCAGCCCAGCCAGGGGAGGGTCACATTCTGGAAGCAAAGTACTGTCGTGCAGACCATCCAATATGTGTCTCCATCCCCAAAATGTGTTTTCATTCATTCATTTAGCAAGTATATTTATTTATTTATTTATTTATTAAGCTTTTTTTTTGGTTTTTTGTTTTTGTTTTTTGTTTTTGACAGAGAAAGAGAGAGAGAGCACAGGCAGGGGGAGCGGCAGCCAGAGGGAGAGGGAGAAGCAGGATCTCCGAAGAGCAGGGAGCCTGACGTGGGGCTTGACCCCAGGACCCTGGGATCATGACCTGAGCCAAAGGCAGATGCTTAACGGACAGAGCCACCCAGGCGCCCCCTATCAAATATTTTTCTTTTTTTTTAATTTAAATTCAAGTAGCCAACATATAGTACATCATTAGTTTCAGATGTAGGGTTCATTGATTCATCAGTTGCGTAGAACATCCAGGACTCATCACATCACGTGCCCTCCTTAATGCCCATCACCAGGTTACCCCACTCCTCTACCCATCTCCCCCTCTGTAATCCTGTTTCCCAGAGTCAAGAGTCTCTCATGCTTTGTGTCCCTCTCTCATTTCTTCCCATTGTTTTCCCTCTTCCCCTATGATCCTCTGTGCTATTTCATATATTCCATGTAAGTGAAACCATATAATAGTGTTTCTTTGACTTATTTCCCTCGGAATACCCTCCAGTTCCATCCACATCGAAGTAAATGTAAATGGTAAGTATTCATCATGATGGCTGAGTAATATTCCATTTTACATATAAACCACAACTTTATCCATTCATCTGTTGAAGGACATCTCAGCTCCTTCCAGTTTGGCTATCGTGGACATTGCTGTGATGAACACTGGGGTGCAGGTGGCCCTTCCGATCACTACATCTGTATCTTTGGGGTGAATACCTAGTAGTGCAATTGCTGGGTCATACAGTAGCTCTATTTTTAACTTCTCAGGGAAACTCCATACTGTTTTCCACAATGGCCGTATCAGCTTGTATTCCCACCAACAGTGTAAGTGGGCTCCCGTTTCTCTGCATCCTTGTTAACATTTGTTGTTCCCTGTCTTGTTAATTTTAGCCGTTCTGACTGGTGTGTTGTGGTATCTCATTGTGGTTTCGATTTGTATTTCCCTGATGCCAAGTGATGTGGAGCATTTTTTTCATGTGACCGTTGGCCGTTTGTATGTCTTCTTTGGAGAGATGTCTGCTCATGTCTTCTGACCATTTCTTGACTGGATTGTTTTTTGGGTGTTCAGTTTTGCAAGTTCTTTATAGGTCTTGGACACCAGCTCTTTATCTGTTATGTCATTTGCAAATATCTTCTCTCATTCCCTAGGTTGCCTTTCGGTTTTGTTGACTGTTTGCTGTGCGGCAGCTTTATATCTTGATGAAGTCCTAATAGTTCATTTTCGCTTCTTTCCCCATGCTGTTAGCAATGCGTCTTGCAAGAAGTTTCACTCTAGCAAATATTTTTTAAAGCAATCTGCCAGATCCTGGGGATAAAAGTGCATGGAATGAGTTCCTGTCTTTGTGTACATTCAGTTCGGGGGAGACAGTCAAAATCTCAACTGAATGCGATTGCTCTGGTGGAAATAAAGTGTTATGGGGAAGATGGGAGGGGAGGGAGAGCAGAGTGGTGAGCCTTGGAGATGCTGGGATGGAGGAAGTTTGGGTGGTCTGGAGAGAGCCATGCATGGGAATATCAAAGGCAGGAGGCCTCCTGAAAACAAGGGGACATCAGGAGAGGAGGTCAGGGAGGCAACTGGGCCAGTCAAATGTGAGGAGGCCAGCTTTTAGGTTGAGTGGGAGGAGGAACCATAGGGGGTTTTGATTCCAAACATGGGGGTCAGCAAGCTTTTTCTTAATGGGTCAAATTGTAAATATTTTAGGGTTTGTGGTCATAGAGTCTCTGTTGCAACTCACCTCTGAAGGTGTAAAGGGAAAGCAGCCATCAATGTTGCTTAAACAAACAGGAATGGCTTTGTTCCAATACTTTCTTCGTGCTCACTAAAACTTGAATTTCACATAATTTTTACTTGTCACTATTTTTTAAAGTTTTTCTTCCACCCAACCTTTTAAGAACATAAAAAACCATCCTTAACTTGTGGACTCTACAGAAACTTCCAGCAGGCAGCTCTGGCCTGTGGGCCTCAGTTTGCCACATCTGCCTTAACACCTTAAATGGTCACTCTGGTCTTTGTGTTGAGAAGAGATTAAAGCAGGGAGCAGGAAGCTTGGTTTGGAAGATGTGATAGCACATTTTATGGTGACAGTACATTTTATGTCAATTTTATTGGGCCCTAGGGTACCTAGAGTATTTGGGCAAATATCCTGGGCTCGTCTGTGAGGGTGTTTCCAGATACTAACATTTGAATCCCTAGACTGAGGAAAGCAGATTGCCCTCCAGTGTGGGTGGGCCTAGCCCAATCAGGTGAAGGCCAGAAAAGAACAAAAATGGGTAGTTAGGAGGGAACTCCTTGCCTCCATACCCTTGAGTACTGGTTTTTTCCACTGCCTTTGGACTCAAATGGAAACATCGGGTCTCCTGGGTCACCAGCTTGCTGACAGGAGACCTTGGGACTTATCAGTCTCCCTAACCAAGAGCCAGTTCCTTACAATGAATCTTTTTGTATGTACACATCCTATTGGTTCTGTCTCTCTGGAGAACCCTAGCACAGAAGCTAGTACACATCAGAGATAACAGGGACAAGGACTACTGGGCTGACAGCAGCAGTGTGAGAAACATCTGGGGTATCTGCGTATCATGAAGCTACAACCCACACAAGTAGCTGACAGTCCATGGTGGCATAGGAGAAAGGAGATGGGAATCAGGTGAGGTGGGAGGCAGGGAGCAAGTCAAGGGGGCTCTCATGGAAGAGGCTGAAAAGCATGGACTTCATCCTGGAGATAAGGGGAACCACTTTTGTCCCCCTCAGAGATCTTGACAGATTGTTCTAGAAACCATTACTCTGGAAGCAAAAAAGGGAACAGGTGGGTGGGGGTAGAGGAACCAGCTACAAGGCTGTTCAGACAATGGTCTGTTCTCTCTACAAGGGGAAGTTTCTGGCAGGTGCCCAGATGGCTATATGGAATGTGCACCTTTTGCGGCATTTTCATCCACAGCCCTCAGTAGAAACTGGCCAGGGTGGTAACTCCTTTTCCTGTTTCAGAGAACTGTAGTTGAGGGGGGCCGTATGCAGTCTCGCAGTTTGTTAACCATGAGGTGCCTTTTCTACCTCTGACAACCCAAGTATCATCTAGGCACGGAAATGAACCTGCAACAATTTCCTGTTGTTTATGGGGCAACTTCCCAGTTCTCAGACCTCTCAGTGCAGCCCACAAGCTTGGATTTTGTTGCTAAAACACTGACGGCTGATTTCTCGACCGTCAGGGCACACAGCTTCAGTCACACACCGAACACAGCTGGACCACTTGGGTCATTTGCTCGACGACCATTTTCTCCAGCACTTTCACAACCTCAACGGAAAAAGAAGTTATGCCGAGACAGCAGAATCATGATTCGTGTGTGTGGTGGGGGTGGAGAGAAGTAAGGAGGACAGCAGGGCTATGATGAGGGCAAGGCCTGCTGCTCAGGCCCAGAGGGGCACCCAGGGGAGGTGAGGCTCCATCTGGCAACCCAGCCCCTCAGCCCCTGCAGCCCTCAGGGCCCCCAGGCACCCTGGGTGTGACCGCTAGAAACTAGTCTATTTGCATCACCTGGACTGCAGCGAAGGGACTCCATTTGCGTCGCAATGCACACACCACCTGATACCAGAAGAGCTCCTTCGCTTTCCCTCTGCAACACTGATGACTGCTGGTCTCGTTCAACCCAAAGCTTTCCCGCCTCCTATTAGGCCTTTGCCTGAATCCTCTCTCCAGCACTGCTGCAAACCCACCGCTGTCATCCTTTCCAAAAATATCCACTCAGTCTGAGACCAGTGTGAGAAAGCCTCTCCACTCAAAAAAAGAGCCAAGCACCCTGTGGTTTGGCTCACAGATCGTGCTTTCTGCCCTCCTGAGTTAGCACACTCCAATGATTCACTTGTCTCCTGACTCCAGGCTCCCCGGGCAGCGGGAACAGGCAGGGCTCTCTGGTCACCTGAGCCGTGCTCCTCACCCAGACACGCCTCCACCCCCCGGCCCCCAACTTACTAACTTGGGCCTTTAAAACCGGTTTCCTTACCTGACTGCGTTGCATACAATAAAGCTACGCTGAGCTGCCGATTCCGGCACCTTCTCTGAACTCCTCTTTCTCCACATCTCAGCCAACCGAACACACTCGGCAGCCACCCTGCCCTTGACTATTTTGGACCTGGAGCAACTTCTCCCTCCCACCTCTTCCAGAAACCTGCCATCAGGGGACAAAGCTCATTCTGACTAGTGTCACCTAGCAGTCTCTCTCCTCAAACCGCTGGCTGACGGGCTGATAGACTGAACTCCTGGGGGCCAGGCAGGCCGGCGGCCGGTGGCCCAACAGCCCACTCAGCCTCACAGCCGGACGTACCCCACTGGGGAGGTGAGAGCACCTCCACTTTAGATAGAGCAGGCAGCTGGGGCTGAGACAAATATTAAAGTATATTGCTGCATATCATATTGGTTGAAAATCTATTTCCCAGCTTCCATGACCTTCACTTTTTTTTTAACATTTCAAATATCTTATTTAATTTGGTATTTACGGAGTCAATCTGGTTTTCCCCTTGTGATTTAAAACGTTTTCCCCAGACTAAAATCTAGATAGAAAAGGACTTATTTTTTTTCTAAACTTGAAAATAAAGTTTCCTTCCATTTAACCACTGACCGTATCAGGAACATACACTGGTGTCACTGAGCGGCTCTACGGAGTCCCCGCCCCCAGAGCTGCTTCATGTCGCTGCACCACTTCCTTCCCCCATGGATTTAGGGCGCTTTTTTCAATATATCACTAACTCATCATTCATACATTAAGTTTAACAACTTCTCTCTGGGAATAGGACATTTATGGGAAATACGAAATTCAGTAAAACCTAATTAAATAAAATTTACCCACAGTTGGTACCTCCATATAGCAACAAGACTTGTGTTTATTCAACACATATATATACATTGTATGTGTATAGATCCTTAAGAGGACTCGTCAAAAGCAATCGGTCCTGGGCTGGTTAATTAACCAAGCCTGCAAAACTAATTTTTCCTCTGCTAATTCTTCTCCTACTAGTTTCCTTGGGGCAAAATTCCCAGAGGTGAAAACCCTGGGCCAAAAGGTAGAGACCTTGAAGACTTCAGATGTCCCTTGTTACACTGCCCTCTGGAAAGTTGTGCCAATAAGCATACACCCCCTCCAGCCTCGAAGGAAAGGGCTTTAACAAAGAGCACTGTCCAGTACTGCCTGTCTGAAGGAGGGAAAGGTGTGTCCTTGGCCATGACTCACGTTCGAGCCCACTGATGGCTTCAGGATATCCTAACGTGCTAGCAGAAAGAGAAGGGCCACTTAGAGTTAACAGATTCTTAAGAGCCAACAAGAAGTTTTTCTGGACACAGGACACCAAGAACAGCAAGGGAAGTAGCCTTTAGAAAAACAGAAGTCCTCCCTCAATGGGGCCTGGCTGGCCGTCTGGGGCTGATATGGTGACCTTTAGGTCTTCTGGCATAGAAACAAGGCAGCCGAAGTGAGAGAAAGCTGGTCATCAACACCGCACACACGTGTCTGCCCCCTGACCGTGGGCATCCTGGAGGGGCACAGACAGCATCTGCCGACTCTACTTCCTGCAGCCACGCACAGGCTGACCATGAAGCCGGCTGCCGTCCTCCTCACAGATGACAGCAACTTCAGGAAAACGTACTTGGGGAGGGGGAGCTTTGTGCCAGTCATTCATGTTCACAAACCTTTGGAAAAACTAAAGGGTGAGTGATTCCTTGCTACAATCACTGAAATGTCATGAGATGCTATTTTGCTGTAAAAAGGGAAGCTAAAAAGGCCATGAAGTTCAAATGACCCTGAAACCCTCTGCTGGAATAAAAATCACAGCTAAGCCGAGGGGGCTGTACTTGTACTGACGAAAGCAATGCTTTCAAAGGCACGGTCAGGGACTCAGCTGGTTGCAGTCACACTGTGAGCCAAGCGCAGTGGCGAGGGCTGTGTGTGTGGCCAGGTGCGGGAATCTCTCTTCCGAGTGACGTATCCCTCCTTCAAAGCGGGGAAAGGGGTGCCTCAAGATGAGATCATCTTCCCCAGATCCCACCCCTGGTAAAAGCTGGAGGCCTGCTACAATCCAGCACAGCGCCCTCACTCTGCTATACCCCACTCGACCTCCCCCTGTGTGGGAGTGCAGTGGTCCACCCCACCTCCCCTGTACTCACCCTCAGCGAGGAACAGTCGCCCAGCTGGTTCCACTGAGTCACAGTGGTTGTGGGATGCCTCAGAGACAGCTGGGGTGTGAAATAAACACGGACACCATTTTGTAATCAATGACTTTTTATCTTTGAAAATGGAAGCAAGTGTTTTGACAGAATACTATGGCTGCTCTATAAGAGCCGATCTAGGAGTAATTCACTGGTTTTCCTCTGGGATAGCACGGCTTTAAAAAGAAAAAGGGGGGGGAAAAAGGGAAAAGACACAACAGGAAGAATAATCCACAAAGCTTCAGGCGCCGACTCTGAGCCTGGCTGGGCATCCGTTCATTAAATAAGTCATAAGCTACACACTAAGATCAAGGTAATTTCTCCTTGCCCTCTGTCTTCTCTTTGAACCACATTCGCTATGGTGTTCCACCACCATCAACAGTTTTCTTTACTTAATTTGGTATCAGAACCTTAAAACATTTCTCAATCTTAAAAATGAAGGTCCTCAGCAGATTATGTTGATAAAGAAACATGTACAGGTTTGAGTATAAGTCACTGTGATTACTGTTTTCCTTACATCTCATTATCCACTCCAATATTACACACACACACACACACACACACACACACACAACCACACCAAACATTCAGAAGTTGTGGAGACAGTGATCCCAATATTGGGTAAAAACACAGTACCTGTCCTACACAGACATTAGCCCCAGCTCGGCTGTGCATTCCAACCCACTGTCACCACACTCCACCTCCATCCTGGCTCCCAGTTACAGATGCTTCCCGCCAGTCCCATCCCACACCGGCAGGAACAGGCACAAGCGTGCCCCTGGGTGGGCCCACTGGCACTATACGTTTCGTGTTCAACCACACTCAGCCCTTCCCAGAGATTCCTTAAATCTTGTTCCTCAAGCATGCAAAACGAGAACATGGAAATGGGAGAGAAGTTCAGGATAACTTAGGAATGGAACAGGTCATCAGAGCTCAGTCGCTGGGCTGCGTCTGGGGAGCCTCTTTCTGAGCTGGAGGGGCACGGCAGGTTGGTTTGTGTGGAGAGCGCATGAAGGGACAGGTCTGTACACATTACCACTACAGCAGAGCCCTGCACTCCCGGTCTTGCATCATGCTAGACCGGTCTCCTCACTCTCAATACTCAATAGCGCCCTCTAGCCTCCTCTTAGCTGAACGTGGGGAGGGCTGAAAGGCAGGGAGAACAGAAGGACTGGCTGGGGGAGCCCTGAGAGAGGTGGCTGCATCCATGAGACCGCGGGAAAGGCAGGGGCTCCGGTGGTGCAGGGAGAGCAGAGGATCAGGTGGGGGCACGAACTCCCCTCCAGTTTCCCTAGGTCTTAGTCCCCTACTGTACTCAAGAGCTAGGCAAGCTGCTGAAATGGGCATGAGGGAGCACTCCACAGTGGCTTCTGTGGCTTCTTGTCCCGGGCACCCTTGTCAAGTATTGACCGAAACCTGAAACATGATGTTTAAAGTGATTAATGCAATAGATTCTATGTGTATAACAAAACTGCAGAAACACATGCTAGTTTAGGTTAGATTATAATCATCTGAAGCACAGGATAACCAAGAAGTGAAATTCCATTCTGGTACAACCACCCAGTTTCTAGAAAAGAGAAAGGAAAGAAAGGAAGCAGTACAATAGGAGCTTTTCTGATCAGAGACTCCATTAAAGGAGAGGGTGGTGATGCGAACCCACGTGATTTTTCAAGTCTTCCTTCTGTAGTCATGAGGATGACCAGGTTTGTGCTGCAAACGAGCCAGCACCATGTGGCTACTGCTCTGATTGTTCTCAGATGAATGTGTATACAAAATAATATCTTCATTTAGTTTATAAACATACACAGTGCTGTCCCTTTCAAATTAAGGAAAAAAAAAACCACACACAAATACTGCAAAGTAGCAAAATACAAGGGGGGAAAAAAGCTACTTTTGGTTTTGGCAACATTAAAAAAAAAGAAATACAAAAAGCAATGTGGCATTGGTCCCTGTTTATAAAAAAAAAGGTACTTGGGCACGACACTGAATCAGAATTGGTTGGTTTTCTAAAATTCAGAGTATCTGGGATTTTAAAAGTAGCACTTTTGTCTTTTAAAAGTTCGACAAGTCACGTAACACTTAAAACATCAAAAAAGCTTTCTGATAAAAAGCTCGGCTTTTAAATCACATTTTGTTTCTACAAATTTGGGAGACGAATTGAGTTCTTACTGGAATGTGGCCTATCGCTGGTTGACAAATGTGACACAGAATGTCTCCGAATGGCAGTGCCTCCCTTTCGCCCTCCCTGGGACCACGCCAACAACCAGCTACCAAGCACAAGTTCCTGCTCCCATTTTGGGGGTTGGGGGTGGACCTTCAGGCTGCGATTTTCGCCATCTGCTGTTCTAACTTGGAAATGCGCTCATCTTGATTGCAGATTGTGTCTTTTATAGATTTGATCTCTTTCAAAATCTCATCCAGCTTGGCTTCGTTTTGCTAAGAAAACCAGAAAAGACGGTGGGGGAGACAAGAGGTTACTAAAACGCAGTAAATGAACCTTACCACAGTTGAGAATTTATAAAGCATACAATCTAATTTTCTACTTTGGAAGTGGCAAGCCACAGGCACCAAACTGGGCCTTCCAAGAGAAGGCCACCTGCCGGCTGGTCAGTCCACCTGCCGCCCACAGCAGAACTAGGTTCCCACAGCACTGCACCCACTCCCTGTGCCTGGGCACTTACCCGCATTGAGACTCAGGACATAAACTGTGGGACAGGACCAATCCTTCCAGGGCTGCCCCACAGCCCAGCCACTCCATGCAATGTCATGAGTAAATTCTTTCTTTCTTTTTTAAAGATTTTATTTATCTATTTGACAGAGAGAGACACCGCAAGAGAGAGAACACAAGCAGAGGGAGTAGGAGAGGGAGAAGCAGGCTTCCCACTGAGCAGGGAGCCCGAAACAAGGCCGGATCCCAGGACCCTGGGATCATGACTTGAGCCGAAGGCAGATGCTTAACGACTGAGCCACCCGGGTGCCCCATAAGGAGTAAAGTCTATGCGACCTGGGTCAAAGGTGAAGCTACAGAGCTCCTACCATCTCCCAGGAAGGGTCCTTCTTAGGAACTAAACCCCCTGCCCTCCTTGCTAGAACTCTTCTGAAGAGGACTCAGTCTCTCCCAGGTGGATGTGATTCATTTGGAAACCCTGCAAGCCATGGCACCCCACGTGGTTTCCTCAGTCACAGCCAAAGCGACAGCTCCTCCAGGCACCTTGGCTCTTCATTCCACTCACCTTCTCACTGACAACTCACTGCCCTTCCTCTGGCTCCCTGGGATCCCACTCTACTCCCACCAACTCCCCAAGCACAACCTGTCCTCCCTAGCTAGACCCTGTTCTCCCCCAGCAGCAGCGCCCCCCAGGGGCCATGCGGGTCTCCTACATCAGGCTTTGGTTCCCACCACTCCACTGAAATGGTTCTTGCCAAGAGGCCCAAGATCATCTTTGCTGTTAAGTCTCACTCACCACCAGATGCACCCCTGAACCCTCTTACCACGCTTTCCCCTTCCTGAGACCTCCTCTTCCCAGCATCTGCGGCCCCACACTCTTGTGTTTCATTTCTACCCCAATCAGACATCAGTGTAAACACGGGGGAGAAACAGTTAAGAAAACACCCAAGCAGGGGCACCTAGTGGCTCAGTCGGTTAAGCGTCTGCCTTCAGCTCAGGTCATGATCCCAGGGTCCTGGGATCGAGCCCACATCAGGTTCCCTGGTCAGCCAGGAGCCTGCTTCTTCCTCTCCCTCTGCCCCTGACTCATGTTTGCTTGCTCTCTCTCACTCACTCTATCTCTCTCAAAGATGGTAGTAGACTGACTTCTACCCCGGTCATTATAAAAAACACAGCTGAAGGAGCCAAAAGTGGCCACAAGCTCCTAAATGTTATGTGACCAAGAAGGTTCTTAAAAATTCTCGTTCTCATTCACTAAAAGCCCTGAGCCTGGGGCGCCTGGGTGGCTCAATTGTTAAAGCGTCTGCCTTCAGCTCAGGTCATGATCCCAGGGTCCCAGGATAGAGCCCCACATCGGGCTCCCAGCTCAGCAAGGAGTGTGCTTCTTCCTTTGCCCCATCCCTGCCCGTGATTTCTCTCTCAATAAATTAAAAAAAAAATAAAAGGGGCGCCTGGGTGGCTCAGTGGGTTAAAGCCTCTGCCTTCGGCTCAGGGCATGATCCCAGGGTCCTGGGATCGAGCCCCACATCGGGCTCTCCGCTCAGCGGGGAGCCTGCTTCCTCCTCTCTCTCTGCCTGCCTCTCTGCCTACTTGTGATCTCTCTCTCTCTCCCTCTGTCAAATAAATAAATAAATAAATCTTTTAAAAAAAAAAAAAATCTTTAAAAAAATAAATAAAAGCCCTGAGCCAGCCAAGCTCACTCTCCACCTCCTGCAGTCCTTACCACACTAGCCGTGTCTGGGGTTTTCTTGGGGACACTGATCAGGTCGCACTTCTTATTTGCAGTGGGCTTGCTATCCAGAATGTTCTTCTTGACCACCTTGAGATCCCGGTTTTTTCCAGGAATGTATCCATGCTTTAAGGAGATGAGGACTGGATCTGCATTTTTCCCCTCAAACCACTCCTCTGCCTCCAGTGCTGCTTCAGGCCCTGCTGTATCAGGATACAGGTCATCTTGGAAAAGGTCGGACTACAAGAGACATTTTGGGAAAATCCTTAGGAAGACAGCCCTGGAATTTTAAAAATATTTTTAAACAAGAATTGCCTAGGAAACTGGGCACTTACCTTCCTGGGAACAGTCATGATAATAGGCTCACACTTCCTCTCATGAAGTTTGAAGAATCTTCAAGGGGTAAAAAAAGGCAAAGTTGTAGTAAGTGAAACAGGAGGCCAGGTAACAGGCTTCCTGACCGAAAACTAATCTTCTACATTGCTGTATGGGATACGAAATGCTTTGCCAATCACCTTAGCACATCTATCAGGGGAACAGGTACATTTTGTGTTCCTATTTTCCAGATTAAAAAAAAGAAGCCAAGAGAAACTGTGCTAGGAAATGGTGGACTAGAAACAAGGAGCAGGAGAATTCTGTCTGTGCTTCTGGGGATGGTCCAACCCCAGTCATCTGGGGGCTGACCTGCCATGGTGGAACCACCACCACTGACGATGAGTCACTTCTGGAGAAGGGACCAAGCCAGCAGTCAGGAGAGAGCAAACACCCAATATTAGACAGTAACTATCTATGACTTGGAGGCCAGGTCTTCTGCCAACTAGAGGTGACTGAACATCTGTCAGCATAAACAGGATTTTTAAAAAGGAAAACAATCTTAAGATAAAAATTTTGGCATCCAAGTTAACCACATCATGTCTAACGCTCAAGAAAAATTTGAAATTATCCCAAATGTGGGAGGAGTGGGAACCTCTGCAGTCAGCTTGGTGGTAAAAAAAAAAAAAAGACTGCCCTGGGACTGCCAAGCAGCTCGAGGACCGAGCATGGCAGCATGTTCAGCAAAGCACCCAGCATCTAGCGAATGCTCAAGAAACACTTCCTACGTAGAAGGTGTCCTGAATGATTGTGCTTATAGTCTTTTAAACTGTTAGATGACAGTAAGATAAAGGCCTTCCCAAATACTGGAGGCAATTTTAAGTTTGGATTCAATCTATTTTGAACTGTATTTTGATGAGATTGGTTTACACCATAATTTTGAATTATCTGTGACAGCTTTCCTTCACTAACTCCAGGTATAGAGAGTTAAATGTATTTAAAAACAAACAAACAAAAAACCTAGAGTAATTAATATAAAAAGGGGCATCTAAAAATTATTTTTATTTTTCAAAGATGTATTACTTATATGACTAGGACAGCATGGTTAGGCAGATGTCCACAGAAAGGCAGTGTTGTGGGGCACCTGGGTGGCTTGGTTGGTTAAGTGCCCAACTCTCGACTTTGGCTCAGGTCATGATTTCGGGATCATGCGATTAAGCCCCACGTCAGAATCTGCACTCAGTGGGGAGTCTGCTTGAGATCTCTGTCTTTCCCTCTCTCCCTCTGCCCCTCCCCCTGCATGTGCGCGCTCTCTCTCTCTCTCTAAATTTTAAATAATTAAAAAAAAAGAAAGAAAGAAATACAGTGTTCTACAAATGTGTGGTATGACCACAGGCCTGATAGTGCAGTGCTAGTCATTCTGTTGTTTAAAATGGACAGTCAGTCATTCATGAGTTTCAGGGACTATCTTTTGTTGACTAGGAGGAGAAAAAGGCCTACCCCTTAGGAAGACCACTAGCATTATGCAATACAAAATTCTGAAAAATCCACAGGGGTAGAGACGCAGGAATTCTATAACACAGCTGAACTTCCTGAATCAAGCTAACCCAACACCCAGCTATCGGTCTTTGGCTTCTCTAACAGGATCCACGAGGTCTACAGTTCAGTTTGGAACCTGTTTTTCCCCCAACAGGGCAGAAAAACCATCTCTTCTTTCCATCCCAGGGGCAGGCTCTCCCTGCTTGCCTCCCAGGGACACTGGCCACAGCCTCAGCCTGAAGACAAGAGATGAAGGCTACAGTATTTCTGTAAGTCCACAGTGAGCCTCGGCTAATCGATGCACCGCAGGTTATATAGTCTGGAGACCAGGGAGGGGCACAATTCAAGTAAATGATTTTGAAAGGTTCTTCACTGTTGTAGAAGTCCATGTTCCCGGGCACCTGAGTAGTCTGCCTTCGGCTCAGGTCATCAACTCCGGGTCCTGGGATCGAGCCCCATATCAGGCTCCCAGCTTAGCTGCAGGTCTGCTTCTCCTCCTCCCTCTGCTGCTCCCCCTGCTTGTGCTCTCTCCTGTCTCTCTCTCTCTCTCTCAAATGAATAAATAAAATCTTCTTAAAAAGTAAATAAAACTCCATGTTCCTAAGTGTGGGCAGGAAACCAGATACCAAGTCCATGCCACCACAAAGGGCACACAGACTGGCTCCAGGCACAACTCGCGGAGGTAGTGATCTTGTGAAGCACACAGCACAGACAATCTGAAGACTTTACCAGACCGACTCTTTACCTGGCAATCTCACATTTGTTAACATCAAGTCCCCTCTTGGGCATGTAGCCCATCCCTCTCTGAGGCTCCTTGCTGCTGAATGTGTTGAGGTAGTGGACGTACGGGGATTCATCTGTGATCTCAAAATAGCGGATACTGCTGTCACCCTACGAGAAATCAGAGACAAGTTCGCGCTGAATGTTACTTAAAGCATCTGGTTGAAGTGGGGTCTCCCTCCCCTCTAAGACCCGCATTAACCGGGACTCTGCCTCAGTGGCCAACCTTTGCTTTCTCTTCAGAGGAAGAGGATATGATGGTTGCTCTTCCTGGCAAAGTAAGCCCTCCCTTTTTAGATGCTAGAATGTCCCTCAAACGGTCTCCTCCGCCTCCTGCTGAAGCCTTGAATTTGACTCCACTGAGCTTAGACACTAAGTCGGAGTCAGGGCAAAAATGTTAACACCTCTGGCCAAGCAACTGCAATTGCAATTCAACTTCAAAGAACAAACAGAAGTCTGGACTGTTGAGAAGGCAGTGACTGATTCTCAGTGGCAACAGAATGGTGTCGTTCACAGACCTGAGGGCACTGACATCGGCCAATCAGATGACTATAAAAAGTAAGATTTTTATAATTCAAAAACATTAAGAATAAACAGCTCTTAAATCATTCTTAATTCATTATTCTTAACTCATAGTAATCCTTAATTCATAATTAAGATACTCACTAAAACATGAGTATCCTTTAACTTCGGAAGGCAGTGCTATCTCGTAACCGTGTGTCAAATTCTGTGACACATTTGCTTAGAAAGGTCAGATGTTTTTGAATATCTGAAGCATATGCTAGTCTCTCCAAGTATAACTAAGTGTCACACAATTATACCAACCTGAACAACGAAGGCAAGGCTGCCTGCCAGAAGCAGCGTGCTTGGTATGTATGCGTGTGCGTGTGATATAAATAACCAGGCAGTTTTACACCCTTGCCTTCAAGTCTCTCCTTTTGCATGGTTTCTACTTGTTTCAATGATGTAAATATCTAAAGCAATGTGAAGAAGCTAAACACAGACTATCTGTTTCCTGCATACTCAAAACAACCTTCCACCTCATGTTAATAATATCTGGGTAACCGCTCCTGTTACTTGTTTTGATGTACTCTATGGCAGTTGTGAACATCTGAAGTAAAATGACTTTCCAGGAAACAGACAAGACCCCAGTTTCCAAGCACCTGATCTATGACAATGTAGAGCATGCTCAGTCAACTATGAGAAGTGAGACATCTCTGGCTTAACCTAGCAAGGGGCCATCTAACAGGTTTGGGGCAAATACATCAACAGCTCCAGTTGCATTAATTCATTTATTTCAACTACAGAAATTCTAAGGAAAACGGAACCTACGAAAGAATAAGGAACTTTCAGGTTACTGCCCACTAAAAAGAAATCATCATCATCATCAATCTAGCAACACTGTAGTTAGGGAGACTGTAAGGCAGGAAGGTAGGCTTTCTGATTTCAGTGTGGGGTCTTCTGTAACAAGTGTCACCTTCTGAAACTAGGCAGACCATACACTTTTCAAGCTCAGGGCCCTAATGCTCAGCTCTAGGAACAAGAAAAACATCCTGGAGTATCCCTGAGGCCTTCAAAAGCTCCTATCCACAAAGCACTATTCTCCCTACAAGTACATGGCATGTGGTGTAAGGACCTACCTGCCAACAGAGGGCTCCTCGGCGGACTGCAGCATTAGATGCAGCGACCTCATTACTCATTCGTCACACCATTACAGGGCAATCTAAAATCCCGGATCCCACGGCACCAGAGGTGAAAGGACATCAGCGTGCCCTCTTTTTCTCATCAGAGTGCCTGAGCAAAGCTATCCCTGTCAGCATTTGCCCCAACACCAGAGCCCCATCCCTGCTGCAGTCAGAAGTCCTGAACACAGTATGTTATTACCACACAAATGACAAGTTCAAAGGGTCCAGTCTCAAGACTGAAAACACACCCAAATCACTGGTCCTTATTTTAGCTTAAGACATACACAGAAATCAGACAAATTAAAATATTAAAATGATGTAAGGCACTGCCCTTCTACTAAATCTCTGAAGGGTACTTTTCCTCTTACAAGATTAAATTTAATATGAAACATTAAAATGACAGTTTACCTTTCCACATAAGTAAATGATACTGGTGTCGGGGTCATAGAAGGGCAGCAATACCCCATTGCTAGTGTCCATTTCATGAAGAGCAATTGGTTCCTGCATATTTTTCTGGGAAAAAGATACAAATACATATATTTGTATACATACACTTTACAAGGGGAATCATTCTTTTATCCCTAATTACGTGAGCAATTTTCTAGAGTAATGAAGGTTTAACAATGCACATATAACATTCATACAGTAGATGCCAACTCAAACACATAAATACCGATTTTCTAACCCACTGAAAACTGTCAATTTGACAACATCAATGTACACATTGGTGTGATTCCATGACAAAGATGAGACAGACGGCCCTTGTCCTTTGTGACTATTTTTTTTTTCTTTTACTTTTTTTAAAAAATGTATTTCTTTAGAGCAGGCTCCATGCCCAATGTAGGGCTTGAACTCATGACCCTGAGGTCAAGAGTCACACACTCTGAGTCAGGCAGGCACGCTATTTTCTTTTTTAAAAGAAATGTTTCTTATTGCAAATACACATTCTTTGTTAAAGTCACAGAAAGACCATAAAAATCATCCCATATTCCATAATCCCACAGTCCACTGGGTAGCAAAAACAATGACCGTTTTTTCTACTTCCTTCCTTCCAACACACACACACACACAGAGACTGAGATCATACTGTATATTCAGTTTTGTTATTTTTTCACTTACGCTATTCTCAACATTTTCCTAAGCATGACTATTTTGATTTAAACATTTGATCAAATTCTTTATAAAATAAAGTTTGGAACTTGTTTCCCAAGTCCCAAACACTGGCTCTTTTGTGCATTCTTTTTTAAAAAATGTAGTCAACACAGCCTACTTGAGAGGATCAAGAATGCATTTTGGTAATACATTTAAGCAGTAAGTCTCCAGGGAGGATGAGAATGTCCACCCAATTTAAGACCAGCAGGAGTTCAGAAAACTACACTAAGAATCCTATAATCCATTTACCCACCCAAAGACCTGCTCGGGAAAGAGAAAAAGCTCAAGTGTAAACCAGTGGAAAGGCTGGGAAGGGGCATACCGGATTCCAGAGAGCCAGCTGCCGCTCACTCATGCGGCTGAAACCAGTGGTGAAGACATTCCCGTCAGCCAGAAAGATGGCTCTCATGGGTCTTGCTCCTTCATGTGCTTTCTCCTTCTCCTGGGGGACCAAGAGTAATACGCATATTATATTCAAAATGCAAGAAAGGTGAGGTGAGGTGGGGCGGGGTGGGAGAGTGGGGGCTCATACACTAAATCCAACCCATTCAGATTACCAGGCATGCACACGTGTGTTTGTGTGTGTGTGTGTGTATAAGTTTCCTCCCAAGATGAGAAAACAAAGAGATTATGTAATCTGGCCAAGGTCTCTCAGCTAGTGAGCAAGCAAAAATGCCAGGAGTTGACTCAAAAGCCTCACTCCTTCACCATGCCCTACTGCCAACCCAAGTCCATGCCCTGCAAAAATAAAAAACATGAAAGGACTGCCAGATGTCCGTTTCTCAAGAGGATAACCTGGAAGTTGGATATACCCTACAGTTTCTACCAAATTCACTGGACAGAAGGAAGTCTAGTTCAGTTAACCCCCTTCCTTAATTTCATTTGTTCATTGAGAGTGCACTAGTAGTGAGCCCTGGAAGCTTCTAGTGGAGAAAACACTTGGCGCAAAGCCGGACCAAGTCCCCAGTGCTCAGTAAGCTCTAGTCACAACAGCCACCCAACTCTTAAGAAGTAAAACTGCCAAAGAACCAGCACCTTTCAGAGTGAGGCAAATGCAGGACCAGAGACTGGTGCAGATGCAAGACATTCTGGGATCCAGCACCTGCTGTTTCAATCCCAGCTCAAGTCCCAAATGCCCACCTTCTGTCTGCTGAGGCCTACTCTGAGTGGCAGAAACTGAGACACTGAGCTAAAGAGACAACCTGTGGCATCTCTGTGAGGTACTCTGATGATGGCTGCAGGACGGGGCAGGGATCAGTACTGAGCACTAAGCCAGGAATGCAGTTAACTGTTTAGGTTAGCTGATCTAGACTTGTAAATTCTCAAGGCCTCTAGTGAACTGGTAAAAAATTTGTTTCTTTGTGAAAAATGGTCACCAAGCGAGAGATAAGACTTGTGTAAATGCCGGAATGCCCAGCTCTGAAGGGTGGCTGGGAGGCAGAAGCCTATATAAGGTTCTGTGGATTCACGGTCCGGCATCTGCACACAAGGTTCCACTGACCAGGGGCGAGGCCTCTATAGCCTGCCTTAACAAGTTCACACTCACTGAAGTGGTACCAAGATGGGGGGTTTTATCCTAAACATACTTACAGCAACGATCTCTTGTTTCCTAGGATCGATTACTCTCACTTTCTTGTCTTTGGAAGCTGTGCAGATCAGACTGCCATTCCGGTTCCAGCTCACGTTGTAAATCATGTCTGAATGCATATCATCCAAGTTTATAAGGGCTTCCCCTGTCCCCACATTCCAGATGATGATGGCATTATCACAGCCTGAAAGCAAGCAAAGCCACACCCCTCAGAGACTAGAAACACCTGTACAGCCACACTTGAAAGCTACAAATACAGTGAGGGGACATACGCACAGAAAGACAGACGCTGATTATAAGTGGCTCTATTTACTTGCTGGGAGTTAGAAACTCAAGCGACAAAGAAATAAGACATCTATATAAAAGAAATGTGTTAAAGGGAAAACATGGTTTGCTAAGTTTGGGTTCCTCTGAAACAAACAAACAAGCAATGGCCAGAGAACTCTAAGAAAATAAAATCCCATGTTTTTTGAGAGTTAGTTGGGGCCAGTGGACCCCATGTGATCTTAAGCTTCCCTTTTCTAGTAAAACCGAATCAGAATGAATACAGTTTACTTCTTCTCCAGTAGAATAAAAATAAAGAGTTTAAATAGCTGTGTAGAACATGCAACAAAAATGTGGGACAAAGGGGTTATTCAGATCAGTAATACTATAAAACATGGTCTTACATCAAAGCATGGCAAATCAAGTAAGTGGAAGGGAAATGCATGTGCTCACAACAGGTCTTTATCTTTAAAAGGGGAGAGAAACAGGTCAAGACCGAAATCCAAACTGTCATCAAGCAGGCCTGTGGATTCAGAAGCTGATCCCTGAAGAGGCCACAGTGCTGATGTGGCCACACCCCTCTGCTCACCGACTCCACTTTCCTTCAGGCATCAGGCGCAAAGCCCCTTTATTTTACTTACTTATTTATTTATTTATTTATTTTTAAAGATTGATTTATTTTAGAGAAGGGATGGGGAAGGGCAGATGGGAAGAGAGAATCTCAAGCAGGCTCCCTGCTGAGTGGGGAGCCTGATGAGGGACTCAATGCCAGGACCCTCAGACCATGACCTGCCCCAAAGGCAGATGCTCAACTGATTCAGCCACCTAGGTGCCTCACCCAAGACTCCTTAAAAAGCGGGTGCCATTTATTATTTCCAGGACAAGGAGGAAGCAAAATAAGGGATGGATATCCTGAAGATAAATTCTTGCCAATAAGCCAATTTTGTAAGCACTTCAAAAAAAACGTAGCCACTGATATCCAGACACCTAAATTGTCTGTGGGCTAGAAACAGGAGACTGGGGGGAAAAAGCCTGTGCACAGTAAAGCTGCAGCTGAACCCTGGGGTGAGATTTGACCCTTCCTCTGCCTTGTGCACCAGAGGCAAATGTGTAACTTCAGCCACCATGGATGGATCATGTAGTCGTAAAATATGCACAACACTGCCATCAACCATTCTCCTTTGCTTGTGAAAGGCAGAATGGGGATCAGTCAGCTGATGTTTGACCTCAATGACAAGGGGCTGCAGAAAAATTTCCACGATGGAATTCCACCTCTGGAACTGTTTTATCTCCTTATTAGACTGAGTAGAACATCAGGAGGGTTCCCAGGTAGAGTCACTTGTGATTTTAACTAAAAAAGGGAATTCTAGATAGCATCTTTTTTGAAAAGTAGCCCTTAGTTTCAATAGGTACCTGGTGTTTTTTAATTTACCTTATTATATCATAAACACCCTCTATTCCTAGTTAAAAACTCAACTGTCCCCTTTCTTTTTACTGTGAGGGGAAAGATCTCTAAAATTTTACTAACATTTGGAGCGCCTGGGTGCTCAGTGGGTTAAAGCCTCTGCCTTCGGCTCTGGTCATGGTCCCAGGGCCCTGGGATCGAGCCCCACATCGGGTTCTCTGTTCAGCAGGGAGCCTGCTTCCTCGTCTCTCTCGCTCTGCCTGCCTCTCTGCCTACTTGTGATCTCTGTCAAATAAGTAAATAAAATCTCAAAAAAAAGTTCTACTAACATTAGTACTCCTTTTTTTAATAAATCAATTTTATTATGGTATCATTTACATAAAGTCCAAAATACCCATTTTAAAAGCATACATTTGCTAGATTCTGACAAATTCTGACATTTTAAAAGTATACATTTGCGGGGCGCCTGGGTGGCTCACTGGGTTGAGCCTCTGCCTTAAGCTCAGGTCATGATCTCAGGGTCCTGGGAATGAGCCCCACATAGGGCTCTCTGCTCAGCGGGGAGCCTGCTTCCTCCTCTCTCTCTGCCTGCCTCTCTGCCTACTTGTGATCTCACTCTCTGTCAAATAAATAAATAAAATCTAAAAAAAATAAAAGTATACATTTGCTAAATTCTGACAAATGTATATATTCATGTAGCCACCATCACAATCAAGATATACATTTCCACCACCCCCTGAGGCTCCCTTGTGACCTTTGTATTGCTTCTATAAAAGATAAAATCTCAAATTGCAGACAGAGGACAAGATTTCTATAGGATAACACTTGGAAACTACTCAAGTGGCAAACCAAGAGGAATATTAAATCTTGATTCGAGGGTTCACTACAATGCTGATCAACAGTGTAAAAAAACCCCAGAAAACCTCAATGTCCCAAAATAGGGGCCTAATTAAATAAATGAAGGTATCCAGACAATGGACTATTAATGGCGGTGTTAAAAATATCACAGGAATGGGGCACCTGGGTAGCTCAGTCGGTTAAGCACCTGCCTTCAGCTCAGGTCACAATCACAGATTCCTGGGATTGAGCCCCGCATCGAGGTCCCTGCTCAGTGGGAAGTCTGTTTCTCCCTCTAACCCTTACCCTGCTCTCGAGCTCTCAAATAAATAAATAAAATCTTTAAAAAAAAAATCACAGGAATAACATTCAATGACACACAAACAGGACCAGGATACCACTAAGCACAGAAAGTAGGTCACATGTAAAGTTTCTGAACCCATCTTTGTAGGTAAAATCATCTATGTGCATGAAAGTACCTTCTGGAAAGAAACATCAATGATGATATTCTGGGTGGTAGTTGGATTACAAATGATTTTATTTTCCCCTTTTGTTTACATGTATTTTCTATAATATACATATACTACTTGTATATAAGGAGAAAACTCAAAGTATCTTTTTAACAGAAGGAGGAGATTTGCCTAACAAGATCTGCCTGAAGTTGGCAATAACATTCAGAGCTGGTACCCCAGTTTCCTACCAGGGATCCTCCTGCTATAAAAGGAATAACTAAAACTGTAGTCCAGGAAAGGCCCCAACATGAGCCATAAATCTGCTGGAATGTTAGGTAAGAATGTATCTGTTCATTTCTCTGGGGAAGAAGTCTTGAGTCAGACTACCCAAGTGGCCTTCAACACACAGCTGTGTGCATGTGGGCAGCAGGGCCAGGGAGCCACCGCATCACGGCTCCTCATCATCGATTCCCAGTGCGCTGCCTCAGATGTGCACAGCACACATCAAAACACTGGCTACTGTCCTCTCCTACCTGCGCTAAGAAGGACATTACGGGCAGTCGGATGCCAGGCCACGATGCCGACTCTCTTCGAGTGGCCTTCTAAAATCACCACAGGTTCAGTCAGGGAAAGGGTAAGTCCATTTTCTGGGATCTGCCACACCTGTTGGGAAAGAAAGCAAGAGGGATCGTGAGGGATGATCTTTCGTTGTCACCTTTCCTGTGACCATCCAGTTTGCTGACCTGCTCTGTATAAACAGAACACACACTGGTTTTTGGATGAAAGAGCCAAAGAATATTGTATACTGACTCTATGCAGGTTTTTAAAAAACGGAGTAGAATATTAAAGATCAGAACACCCGTCAGGCCTACAAAATGTTGCTTCTCCACTTGTACTTAAGAGTTGAGATTTTATTTTAAATTCCCTGTTAAATTCAAAACTCTCCAGTTAGAAACATGGAAGGAAAAAAAAAAAAAACAATGAAAGAAGAATAGGAAACAAGTGAAGCACCCATGAGAAGCAGCACTGGGGAGATAGCCCCCAGTGAGGCCAGGGTTCTGGAGGAGAGAGCAAACTCCACCCACCAGGGCTCCTAAGGGATGGTGTTGTTTTTAAAACACCATGTTTTCTGTGATTTTACATTTGGAAAATATAAATATACATAATAGCTCTGTAATATCTAGCACAGAAAAATCTTACAAAGAAAAAAATAATCCAGCCTCATCAAAATTAAAAACTCTGCCTTTCAAAGAACACAATTAAAACAGTGAAAAAGAATATATAAAAAACTCTTAACGAATCAATAATGAAAGGAAAATAACCCAGTTTTTTAAAATGGGCAAGGGATTTAAATAGAATATTTCTTCAAGAAAGATATACAGATAGTTTAAAGGCACATGAAAACATGCTCGTCATTATTAGTCATTACAGAAACGCAAAGCTAAACCACAAAAAAAACATTAGTTCATACCCAAGGGGAGGCTATAATCAAAAGACAGATGGTGAGTGCTGGTGAAGATGGGGGGCAATCAGAACCCCCTACACCACTGGTAGGAATGTAAAATGGTGTGGCTACTTTGGAAAAGGCTGGCAGTTCTCAAATGTTTAAACACAGAGTTACTATATGGTCCAGCAATATCACTCCCAAGGTAACGTAAGAGAAATGAAAATACATGTCCACACAAAAATCTGTACATGAATGTTCACAGCAGCATTATTCATGAATGCCAAAATGCGGAAACAACCCAAAGGTCCAGCAACTGAGAAACGGATAAACAAAATGTGATATAGCTATATAGGGAGAATATTACTTGTCCATGAAAAGAAACTAAGTACTGATTCATGCTAAAACATGGATGAAGCTTGAAAATAGTATGCTAAGTAAAAAAAGCTAGTTCCAAAAGACCACATATTACAAGATTCTGTGTATATGAAATGTCCACAACAGAAAAATACACAGAGACAGAAAGTAGATTAGTGGTTGCTTAGTGCTAGTGACTCAGAGGTAGGGATAGCTAATGGATACAGGGTTTCTTTTTGAGGTGATGAAATGTGCTAAAATTGTCTCCTGTGATGGTTTTATGTATCTGTGAATAAATTAAGACCTTAAATTGTACACTTTAAGTGGGTGACCTGTATGTGAATTATAGCTTAATGAAGCAGTTTAAAAAATCCTCTTGACTGGTGAAGACACATAGAAGATTCATCGTATCTTAATTGGGGACATGCCTGGGTGGCAGAGGGGGATGAGGATGGGAAAAGCATTAGACGGAAGGGACAAAAGACTTTGACAGTGGAAGACCTGAATTCTAACAGGTTAAGAGACACCCTCTAAGAAGAAAGAAACAAGACACCACTAAGCTGAGTAGCACTAAGAATCCTGTAGAAAAGACATTAAGTAATATTTAAGTTTGTGAAAAGGCTAAAGTTTAAAATTACTATCTTCTTGTACACGGAGATTAAAACATGTTAATATATTTTAAATATAAGATATTTAAATATCTTATATTTAAATATATAAAACAATTATATATATAAATTATATATATGATTTATATATTATATATAAATTTATATATATAAACTATATAAATATATTAAACAATTCAAATGTTTTAAGTAATATATTAAAATAAGTAAATTTACCACCAAAGATTTTAAGGAACTAGTTCATGAAAAATTTAGAACTTGCCAGTGAAAAATCATGCTCAATAGTGGAACAAGTGAGAAACAGAATTTTCCTTTGTTGGGGATTTTTAAGGAGACAAACAACTTCCTGTTTTCAACTGCTTAGTGGAAGGCAGAGATCTGGATTAGATGAGTGTTTAAGGTTCAGCTCAGTTCTGTTGTCCTGCAAAAAATTAGAAGAAAAAGTCTGCCATCCTAAAGAATGCGAAAAAGTCACGAATTAAGTGATCATTCATTCGTACAGCTAAATTCTGCCCAGGCTAACTATAACCCCTTATGCCAATCATGGCAAAACAAATGTGCCTTCTAAGGGCCCAAGTCTAGACGTCACCTGATTTCCCTGAACCCTCATCATTCAGCAAATTTTAAACAATGCAGTTGTGAACAGGCACAGAGGGCAAAAGAAAACCTACCTTGCCTCTCTCCACCAGACAGACTGACCCATGTCTCTCTTCCCTAGGGGTGTGAGTATCTGCTTACCACCCCCAGCATCACAGGTTTGCTTTCATCCTGATACACACTACTTTTAGTGAAGGGTTTATGATTAGTCAAACAACTCCAAATTGAACTTAACTATTTGAATGTAGAACAGGTCTTGGGTTTTTTTTGGTTTTTTTTTTTGTTTTTTTAACAGAAAGAACAGAAAACTGATTTGATCAAAGCCTAAGGTCACAGAGAAACTATTACGAAATGGGACTTTAATGACTCAACAGGAAATGCATTTTCCAAACCGAATTCTGACCTGGGCTTAGAACTGGAGGAGTGGTAACACCACCTGCCATCTCCAGATGGCACCACAACCACGGGCTGCTGGCTTCTCTTACAAGGACCAGAAACCTCGGCACCCTGTATTTGACTCTGACCACAATTAAATACTGTGTTCTCTAAATCCCTAATGAGGCATGGAGTGAGGGAAGTCTTTGTTAATAGTCAGCGTTGCCAATCTTAAATATGAGGGCAGAAGCAGAGCCCATAATGGGACTTTACCTTTTCCTATCTCCTTCCTCATCCATGTTTTCCTTGGATTGCAAGGAAATTTTAATGATGGAGCAAAACAATTATTATGTAATTTTTAAAATGAGGAAATTCTGTTGCTTTTTTAATCTCACCTTGCAGATTCAATGGTTTCTAACCCATTTTACCACCTCGGTCACTCATTCACACAGCACATCTCTCGAGTAGCTTCTATAAGGCAGGCCTATTACCAGGGAAGAGGGGCAGGGGTGACTACACACAGGCTCTGCTGTTGAGGGGTTTACTAACAGAAAGCAGAGATTTCTAAGAGACCAAAAATCAAAGGACAGTGGTATGATGTAGAAGGTTGGGCCATGGGCTCCAAAGCCAAACAGACCCTGGTTCAAATCCTGCCTGGGACACTTAGAGCGATGGTCCTGGACAAACAACTCAATGTCACTGCACAGAGGAAACATGAATACTTATACTTTCTAGGCCTGCTGTGGGAGTTACATGAGTTTGTAAGCTCTAGAACAGTGCCTGGCATACACTCAGAGACAGAACAGTACAGTGGTTAAGAATATGGACTCCACAACTAGAACAGACTGCCCAGTTCCTGATTCAGCCCCGTATCAGCTACATAACCTTGGAGACATTGACCTAAATTTTCTGAGCTTTACGATTTCTTCATCTATAAAATGGGAAATAAGGAATCTGCTTTCAATACATGTTGTTTTGAGAAGCAATGTGGCAGTAAGCATCTAAAGTATTTAGAATAATGCCTGTTATAAGGCAGGCTCTTCCTAAGTGTTAACCATTGCTACTGCCTGTATTATGTGCCAGGAAACCACACAGAGTATGTAACCAAAGCTACACAGGTATAAGACAAGGACTGCATGAAAATGCCAAGTGTCATGAAGTGACCTTCTTGCGCTCCAGTCTGGTGCATCCAGGAAGACTCTGAGGGGATGGCCTCTAACAAGGAACAGGAGTTAGGTGACAGGAAGAAGAGGAAAGAAGTAAGGAGTAACACAGACCTGAGGATTTACAGTGGGAGGTATCAGTAACTGGAAACGTCTGTGAAACTAAATGAAAAGATGACGGAACTCTTGCCTTCGCTGGTAAATAAAGGTGGTGGTGTTCTGCACTACGGACTGTGGAAAAGGGCTGAAGACCTGTAAACTTTTCCACATAAAGCATGCACGCTGCTTGGCTGGTGCCCACTGGCCCTACTCACAGGCCTGTCTTTATGTGGCTCTCTGCCCTTCGTAGGGTTGTCTGAGGCTTCCAGGCAATGGCCTTCTTGTTTGGGCTGAAGAAGTCTTGGCTCCTGAAGCGCAGGGACAACAAAGCAGAACCCCCACTTGGTACAGGTTTAGTCTTCTTGTGCATAAGCTGGGACGTAGCCTGGTGTGGCAGAAAGGACGCCGGCCTGGATGCCAGAAGACACGGCCTCCCAACAGAGCTAGGACACCAACTGGCTGTGTTAACATTAAGAACAGACCTCACTTCTGGGAGCTTCAGCTTCCTTATTTGGTATGGGGCCAGCAGCAGCTCTCCATACAGGTGTTAAAGGACACACAAAAAGAGCTAAAACATTCTGCTACCCGAAGCACTCCCCTGACGTGAGATACTGAAAAGATACTGAAAACAGGGTGACCTCTGACCAAACCAGTTGCTGTCTGGGGTGGTGTCCCGTAAGCTGTAAAATGGGACATACTCTTGGCCTCACTTTGCTGTTGTAATGATTAAATGTAATCATGCACATAAGGGCTTATAAACACTGGCTTGGTCAAAAAAAAAAAAAAAAAAAGCTTACTATGTTCACAATTATTTTTCTTGCTGTTTACTAGAACCAAGCATATATTTTTTGGTGTAACACCACGATTTCTTTCATGAGCCTTGTCTTCAAACTGATTCAGCACTGTACCCAACTATTTAATTTACATCCAAGATATGATGGGTGAAAGCTCTAGTACATGCCTAGACCGATCAGCACAAAGGAGAACAGCTCTGATTTCAACACAGGTCTATTAGCTTTTCTCTGTTCCATGTTCAGCCGCTCAAGCCACTACTCTAAAACCAAACAGCTTTTTCCAAAAACCTGTCAGTGAGGAGAGGAAATGAGGCACCAACCATCCTCTGCTGTACCCAGACTGAGCATCTCAGCACACCAGGGATAATAAGCTATCTCTCTCTCTTCCACTTGAATTTTTGCTTTGTTTTGATTTTTAAATAATACTGTGTATTCCTCAAATTTTCTACTTGGACTAGACATTGCTATGGCAATGTTGTGTTTCAAAACAAAACAAAACAAAACACGTCATCACTCCCAAGGGCTTCCAGATGAAAAAGCGAATCCATCAGTAAAAACCCATCATGGTTCTGGAAAAAAAATAACTTGGAGCACATGTTCAGGAACTAATGTATCATTGGAATCCTTTTCAACATGTGAAATTCTGAAAATGTGAAAAAGGACAGTTCTGTAGAACAATTCCAGTAAGAAAAAAGTGCTGAATGGGGCACCTGGCTGGTTCAGTCAGTAGAGCATGTGACTCTTGATCTCAGTCAGGACTGTGAGTTCAAGCCCCACACTGGGTGTAGAGATGACTTAAAAATAAAATCAAGAAAGACAGAAAGAAAGAAAGAGGGAGAAAGAAAAGAAAAGAGAAAAAAAGTGATGAAAATTAAGGAACTTGGGTTTCTCTCGAAGAGTAATTTTGAAGCACAATTCACTGATGGTTTTGTGTCTCAAACACAGGGCAAATCTAAAGCACACACGAAGCGTTTCCAGACACTGCTTCTCCACTTTAATCACCCCTCTTGAACTTGCTACTGGTCCAGGTACAAGAGTTACAGCCATAAAAAGGGCTACTCCCCACCAAAGGCCCTACTTTTTAAATGCTAAGGAAACCAATTCCAAAGTGCAAATGAAGCCTCCTCGAAGAGATAGGAGGAGGCTTACTGAGCTGCAGAGCTGCAGGCTTCCCCACAGAAACTGCCTCCACGAACCAGGCCAGTGAGAACAACACTAGTTTTGAGAAAATCCAGAACTGAGAGCTCATTTCGAATGTCCCCAGGTTATAATACCCACTGGCAAAGGGCCGGGCTGCAATCTGCACAAAAGGGAAAGAACAAGAAGCCTGAGAATGACCGAGGGATTCACTCTCCTCACGAACCACACCACCACTTCCGTTTGTATTTAGAGGCAAAAACTGTATTAGGAAAATCTGTCACAGAAGCAACGATGTGCTGTTGACTTCTAGTGTAAGACTGATTTGGGAGAAGGCAAAAGTGTCCCTCTGAACTGCTAGCCAGAGACAGGTAAGACAAATACGCTGTTTCCAAGATCTTTCCCTCTCCCAGATTCTGGAAGAAACGATGACTGCAACTCACTGTTTGAATCAGTCATTTCTTACATTTGTGTTTGACTCTTCCCTGCAGATAAGGAACAATGGTGAGTCAGTATCAATCATTAAACTTAACTTGGCTGCTCTTCGTATTATTTAAAACAGTAATATTTTCTTGGAGCTAAACTTTTCCTAAGTCAAATACTTAGTAGCCACAATCTTTAAAACTCTCTCTGAGAAGTTATTGTTGGAGAAAAGAACTCACAATATGAGAAGTCTGGAAAACCTAGAAGCAGATTACAATTTCTGGGAGGAGGATTCATATAATTGCTTTCTGCCAGTGTAAGACACTGCTTCAAAAAGCAGTAAATTAAAGGTAAACTAAACCAATATAATTTACTTTTAGACCACTTAAAGAAGTCATCTGTATTTTTTTTTAAAGATTTTATTTATTTATTTGACACACAGAGAGAGAGAGAGGAGGAAGCAGGCTCCCTGCTGAGCAGAGAGCCCGATTCAGGGCTCGATCCCAGGACCCTGAGATCATGACCTGAGCCAAAGGCAGAGGCTTGACCCACTGAGCCACCCAGGCGTCCTGGAAGTCATCTGTATTAATGATTAGATGTGAAATACACACACACACACACACACACACACACACACACACACACACACACACACACAGGAGTATTATGCAGCCATCCAAAATGAAATCTTGCCATTTGCAATGACATGGATGGAACTAGAGAGTATTATGCTAAGCGAAATAAGTCAATCAGAGAAAGACTATTATCATACGATCTCACTGATCTGAGGAATTTGAGAAACAGGCAGAGGATCACAGGGGAAGAGAGGAGAAAATGAAACAAGAGAAAACCAGAGAGGGAGACAAACCATAAGAGACTCTTAAATCTCAGGAAACAAACTGCAGGTTGCTGGAGTGGAGAGAGTGGGAGGGGTGGGGTGGCTGGGTGATGGGCACTGGGGAGGGTATGTGCTATGGTGAGTGCTGTGTATTGTGTAGGACTGATGAATCATAGACCTGTACCCCTGAAGCAAATAATACTTTATATGCTAATAAAAAAATTATTTTACTTAGAAAATCTTAGTCTACTGTATAGTGCTGTCTGCTGTTCTTATAACAAGAAATACAACTAAATTTTTTTCTAAATTAAAAAAAGTCATCTGTAAAAGATGAAGGAATATACCATCAGCATAAACCTACAATCAAAAGGGCATTGCTGTCACTGAATCAATGCTTGCAAAATTAACAAAGCAATGCTTAAATGCTTAGGACTTAATGGAATTAAAACTATAAATACAAAAAGCTTTCAAAATAAATGTAGGGGCACCTGGGTGGCACAGTGTTGAACGTCCAACTTGATTTCGGCTTGCGTTATCATCTCAGAGTTGTGTGATGGAGCCCTTGCAACAGGCCCCATGCTGGGCATGGAGCCTGCTTAAGATTCTCTTCCTCTGCCCCTCCTCGCTGCACTACCCTCAGCCCACCCCTGCCCTGCGCACATGTTCTTTCTTAATAAACAAAACAAAACAAAACAAAACAACCTTAATTCTTTTACAGTTCATTTGGCAAAGTGGTTCAACTGTATTTTTTTTTTCAAGATTTTATTTATTTATTTATTTGACAGACAGAGATCACAAGTAGGCGGGGGGGGGGGGAACCAGGCTCCCCGCTGAGCAGAGAGCCCAATGTGGGGCTCGATCCCAGGACCCTGAGATCATGACCTGAGCCGAAGGCAGAGGCTTTAACCCACTGAGCCACCCAGGTGCCCCTCTATTGTATTTTTTTAACTGAATATTTGCTAAAGATATTCTTACTGCTATGAACCCACTACAGGTACACTGAAAAAATACTAAACGTTTTATATGTATAGCTTCCTTCCTGTTGTTACTGTTACTATTACTTTACCTGTAAGGCAGCTGAGGTTGAGGGCATGTAAGCAGCCTGCATGTGCTCCAAATCCCCCATCTTGGGCTTTTCTTGGGATTCTTCTCCTACTAGAATGAGGCCTTGTTATGCTACCTACTATTTGTAGCTCCTGGATTACTACCAATAGCCTAGGCTTGGGAAACTACTGAAAGCATTTTTGCTTTTTTAAAAAAGGTATTGGGATGCCTGGCTGGCTCCAATCAATAAAGAGGGTGGCCCCTGATCTCAGGGTCATGAGTTCAAGCCCCACAGTAGAGGCGGAGATTACTTTAAAAATTCTCATTGTCATAATAAAATTATATATAATAAAGCAATATATAATACAATAATAAACTAAAAATAAAACTGAAAAACGGTGTTGTGTTTGAAACAGATTACCTATCATACAGTGTACTTTCAAGAGGGCAAAGAGGAAAATGAGGTATTGAGAAGGCAGAGTAGGAGAAAATCAGCTATTTCTTTAAAATTTCACTTCAACTGTTAAGTTATAAAAGCTTCTTGTAATTGCCCCACCAATAATAACAAATGATTTGGTTATTAAATTAAATATTAGTGTCATACTTAAGGGCTTAAAAAAACAAACTAGGAGGATTTATCTCAAAGCATTGTTCAACTTACAAAATGTTCACTCTGGCAATACCAACAAAAGGGAACATTAGAAGATTCCGGAAGGATGGTGGCATCAGCAACAAGCACAGTTTTGGGATCTTCTCAAGTCTCTCCATAAAAACACAGAGCAAACAGATTAACAAAACAAAAACCCAGAACTAGGTGATGACCCCCAAACGCAGTGGAAGGAAGAAAACCACCAATAGCCATATGACCTGTGTATTACGGGTCTCTGTGTGGAAACATCATGGGGCAGCAATGGGGTGCTTCACAAACCTGACAGTAACAGGCCAACGTGAGAGAAGCAGGGGTCACTGGGAAGGGTTTTGCCCTACCCAACAGCAGGCAAGGACAGCGACCTGAAATACAAAGGTCTGAAGGGGCTGGAGCAGTCCAGATCCCAGTCTAGACCCCATACTCTAGAAATGAACCACTGAAAGGGCTCCCTTCTGAGACAGGACCCACAATGAGGAGAAATTCCAAGGAATGGAATCAAATCTGAGAAGGACAGAAATAAGAGGGACAAAGGAATGAGAAAGGCCAAATAAAAGCCGGCCAGGAAATCTCGGAAAGCAAGCCACCGTGCTGCTGAACACTACCTGAAAGGGACAGAAGGGGGAGCTCTGTGAAGTTAGGTTGGCTATATGAACTGAGCCACCAAACCACTGAAGGCATGTAAAAATAAGGAAAACAAAGCCAAGGTCCCCCAAATTACTATAAGAAACAAACAGAACAAGGCATAGAATAGTGTCCTATAGACAACAGAAGAATGCTAAGAAGGTGTCCTCAACTAGTGAAAAACAACCACTATTTCAAAACAATATAAAGTCAGAACTTGAAAAACAAAAGGAGGCAAAAGTTTTTTGAAATTAGATACAAAAGAAAAATCACTTTAGAAGTGAAGACTAACCAAGAAAGAACACATTATCAAAAACATAATAATGCCCCCAAAGAAATAAAAGGTAAAAAGCAGAAAAAAAATTAAAGTTCTGAAGCTAATACAACAAACACAGTGAGTCAACTATATTTCAATTAATTTTTTTTTTTTTTTTTTTTAGGGATACCTGGTGGCTCAGTTGGTTGAGAGTCTGCCTTTGGCTCAGGTCATGATCTCAGGGTCCTGGGATGGAGCCCTACATTGGCCTCCCGGCTCAGCACGGTGTCTGCTTCTCTCTGTCACTCTCCCTCTATGTGCGCTCTCTCTCTCTCTCTTTCACTCTCTCTCAAATAGGTAATAAGTAAAATCTTTTTTAAAAAATTTTTTTAAATTTTTAATTAAAAAAATAAAATAAATGAACAAGAAAAAAGTTGGGAGAGAAACTGACCAATATTGAAGATAATAAAGAAGACAAAGCATATGAATTAACAGGAGGAGCCCCTGAAGAAGAAAACCAAGGCAAAAAAATAGTGCAAATATGAAGGACTATAATTGAGAAAACATTCTGGGAAGGAGAAAAAGTCCTGAAACCCTATACTGAAAGAACATACCATCAGCCTAGGAATTCCAACTCAGAATAACCAACAATATTCTAGCAAGATTACTGTATTCTTTTTTTTTTTTTTAAAGATTTTATTTATTTATTTGCGAGAGAATGAGTGAGAGAGAGCATGAGAGAGGAGAAGGTCAGAGGGAGAAGCAGACTCCCCAGGGAGCTGGGAGCCTGATGCCGGACTCGATCCCGGAAGTCTGGGATCATGACCTGAGCCAAAGGCAGTCGCTCAACCAACTGAGCCAGCCAGGCGCCCCAAGATTACTGTATTCTAAGAAAAAAAAAAAAATCTTATGAACATCTAGGTGAAAAGAATATATGGTTTATAAAGGAGAGAGAATTAGATTATCCGAAAATTTTTTTTGACAGGAACACTTTATGCCAAAAGAAAATGGAATAATGTATTTAGATATGAGGAAAAACTGGGAGCTGAGGATTTTATATTCAGAAAAACTCACCTCCAAATCTAAAAGTCACTGAGGAGCTACTATCTACATAGAAGGACTGAAAAAGTACTGTTTTCATGAGCCTTTTCTATTTGATTCCATTCTTTGCAGTCTCTCCTCAGTGTGGGGCCTGTCCCAGAAGGGAGTACTCTCTGGTTGGGTTCTAGCATCCTGGGGTCTAGAATCCACCAGGGAAGGAGCTTCAGATGATCTAAATGACTAGAGAGAGGTGGACATAAGTAAAAAGTTGTGGCTTTATAAAACTATTTTTAATAATCATTGACTGGTGGTCATAACAGTATTTTTGCTGAGTCTGTCATATCTACAATATGATAAAGCACATAAGACAGATCAGGACTCTCTAATTCACCCTCTGAGTTCTTGAGAACCCAGATTCTCAGTGTGGAAGAAGAGAGATAAAAGATGCAATATTCAAGAGGTTAGGTTAAAACTAGATAGTCCAGAATTTGAACAGGGAATATTAAGATGAAGTCACAACGTTATTTTATCCTTGAAAATGTGTGTGTGTGTGTGTGTGTGTGTGTGTGTGTGTGTGTGTGTGTGTATTCCCCCACCCCACCCCATTTACTGCAAAGTCTTAAGAAGAAAAAGAAAAGATCACCAAAGGGGCGCCTGGGTGGTTCAGTTGGTTAAGCCTTGGCCTTTGGCTCAGGTCATAATTTCAGAGTCCCTGCCCTGGGCTCCTTGCTCCGTGGGGAGTGTGAGTCTCTTTCCTTCTGCCCCCTCCCCCTACTCGTGCTTTCTCTCGCTCTGGCTTGCTCACTCTCTCAAACAAATAAATAAAATCTTTAAAAACAAATGATCACATGGTAACAATGAGCATTCCCAGCATCCAGACTGATCTAGAAATTCCATTTCTCCATTAAAAGAAGCCAGAGCTTCTGGGAGAAATGGCTGATATGAAGTGTGGGTGAAGACATGTCCAAGACAAGCCAGAATACCTTCACATACCAAACAGCAGGGAAGCTACTGAAAACAAACAGGGTTTGTCAAAAGAACTCAGGAAACTTGAAGAAGTTCCCACTAACAAAGACTGGATGACCTGAGCTTTGAGGTAAGAATCGTAATGAATCAAAACCCACTGAATATGTTCAAATCCATGAGCTCAAAATGAAATGGAAGCAGGGGTAGAGGGTGGGGGTGGGGAGAACCTAACCGGTCATCTTCTGAGAAAGACAGAGAACCAATTCATTATCTTGAAAACTGGGTAAATAAAAGGAAAGAATCAAACATCTATCCTACTTTCCTATTTGAACAGTACTACTGGGCAATCAAATAGTAGGTAAGAGGGGGCACTGCCTTACAATTTTAACAGCTAAAAACTGAAAACAAAATAACAGAATTTAACATTACCATTTTGTGACCCCCTAACGATTTGTGGCATCTGAGTGGTGAGCATAGATTGCTGTACAAATCAAAAAAGAACAAAGACCAGACATCTTGGTATCATCGGCCTCTTGATGGAAGAACATAACACTAGCTATACAGTCTTGCTGAAAGGACCAAACCTGAACCTGATCACTCTTCAGGATCCAGCTGCCAATTTGCAGGGAATTCAGAGGATAGAGGAGCATGTTGAACTGCACCATTAGTGTGCAATCACCAAAAACTAGATAGGGAAAGGTGCAGGTCAAAGGTCAGGCTTCTTCATTAGATTCATTGTTAAGGACAAGAAAATAATGGAGGAGGAACCTACAAGATATACAAAAGACTTAGAAGACAAATCAAGTTCTTTAAGCCAGCAAAACTAAGCTACACTGTCTAGAAATGCTTGCTGGGGTGATTAAAACCATGAAGAACAGCAAGAAGTTAAGTATTTAAGAGTGGGAGTAGTGGTTACTTTAGGGAGGGGGAGGGAGGGGTTATGACAGGGATGCAGCACATGCAAGAGTCTGAGAAGGAGGGTGAAGACCTACTTCCTGACCTGGGTGGCGGTGAGAGGGTATTCATTTCACTGAACTTCCTTCCCTGCTTAGCATGTTTTAGAATAAAAAAGGGTTTTTTTGGAAGATGAATCAAACCCGCTTCTTAAGAGAAGTTAAGTCTCAGTTTAAGATTTTGGCATCAGTCGTCTCAATAATGTTCCTTTCCCTTAGTAAAATGTGTCTGCAGTCATGAAAATGATCAATTTAGCAAGGCACACCAAGCAGAACAAATCCTTTTAACAGCAGCATATTTCATTATAATATGACTTGGCTGCCAAAATTATGAGATCACAGGAGGAGTTATCCTCGGCCAAAAATCCATGAGGAAAAATGGGTAAATGTTTAAATGACACAGTTCAGGAATTAATTTGTGTTTATGTAAAATAATTTTAATTAATAAAACTTTCCAAACAATGTTTCTAAGTCTGGCTCAGGCGACAGAAAATGAAGAGGGAAGTAACAGTAGTGTGGATCTCCAAATTCTGCACCCAACATGCAGGAGACTGCCTGCATCTGACAGAGGCTCGGAGCACCTTCATTGACTTCTGCCTTTAGTGCATTACTCCCCAGCGGGACTTATGGTAAACATACTTTGGGCTAGGATTAAGAATTGATCCAAACCTATAATTACATTTTAAGGCTAAGAAGAACATAATCAAGAATAAGCAGCTTTAGTTAAAAAGTATCCCAAAACCCAGTTTCACACATAATCTACTTTTGTAATCTAAATGAGAGAATGTAAAGAACTCAAATGTCTTTCATGTTGTTTGCTTATCTGCGGAAAAAGGACTTTCTTAAGAGGATCCAACTCAATAGAACATACCTTCTGACGTTAGCTTGGAAAGAAACACTTAACTTATTGCAAAACTTTACTATTCCCTAGTATCTGTTACATATCCCTTTTTTTATGTATCATCTTCGGCATTTTTTATGTGTAACTTTGCACTGTAATATGCCATTCATGTTAGCAGTTTTTTCTCTCCTTTTCGGGGAGGGAGCGGACTCGTGGATCAATGGCATTCACAGAACGCCACAGAGCAGGTGTTACAAATATCAGTAAGCACATACACACACACACCCACACAAAAGAAGAAAAACAATACAGTACAATGTCTCTGATATAAGGGCTTACAAGAGACTTATCTACAGATACGCTTTCATGTCACTCAGGGTATAATCCAGTGGACAATCAGAACTGCTATGACTTTCTACTTTTCCAGCCTCTGCACACACACTCTTTTTGGAAGTGGTGGGTGGGTCTCACTGGCCTGTGTGCCTGCCACACCCTGGGAGCTTACCATCACCGTGCAGTCTTCTGAGCCACTGGCAATGACCTGATCATTATGTGGGCACCAGTCTATGTCGAGCACCGGTCCTGTGTGGCCACATACTGTAGGGTAGGATTTGTCGATTCGACCAGTCTGAAAGGAGAGAGAAACAAATCTCCTAAGTAAACACCAACACCAAAGAGTTTGTGTGCTCTCTCAAACCCATTTTCCTTTTGTTACCTCCACCCCAAACTCTCCAATGTCTATATATGATGACATTCACATCAGTCAGTGTCAACTAGTAGGAACGGTCAACCTGCATTTCTAGAAACAGTGACGGCCAAGGATACTCCACCAAATTATAAGAATCCAAATTTCTAGGGGCGCCTGGGTGGCTCAGGGGGTTAAAGCCTCTGCCTTTAGCTCAGGTCATGATCCCAGGGTCCTGGGATCAGGCCCCACATCGGGCCCCACATCGGGCTCTCTGCTCAGCAGGGAGCCTGCTTCCTCCTCTCTCTTTGCCTGCCTCTCTGCCTACTTGTGATCTCTGTTTGTCAAATAAATAAATAAAATCTTTAAAAAAAAAAAAGAATCCAAATTTCTAGAACCACAGAAGTTTTATTTAATCAACTACATTAACAGAGCAAATGAAAATACAAAATCTTTTCACCAAAATACAATTTGTAAATTACAGATGTGTTTTTACTATTTAAAAAACCCTTGGTATTATTTAAAATGTTAAATATAACTTTTAATATAATTAACTAATACCCTTGAATATAATAAATTACCAGTTCTGGAAATGAATGGCATACTGTGAGCACACTAAGTTAGGGTAATAAAAAGAAAAGCTCTAGCTATTGCTCAGGGGCTAAAGGACATACTTTAATGTCTCAATCTCTTCACTGTCTTCAATCAACAGAGGAGACAGCCAGATCTAATTAACACCAGCTTGGATCCCACCCATTATCTAGTCCACATCACATTAAGAATACAATTTTCAATGTTGGTAAAGCAGCCATCACAATATGCTCATGTTATTATACATTTGAATCTAACAAGTCAATCTGGCTTATCAAGCTGATTTTGTGTTAACCAAGACAAATACTATCGTTAACAACAGATATATAAAAGCTATTTCCTTTTTGAAACAGGTTAATGCCAGTCCATGCCGAGGTCCTATATGCTCTAAAAGCAGTCATACAAAAAGGAATCACTGCCAAGCAAGACTGAACCTATTTTTTTATTGCTGTTGTTCTCCTATTATGGCAAGTCATCATAACAGTGAGGCAAGGCTTCTCAGAAATTTTTCAAGATCAAGAAATTCTATGATTTCTCCACTTTGGCTCAACTGTGGAATATCCAGAGAAGCAGTATGCTAAACGCAAAGACCACAGTATCCAGTCAGACAGATATGGGTTCAACTCCAGGCTCTATTACTTCAACAGCAGACAACCTTAAGCAAGTCACACAATCCCTCTGAGCTTCATCCATCACCTGTGATATAAGTAACAAGAATACCTATCTCCCAAGATTACTGTACGGACTAGGTGAAATAAAGTTTTTTGGCAAACCATAACTTAGTATTATAATTATCTGTGTAAGGTATGCAAAAATTTAATTTCAGGTGAACCTCAGAGATATTGCCAGGTTCTGGTCCATATCACTGCAATTAAAGTGAGTCAAATGAAGCTTTTGATTTCCCAATGCACATAAAAGTTATATTTACACCATACTGTAATCTATGAAGCATGTGATAGCAATAGGTCTAAAAAAAGACAATGTGTAGACCTTAATTAAAAAGTATTTTCTTGCTAAAGAATGTCAACTATCATCAAACCATAACAAACATAACAGTTATGAAAAAGTTTGAAGTATTCCAACAATAACCAAGATGTGAGAGAGAGAGACACAAAGTGAGCAAATGGTGCTGGGAAAATGGCATCGATAGACTTGCTCCACACAGGATTGCCACAGACCTTGTTTGTTTAAAAAAAAAAAAACAAAAAAAAAACAGAAACACAGTATGTGGGAAGTGCAGTAAATGAGATAAGCCTGTATAGTGCCTAGAATATGGTAAATACTCAATAAAAAACTACTGCCACTTCTTATTAGTTTTATATACAATACATATGAGCATAATATATTAATTTACTCCACCATTAAGAACTACAAATATGTGTCCCTTATGAACTTTTAGGGGCAGGACGCTGTACTGAGTACTGGAGATACAAAAGTGAACAGGGCAGCTCTGTCCTGGCTGAACGTGGAGTTCGATCAAACCACCAGTGCCAGTGCAGCATGAGACATGCTCCAGGAGGACAGGCATGGGTGGCAGGGACACAGAGGGGGGCATTCAACCAGGCCTGTGGGGGTCAGTCTGTGGGAAGGTTTTCTACTGAGAAAGAATAATTCTAAACTGAGGTGTGGAGATGGCCCCGTCCACAGACCTCAAAGCCTGGGTTTTTCACATGCTCACATCCCCTTGCAAACCGGATTCAACCCCGTTTGGATCTTCAGAATTGCATCACCAAAAAAAGAATCCTAGAAGAAAATGCCAACCAACACATTATATAGAATGGGGGTGTTTGTTATAAGGAGGGGCCCTCTGGGTCACTGACAGGCAGCAAAGCATGAGTGGCTGGGAACCAGACGGCCTGGTCTGGCGTCATGGCTCCATCCTTTTCCAGCTGAGGCCCCCACCAAATGACTTCATCTTCCAACCTCATTTCCTCATCTGCAAAATGAGACAGTTGCAACTCCTTCTGTAAGAGCTTGTGAGAATTAACTGGAGACAAAGTAAAGGACTTGGTACTTTCCCAGCACCTGAAAGGCTCCATACACTTTGCCCCAAAACAAACAACTGCTGGAATCCACTCTATCATATCCCTGATCATGTTGTTCCTTAAAGAAGAAATTGCCAAAGAACACCTTAGCCACGTGGCTTTCCCTCTCTCCCTCCCTGCATCCTCACAGAAGCCGTGGGAGTAACCCAGCCCTGACGCTACTACCTGCCACCCCGTAGCATTCTACTGCTCACACAGGTCTCAATGGAAATCACAGGTGCCCATTTCATAATATTATGACATACAGCATACAAAATAATATGAACATTATATTAAATCCACCAGCTAAAAGACGGTGTGTCTCACAAGAAGGTCACTAAAGGAGGGTAAAGGTGTAAAAATATGTGCCATCCAGCCATGCTAGAACAAACAAACTTTAAGGTGCGATGCATTATTAAAGATTACTATCACTACATAACATTTAAACAATTCACTGGGATGCTACAGACACTATGAACTTTAACTCATCTAACTACATAGATCCAAACTAATTACAGCAAAAGCTGAGAGAACTAGGAAGAGAAAATGACAAAGCCATAATGTTAGAAGATGTTAACAAAGACTTACTCTCAGGCAAACAGACAAAAATTAGCATGAATATAGACGACTCTAGCAAGTAACAAGCTTGATCTAATGGACTTATCCAGCCTTGGAGCCAATATTTTAAAATAAACATTTTTTTTTCCAAGCACACATTAAACATTGCCTTTTTAAAATGACCCATTAGGATACCACAAAGCAAATCTCACAAAATACCAAGGAATTAATATCCTGTAGCCCACTTTCAGAGTACACTGCAATTCAAATAAAAATTAATAGAAAAATATATAAACCCCAAATCCCCAAGGCATCTGAAAAAAATCTAAATTTATTAAATTCTTCATACAGAAAATTATAATGGCCAATAGAAAAAAGTTAAAACTGACTAATAAACACACGACAATTTGTGGGAAAGAGCTAAAACAGATCTCCTTAATGGAAAATCAGTAGCCTTAAATGCATATATACAAAAGTCTGAAAATTAAAGAGAAGTGAGAACATACAAAGAGCACACTCAAAGAATGTAAAATTATGGGAAGAAATTAACAAGAAATAAATAATAAGCCAAACTGATACAATAGGAGAGTAGGAAAAGAGAGAAAGCACTAATACCAGTAATTTTAAAAAGCATGTAACTTACAAATACTGTCTAAGTTGACATGACATGAAAATACTAGGAGTAACATCTGATAATAAATTTGAAAACACCAGATGGATAGGTAATCTCCTAGGAAAAAAAATATCTTATCAAAACTTTTTCAATAAATAAAAAACCTGAATAGACCCCAAACCATGAAAGAACCAGGAACAGAAGTCCACATATTATCTACCTCCCCATCAATCATGAACACCAAAAGCTACTAGGCCCAGACGGTTTTACTGGAGGGCTTTACCAAACACTCAAAGAAGACACCTCAGACAAAACTTCTCAGAGAACTGAACTCCTTACATAAGGAATGTCCACCCTGACACAAAGGACGGTGTAAGAATAAATGGAAGCCAAATGACAAATACTGATGCAAACTCAACAACCACAACCACCACCACCTAACCAAATTCTGCAGAGTGGGTTGTTCTCAAAAAACATAAGCAGAATGGAAAGACAAGCTGCAGACAGAGAAAATATATATGCAACATCCAGACTGGACAAAGTCAACAAATAACCTAACAGAATAACAGCAAATGGTATGAGCACAGAATTCCCAGTGAAGGAAACCTAAACAACCTACACGTGTAAGAAAAAATACTGCTCTCCCTGGTAATCAGGGAACTACAGATTAAAATGATCAGGTAACACTGCAGACCTATTAAAATTGGCAACAATTTAGAAGTCTAAATACAAGTGTTGCCAAGGATGTCAGGAAAGAGGAACTCACACGAGATTCTCCTGCTGCAATACCTTTTGAGAGCAATCTGGAAACAGGTGGAGGTGAAGATGCCCACCCCTGAGCAATACCACATGGCACTGGGTGGTCTGTGGGTGAGAAAGGTTCCCATGTTTTACACAGAAAGGATATTAACTGCAGCATTGCTGGGAACAGTGAAAAAAGCAGAAAGCAATTTGCTTTCTTGGTATGGAAATATATATCACTTACATAAAAGTTTAACACATATAAAATAATAACCTATAATAACCTATAGACAGATAGATACACATGTAATGAAAGTACACATCCCAAGTTTGAGGAAATGGTTACCTCTGGTGAAGGAGAAGAGGAGGAAAGAACAATGGAAATTTAGCTACATCTGTTATACTTTACTGTTTTTCAAAAACAGGAGGTATGAAACAAACAGGCAAAATATTAACATCTGTTCAATCTTGCGGGTAAGTACATGAGTATCCTATTACTTTGTTTCCTTTTTTTTTTTTAAGGTTTTATTTATTTATTTGACAGAGATCACAAGTAGGCAGAGAGGGAGGCAGAGAGAGAGGAGGAAGCGCGCTCCCCGCTGAGCAGAAAGCCTGACGCGGGGCTCGATCCCAGGACCCTGGGATCATGACCTGAGCTGAAGGCAGAGGCTTTAACCCACTGAGCCACCCAGGCGCTCCACTTTGTTTCCTATTTTTAAAAAAATAATTAAAATGCAACAGAGTTGAGAAACACACCAATGTATTGTTATTCCACCCCCAGGAATGTACTGTTACTAACTTTACATTAAAAAATCTTCACTACCAAGGTAAAAATGTTTGTCTATCTAAACTGTTTTATCTGAGTCCTTGCACCCTAACACTCTCCCTAGCAAACCACGTCTGGCATCTTTGATGGCAAAGTATAGCCACTAAACTTTGAACTTCCAAGAACACAAAATTTTTTCCAATCTGGGTTAAAAAGAGCTTTTGTTCAGATACACAGTAATTTTGAGGGCAATCTGGAAGTACTAACACAAGTTATTCTTAATTCTACTGAGAAGCTTATGAAACGACTTTCTTTTTAAGGTGAAAATTATACAATCCTGGTGTATAGATAGTGGCAGTATTGCTCAGTCAAGTCAGCCATTTAAGAATAACAGTAAGCCTAGCTGCCATTCTCGGCTTAGTACCCACAAGTCCAAAGCATCAAAGTACTCAAGAGCCTAATATTTTCACAGGAACTTGAATGTCATTTAAAGAGCAACTGCCGCCAACTGCCCTCCTTCCTATCAAAAACAAGTACTCGTAAGAAAAGCTAACACTCGGGGTGCCTGGGTAGCACAGCTGGTTAAGCGTCCGACTCTTGGTTTTTTCGGCTCAGGTCATAATCTCAGTGTCATGAGATCAAGCCCTGAGTCAGGCTCTGTGCTCAGTGTGGAGTCTGCTTGTCCCTTTCCCTCTGCTCCATCCCCTCACCCCCTGCTGCTTGTGTGCATGTGAGAGAGAGAGCAAGAGAAAGAACTCTCTCTCTCTCTCAAATAAACAAGCAAACAAATTGAATTAAAAAAAAACAGCTAACACTTTCAGAATGCTTATATTTCATGCTAGGACCTTTAGATCTTCATTCTCACAAAGCTGCTTTATGATAGAGCAACTTTATTATCCCCATTTTCTAAATAAAGAGATGGAGTGAAGAAGGGGAGATCTGAACATCACTGACCAGCCAGCCATACTAGATGTTCATAGGGAAAGAAAATTCCCATTAGGCTGCGGGTTGTGAAAAAGGCATGAAAGTCATGTTAAAATTACTGGCAGCTGGTCATCAGAAACAGAGTTAATAAAAAATGATATCCTGCTAACAGCTGTTTCCTCTGGTTGTAACATCATCACAAATCCTTACAACAAATAAAACAGGGAAAGTAGCATCACGTTGCAGCAGAACAAAAAAGGAATCACTAAATGTCTGATAGGGGTAAAGAATGAAAAAGGGAAGCAATGCGAGAACTGGCATTTTAAATGTGCACTGACTGTTTTTCACAGACAGGAGGCTCACCAAACACAACTCAGGGTCAGCTATCTTGACTTCAAGGGCTTACACCACTGAATAGCTTCTTACCCATAACAAAATCAATCAAAAGAAAAGCACAACATATTTTATCCAATGAGTACATTATTAAAAGGGCAGAGCTGGGCAATTATAAACTGCTGAGAGCGCAAGTGCATGGAAACTGGAGGAAACTATACAATACTGGCCTTATATGGTAAAGATGTGGACACATCATTTCTGAGAAACACTGTGTACGAGGATCTAATGAAAATGCATTTCTCGTTCATACACATGACACATCCTCATTCATCATGCAGTGAATAGACCAAGGCATTCTCATGTCTAATTGCTGGCTTGTGAAGGACCACTCAGAAGGGACACCCACTGCCAGTCATGGGACAACACAGCTCACCTGCACCTCTAAGCAGCACATGTAAGTGAATGCTGAGGTTAGAAAAAAAGAGTTACAAGAATTTAATGCCCGCCCTTTTTTTAATTCAACTAAATGGTGCTTTAAGTATTAGCTATCCGTTTTCCAAGACTTACATATAGATTAATTTCATTTACTAACTAATCAGGTCACTGTCTTATTAAGGATGTGTCACACGTCAGCTGCATCATCTAGAATATCACTCATTTTCTAGCATGGAATTGCAAGTTTAGCTGAGAACAATCTGCCACCATTTAGACTCCCTGCTTTAAAAAAATCATGTTTAAAAATTTATCAATTACTTACTAGTCCCTGCCACTTGTCATAAAAGAGTTCTTATTGTACCTCTCTAGCTAAAACTCCAAGTGGTGGGAATGGCCAGCAAGTCAACTCAAGTAGCAAAATGACCAAGGTTACCAACGGTGCTGGCCCTGTGCCTAGTTCATAAACTTGTGACATATTAGTGAAATAGGTCAGGGCACTGGCTTACGGACTGTCATTATCTAAAAGATCCAGCAGCCTGCCCAGGGCCCAGCAACATGAGCCCCAGGGAAAATTCGGCCTCCAAAGTGTGTGTACAGCTGGCACAGGGGAGAGGTGTGACAGCACAATTTCCATGTGGTTGGCCCGAGCTGAGGCTGATGGCTTTGACATGTTCCAGCCAGCAACCCTCATAGTGGCAGAAAACCACCTAGACACTAGCACTATCATTTACTCTGGGTTTGGGGAAAGTTCTCAAAAATTTCAAAATAGCCACAAAACTCAAAAGAGCTCCTGGAAACTGATGCTTCAACTAAATCCAGAGTTAGGCAACACTTTCCTCCAATAGGCATTTTTGGGGAAGGGAAAGTAAAAAGTAAAATTTAAGCACCGGTAAATACATTATCTAACTGCTCTAAGAAAGAATGTTTGTGATTTTAAATAACCTTGCAAACACATTCCTCCTGAGGCATACCAAATTCACTGTAACTCTTATGACATGACATTTCTAGTTGTTAAAGACACTTCCCATCAATTTCGATGGTAAACTGTAACTTCTGCCACTTACATATCACAGTGTATCTTACTAGTTTCTCACACCTCATGTCAAAAAGGAATCCATACTTAGGAAGTGCACAAAGTGCACTCATCCTACATGCCAAGGGCAGTACTGTGCAATCAAGAAACTCTAAAGACACATGAACAGAAGGGTACAGAAGTCTTCTCACACATCTGTTCCTATAAAGGAGCTCCACTCTGTGATGTGTGTTTTTTTTTAAAGATTTTATTTATTTATTTGACAGACAGAGATCAAAAGTAGGCAGAAAGACAGGCAGAGAGAGAGGAGGAAGCAAGCTCCCTGCTGAGCAGAGAACCCAATGCGGGCCTCGATCCCAGGACCCTGGGATCACGACCTGAGCCTAAGGCGGAGGCTTTAACCCACTGAGCCACCCAAGCACCCCTTTGCGATGTGTTTTTAAAGGAGATGATAGTATGTATATCAGAGGAACCTGCACACATTTCCACCCTCCCAAACTCTCAAAATTCAGCACTGGGAAGCTTGCCCACGACTTCTGGATTCTATAAAAGATCATTCAGAATGACTGTTTCTTAACGTAACAACAACCCCCAAAGTGATAAACGTTTTCGATCCACATGTTAGTTTGCTCAGTATTAGGCTGAAGATGCTACCAAACTGGGGCTAGGGAGCATCTAGCGGGTCCTTCAAATGTACGCTTTTGTTAAAGCCACACAGAACGCTGACCAGCCGGCTTACTGTTTCTCACAATAACCTAAGTTTCCAAAAAGTTAATAAACTTCCACGGTACTGAAAAGTGACACATGTTAATTCTACTAGTCAAATCAAGTATGCTCCTTTAAGACGCTCCACTTATCCCTCATACAAGGTCTTCCTAGCTGACATCCCAGAGTTCAGTCATGCCGACCCACACTGCTCCAGGGTGTGGGCTTCTGACAGCAGTCCACACCGTCCCCCTCATCCAGTTCTGCACAGCAGCTTCCCAGCGCCTTTCCAACCTCTGATCTGCAGTCATCTCATCCAGCCGCTTTGAAATCTGTGCTTATTATCCAGCCTGACTTCACTACCTTTGGATATAAATGCCTAAAAAGTCCCTCCCTATCCTGACTCAAGGAACAAGAGACAAAGATTTTCCAAACTTTCCATCCCTACTTTATATTTATATATTTTAGGGGGGAAAAATGCTGGTCAAAATAACTTTATATGCCCAGAGTTCAATAACTTTATCATTCTGTTCATACTTTTAAAGATCTTTTGTAAGTCACTGATAATGACTCCTTACTGGCCTCAGAGTAATACCCTGAGAATTTCTGAATCTCGACAAGGAGAATGGTAAGTCAAACATGTGCTCGGAAGCAAAGGAAAAGTCTTCAGCCCAGGCATAAGAGCTCCATTCACACTGTGCAGAGTTCAAAGGAAGTCTACTGAAGTTTTTTTCAACTTCCTTTTTCTTGTATCAGTATTATTTATGTGGATACATGTTCTGTTGAAATCTCTTCGGGCCCTACTGCTCCACATGAAGAAGCTACAGAGTCTGTGATCGTGGGACAGGGCAGAGTGGCACAGGGAACATGACACAGACTTCTACAGCAGACCGGCAAGACTGAGACACACAATATATGTCTTGTTGACAAGCTGGCCACTGAGAAGGGCAGCTCCTGACCCAGGACTAATACAGCCTGGGGTGGTTTTACTTTAAGGGAACCAAAAACACCAACCTTGAGGGTAAGCAGAGGCGTCCTGGAATCAAGCACACAGGTTGGGTTACCCAGTCCTGTCAAGGAAGTGAGATCCTAGAGCTGCCAGAGAGAGGCAGTGCGGCTCTGTAGAGAGCTCATCTGCCTGTGAGCAAAGAACAGGCTTTATGGGCACACACACAAAAAATGCCAAGCAAATTATTTGGCATCATAGGTCCTCTTTAAAACCTGGGTCTAATACCACATAGACCATTTTAAAAGTCTTAAGAATATGAAGGAAGTTACTATAAAACTATGGATTTCACAATTAGAAAGCAAAACACTGGAAGTTAACGTTTCCTTGCTCAACCACGCCTAAATATGCCATAGTGCACAGAGACACTGTATTACCTAACTATTTGTAAAGTGAAAACCTCATCACTAGAGACACAAAATTCCATATACTTCTGGTCTGAAAATAAACACAAACTAGGAATCCAGGATGAGGTAGAACCTAGTCAACATAAAATTCAGCTCAAAAGCAAAAGCTGAAAAGCAAAATAACTACTGACCTAAGTGCAAATACAGGAAATTGAAACAAATTGTTCAATTTCACATCAGAAAGGAGAGTAATCAGTTGCCTAACCCCCTGTATTCAGCGAATGACACTGGGGATTTCTCCCCTAGGACCTTCTGTGGATGACGAACAACTCCAGAGCTACCCCCTTTCAGTCCAAACCCTGCAGTGGGTTATGCACAATAAAAATAAATATCCACCCTCCGGGACGCCTGGGTGGCTCAGTTGGTTAAGCGGCTGCCTTCGGCTCAGGTCAGGATCCCAGGGTCTTGGGATCGAGTCCCACATCGGGCTCCTTGCTCAGCGGGGAGCCTGCTTCTCCCTCTGCCTCTGCCTGCCTCTCTGTCTGCCTGTGCTCACTCTCTCTGACAAATGAATAAATAAAAAATCTTTAAAAAAAAAATCCACCCTCCTGGAAGTAGAGATGAAAACCAGAAAAATACTGTAACTTTTTTAAAAGGTAAATGCCTTGCAGTTCCCTTTGTGTAGTAGTTACGAACAAGCAGGAGGATGGGAGTAGAGACCCAGTTCTGTAGACTGTATCATTTACTCACAACTTAAAGGTTTAGCCAGATAAGAAACCCAAGTCACTGGTCCTCTAAGAAAGCCAACACGTGCTCCACCACTCACCCTCCCAGCTCAGCTTCCCCTGAATTCCACTCAGGTCCCACCCCACCAAGTACAGATATTCAACTCGGCAGCAGAAAATTTGCTACATATGGTTATAAAGGAGGCTTCTGGACAAATCAGGACTGTAGATATTTGTCCATTAAACCCTGGGTCTATTTCAGAGTAATGTGTGTTTGGAAACCTTTTCTTCACTGCTTTGCCAGACTTGGGTTATGATGTTTACACAGTGAGGGCTTCTGCTAGCAGCACTTGCCTGTGTGCTCAGCACAGACTCAAGTTCCAGAAAACCAGCAAAGAGTTAAACGTTCTTTGCACTTGACTCGGTGGCTTCCCTTCACCAAACGCTCCCAGATCCCACCATTCTCCGAGCCACCAAGCAGCCAATCAAAGCAAAGGAAGGAAATTATCCTGGCCAGCTGACAGCCCCAGAGCTCTGATGGCCATATATGGTAAAAACCACTGTCAGAGCCCTGTCAGGCCTACAAGCCGGCTGCTGTGGACATATCAGTGAACTGCAGCAGCAGCAGAAGCCAGCCAAGGAAACGTACAAAGGACAGGCTGCCTGCTCATCTCCAGGGGAGGAGGACTGGGAGGGGAGGGTGGAAGCCGTCATCGGCCAGGGCACACTCTGAGTCACAACCACTCACTGTAATCAAAAATAGCCCCAGGGTACATTGTGAGGTTCCTTCTGCCAGGACTTTGTGCTCCATTGTTAACTGGGGGTGAGTAGGGTATCCCCCCTAAAAGCCCCCATAGCAAGACTATGGAAAACAGTCACTGGGAGAAAATGAAAGGGCCCTTCTGTGGCACTTCATGTGGTAATGAGGCCGTGCAGTGCTCGTGCGGCTGGCAGCTCGTGACATAATTTGGAAGTCATTGTTCTGCACCTGGTGCCGTCCCCCTGCATCCTCCAACCCCCCAACCCCCGCCTCACAGCCTTTCACCGCCCATACAATTGACAGTGTAAGGTGCTCTGCGCATCAGACAGCATCTATTTCAGGAGGCAGTGAATGGGCATCCCGTGACACATCAGGACACTGGCACTGAATAAAATTCCCTGCCCATCGCACCAAAGCGACCATGTGCCAAATGCCCACATCTGTACAAAGGGCTACTGGCATTGCTACCCTTGTCCAAACTGGAGCACTGCTCTTTGTGGGAATGAAAACCGCCTGTCAGCAGTGTGCAGTAAGGGGGAGATGCAGCCAATGCAAATCCAGCAGGTGCTGGCAGTGACGGGGGGGGGGGGGGGGGTGTCACAGAGAAAAGCGCCATCCATCGGGAGACTGCCATTCCTTTTGAGCTAGTCCATGAAAGAAGGCACTTATCAGCACGGTGCCTGGCGCTTAAAGGAAGCGCTCCATAATGTGAAGTGCAGCGATTTCCTCACTGTGGCTGTCTCTCGAGGCAGGGAACAGGTCCAGTACTTTCCAGACCTTAAGATAATTCTCAGAGCTGACAGAACCAAAGCCCTGACAAGCTAGTGTTTTTGTTATTAAGCATTCTAATGGCAGAGAAAGAAGGAATGCAAAGGTTTAAGTATCAATTAGACCACAGTTTCTATATATCCCCCACCAAAAAAAAAAACCTTTCACACTCAGTGGGGGGGAAATTTTATTCAAAAATACACATGTACAAATCAAATATAGACCAAGAGGCCCAGGTTCTAATCCACAAAGACCCTGGAGCTCTGAGCCCACACTCAGTCTGAGCTTCAATCCCCACACCTGCAGAACACAGGTGCGACAGCAACCCTACTCGTGCAACAACTAAGACCATTTAGGAAGGGGACCCTCCAAGCACATTCTGAGGTCATTTTGGAGTCATATTCTTATGAAGATGACATGAAGTCATCGCCTTTTCCTAAAGAAGACATAAGAAAGATGCTATGTGGATCCAGTTACAACAATATCCTAAAATGTGGAAGAGTGCTGCTTATTTTCTGGTTCTTCTCCATATAATGATGGAGGAAAACACTAATTTTGCACATTTACACTGGAAGTGATGGGACAAAAAGGACAAAATAAATGGCTTTTCTACCAAAAAGCTATCCTTCACCTCCTGTTAATCCCTCCAGTTGAACATTCCACTTCACCAGTTTCACTGAACGCCCATCTCTACACCCAGAGATCTTGGAATCTGAGGGGGAAATGTGGCTCCCACTTCATTCTCTGTCCTGCTGGGAACTGAGCACCTCTTCAAATTCATCAGTTTAACAAATCAGCTGAGCTCTTCTGTTTCATCCCCAGTTCCTACACACAGGAGAAACCTGAATTCCAGCAGAACTTTTTCTATGACATCTTCCTTGACTGAAGAGCCTCAGTTGGAACTCATCTCTCATCACTGTGTCAGAGACCTTCATGTACACACAAAGCTCCCCATCAAAGAGATCAAAGTCAACTGTTACCAAAGCTTTTTAAGACCAAGAACCCAGCACAGGTCCTGGCACAAAGGAGGTACTCAAATATCTACAGAATGAGTATGTGAATGAACGAATATGGTTTTTTTTAAGTACTGTTTTAGACTTCATTAAGGCTTAAAGAACAATTAGCTCTTTATACATGCTCTGATAATATTACTGATAATTTTTTAAAAATAACCTTTATATGTAATAAATTCATTGCAAAACATTTTGAAGAAAGTACAGGTAATGATAAAGTAGAAAATAAAAACCACTGTCAGTCTCACCATCAGCGTTAACATTCCAGACTCTTTCCCAAAAACAAATAACATAATTTGAAGTTATACATAGGACAGTGACTATGACCTCATAACACAATCTTTTTAGGTTATAGGACAGTATCATGGAACACAGGATAACCAAATCTTGCCACAAGACAAGACTGCTACTGTACAGAACCTCTTGCTACTGTATAGAACCTCTCAATTATTCATTTAAGATTTAAGAAAGTATTTATGTATCTGTATTCTGTATGTATTTATTTTCTGTATAGAAAGTTTAAAAGATATATGCAAAGAGTGCCTAAAACTCCCAGAAGACCTTTTAGGTGACTGTAAGTAACTCATTTATTCATGCATTGTGTGACCTAACATGATGAGTCAAGCACTATATTCTGAGAATACATGAATTAGTTATCAAATCGCTGCTTAATAATTTACCCTAAAACTTAGCTGCTTAAGACAGTAAACATTTATTGTCTCATAGTTTGGGGGTCAGGAGTTCAGAAGCACCTTATCTGGGTGGTTCTAGCTCAGGGTTCTCATGAGTCACGTGTCAGCCGGGGCCACAGGATCCAACTTTCAAGACAGCTCACTCACAGGGTTGGTCAAGCAACGCAGACTATCAGTGGAAGGTCCCGTGGACCTCTCCACAGAACTGCTCGGGTCTCCTCAAAGCAGGCTGCATCCCAGAGAGACAAAGTGGAAGCCAACATGCTTCCAGTACCTAGTCTAGAAGTCACACGCCATCAATTCCACCATATCCCAGTGGTTACAGAGTTCAGCCCTGTTTAACGCGGGAGGAAACCACACTACAGCATGAAGAGAAGGAGGTAAGGATCTCTGGAGGCCATCCTGGAGGTCTAGCACACAAACAGCCATCTGGTTTGCATCTTCCATCCAAGTGAATGTCAAGAGATCAAGAGAATATAACTGTAATCATTCTCCCCTTATCTGTTAAGTGGCTACAAAAATATTACAGTATAGGACGTGGTACCAGCAGCATGGATAAGCAGCCAAGGGAAGCCAAAGGATGATTTTCACTGACTCAGTGAATCAGAAATAACATCTGAGTTGGATACTGAACAGTAAGAAGAGGTACTTAGAATTCTGACTGAAATGAATCAAGATTTCTTCCTCAATAAATATGACAGAATAACACTCTAAAGCAGCCCTTGGCAGCCCAGGTTCTATGAGAAAATTAAGTCCGAATGCTCTAAGGCAGCAAATATATATGTACTGAATTAATTTCTCTCCCATGCATCTAGAAGGCATAGCATGCCCCATCCTTGAGAGAATTAAGAAAATATTTACTGAAATGATTTTCCGTGGGACTGAATTCTTTCACAAAACCGTAACTGAGAAAGACTACCAGATGAGTTGAAAAGATAGCTCACAGACATAAATAAAGCCATGTCACAAATATTCCTACACTCAGTTCCAAAAACAAATGGGAGAAAAGTAACTACGTGCAAGAAGGTACCGCACAGCCATACCAGAGAAGCTAGAAGGAGAGGGGATAGTTACCCAAAAGGGTGACAGAGGCCTGGCCACACCCAGCCCTCCCGAGCCCAGCGAAGAGCTGCCTCAGAGGCAGTTACTGGGAGGATGAAGTCAGCCAACGCTCCAATAGCCCAAAGTAAGAATCAAGGGAGGGGCGCCTTCAGCTCAGGTCATGATCTCAGGGTCCTGGGATCGAGCCCCACATAGGGCTCCTTGCTCAGTGGGGAGCCTGCTTCCTCCTCTCTCTCTGCATGCCTCTCTGCCTACTTGTGCTCTCTGTCCCTCTGTCAAATAAATAAATAAATAAATAAAATCTTAAAAAAAAAAAAAAAAAAAGAATCGTCAAGGGACGAAGGGAGAAAACAATTAGGGAAGACGGGAGCCCTCTGATTTGTACCCTCCACCTAAGGACAGTTAAGAGATCAAGAGCACAGAATTCTAATTAACCCCCCCACCCTTGTTTTAAGTTAGGATTTACAGGTTCGCTGTGATTTGAAGCTTTAGTATGTATGTGCGTGTGTGAGCACGCGCGCAAACACACACGCACCTTCCCACAAACACTGGTGTGTATGAGCCACCAGGGTTCACGACAGGGATGGGAACGCCTTATCCACATCACCAGTGCGGCTACTCCACACAGGAGAGGCTTGTTCGTGCCCACACAGTACAGCGCACAGGGAGCTGAAACCTGTATGCTCTTGATACAAGGCAGCTTGCGTAATCATGGGGGAAAAACCCTCACAGCCAAAACCACAAAGCAAACTTCTGTTCTGCAAGACTGCTATTATTCATCCTCTGAAAGACCAAATAATAAGAAAATGTATGAAGCCACACCTTGAAAGTCATGACAGCATGGCATGCCATAGCTTGATGAGAGCATTATGAAAGAGATCCTGAACCACGTGTGCTAATCTACACCACCCCACCTCAGGGCTGAGTACCTTCTGTAGTCCTCTAGCGCGACCTCCTACAATCCCACTTTCCCTAATAAAACCTTAACGAAAACCTCATAACTCATACACTTAAAATAAACACACATCCATTCCTAAGCTTGCCTCTTGCTATGTATGTGTTTTAATGTATTTGTCCCTACTACTCTTCCCACGTAAGTCCACAGAGATCACAATTTTCCCAGAATCTAACCACAAACCTCATGAAGTAGCAATAAGAAGCCCTATTTACTGCCGACACTAACCAGCTTTGAAGAGAAATTCACGGAAGGCCATGTTTTTAAATAGGAACCTTTGTGGAAGAGTCACAATACGTCTTAAGATCAGTACATGCATATTCGGTATTAGTATGAACAGAGCGCCCAAAAAGCACCACCAAAACTCACCTGCCTGTTTACAACCAGAAAAAAAGGGGCTGGGGGGCATTAATAGAAGTCTCTAAGGTGGTTATTAAAAACCATGCCCATCTCCTACAATTCATGTTTAGAGGAACCCCAGACTGCTGACAACACATACTGGAGCCCAGTACATACCCAGAGCATCATTTCTTGCAATCTTAATTTAAGTATCGCTTCACACTATATGTAAGAATTTGGTTGTTTTTAGCTTTAAACAAAAGCAGCACCTCACTATAAAACTATTTCAAAGTTGTCCAGAGACTGAAGTTGTAGCAAGGAAAGAGTGACACATCCATGTCCTACTACAAGTCTGTGACTGAGCCAAGCCCATGTTCTTCCTCTATGCCACACGGTCCCTCAGGGCTAAAATACAGACACTTTAATACACAAAATCCCACATAGTACCTGTGAACCCATCAATGATAAAAGTCATTAATACCAAGTACTGGCCTTATTTCCGATGGCTGGGCTTAGTTTATGCCAATGTCACCTCCTCCAAAACAAATTAGTATTTAAGGAGCAAAGCCACACAGACCATATTACAGTCTGGGAAAATGACTCTTGAGGCTCCTCCAAAAACTAACACTTCTTCCAAACATGGCAATTTTTAAAGCAACTTACTGTACCTTAATTCCTATACAACTGGTAAAAGAACAAAATACTAATGCAAGTGAAAATCAAGTCATAAAAACCAGTTGGCTTAGGAACTGCATATAAGTCTCCCTTAAATGATATAAATGAAACTCAAAGCTTCCCATGGTTTGTAAAAGCAAAGATGCATGCACACAGCCTTATGTGGATGTGGAACTTCAAGACTACGTGAACTCAGAGGAAGATTAACTGTTCAAAAGTGTGGGCTTAATTGGCTTGTCCCATTTCTTGGAAGCTAAATAAGCAAATCAGTCAGTCTTAAATAAATCTCTCACTCTATAAAAGGGAGAATAAAAACTCAAACTCCAAAATATATCACGGTGCTCCGGTGCCTGATCTCGGCTGACCAGCTAAGGTAGCCTCTCAGATGGGCACCACAGACCCACCACTTGCAGCTGACATTGAATTCAAACTCCTGCTCTACATCAGGTAAGCAGTGGTAATACTGTAATGCATTATTTGCCACTAAACAGTAGTTTTCTCCACAAAAATAAAGCTGAGTAGAAAATTAAATTTCAACTGAATGAAAAGAGTCTCCTTTAAAATGTAATCAACAGGGCACCTGGTGGCTCAGTGTTTGGTTAAAGCCTCTGCCTTCGGCTCAGGTCATGATCCCAGGGTCATGGGATCGAGTCCCACATCAGGCTCTCTGCTTGGCAGGGAGCCTGCTTCCTCCTCTCTCTCTGCCTGCCTCTCTGCCTACTTGTGATCTGTCAAATAAATAAATAAAATCTTAAAAATAAAAAAAATAAATAAAATAAAATGTAATCAACAACTCTGTCAGGAAGAAGGTACGTGTGGAAACACTAATCAACTCCATTCCCTAAAGGCATCCATCTACTATTTCTGTAGTGAGACGGTCCTATTGTATAATATCACATCATTCTGGCCACTAAAGTAAAAATCAGATGTTAAAATAAGTCAGTCATGAGCATCTGAGAGAAAGTAAAGTATAGAGGAATTGGAAGTTTTCCTAGTGAGAATTTTCCCTAGGAAAAAACATCAAAATAGAATGGGAAACAATACTTTGACAGAAATACACTTTACTGTAACCACTTTCCGAATCACTCAGGCCGTTATGATGAGTACCCCTAATATATACATGGCTCAGACTCATGGAGACCCAATGTTCTCAGCAGAGTGGAAACAGCTGTAATGTGACCCAACACCTGCATCCTCACCAGTCCTGAGCCCTTATCATTAGAACTCAGGAGTCACCAAGCTTATTTTCCTCCTAGAAGCCAACCAGAAAATAACTCTTTGCAGGCTCGCTTGCCCTCTCCACACCCACCCTCCCAACCCCCCACTTATCTGCAGTCCTGGGATTTCCTGTTAAAGCAAGTACCGAGTGTCATCTACAATATTCAAGAACAATCAAATTCACAAATCTCCTATCTTTTTCCCCATATTGGAGAGGGCTCCCTGGAGGGATAAAGTCAGGGTTTAGTTTTCCCTTACTGGGAAGCCCAGTAAGGCTGAAGGTCACACATAACAACTTTCAGTAAAGATCCTGTATTTCTACCACTTACTTGCACTGCTTAGATTCTAGGCTTAAACTCAGTCTTGTCCAGACTTAAAACCTCCATTGCTTGGAACATTTTCTTAAGGTCTCATCCCATTTATCATTCAAAAAACCAAAAAGTCTCCATCCTCATGACCTCACAGGAGGAGGAGGAGAAGGAAAAGAAAGGAGGAGAAGAGGAGGAAGATTAACTTAAAATTTTCTGCTCAGGGGCACCTGGGTGGCTCAGTGAGTTGAGCATCAGACTCTTGATTTTGACTCGGGTTATGACCTCAGGGTTGTGAGATCAATCCCCGCAACAGGCTCTGCGCTGGGCGTGGAGTCTGCTTGAGATTTTCTCTCTCTCCCCCTTCCTCACACATGTGCTCTCTCTCAAATAAAATCTTTTTTAAAAATTTCTGCTTCTTTTAAAAATTGCACTTTTTGAAAAAACTTCTGTGAAAAATGGATGATTACTAATCAAATCATAAAATGCCTGTGCCTGCCAATGCTCACAGCATCGTTATGATAATCTCTTCATCCAGCGAAGGCACACCCAGAACAGAGTTCATCATTTTGTTTGATGATTCTGTTAGAAAAAAACTGATGTGGTTAGTGAAGTGTGTGGAATAAGCCTCAGTTATATCAGAGTCCAATGGTCTCCACAATCACACAATTCTTAGTGAACTATCAATCCTCTAAGTCACTCTATTATGAAATAAATCAAGATTACTGGAGGGTGCCTAAGAGAGTAGAAAATCAGATTACTTACCTTGTGCAAAGGGAGCACAAGGAACGCTCCTCCCCCACTCGCTTCTATGATAATGGCAACAAATCTGGGATTGACAGCGCAAAAGGAACTATCCCAGGTCACTCGAGAAACCCGGATGTCATCATAACACTGGTCGTTTTTTACCGCTTGTCCAAACACATGCCGAAACTTGCTCTGTCGTACCACTCGCCTCATTGTGTCTGTGGAAGAGCAAAAAGTACATTAAAATCCAAACAGGGGGGAAAAAATCAGAATATGGCATTTTGTCTGCTCTCCTAAAAAGTAGCCAAATGGCAAACCCAAATTTCCTTGAGCAGCACATACTCAGAGAAAACAAAATGCGTCAGGGAAAGAATTACAAAGAAATGAAAATTTCTAACTCAAGATCCAGAAACAGCTCATCAGTTTTAATTTCAGGAGAAAGATCAAAGCAAAGAATGAAGGAAAATTAGCCTTTCAGAGTTGGGTGGGAATTGGAAGATAATTCACTCCAACCTTCTCCTTTCATTGCTAAGGAAACTCCCAAGTGAAGTTATCTGGTGAATTTGAAGCTAACGCAAATCCCCCCAGAAGTTATGATACTGTGGCTTTTTCCTCAGTCTGCCAAGGTGATTTTTCAGTTTTTAAGCATTTTCCCAGACATCAGCTGTGCCCTAAGACCAGCTATGTGTAGTGGCAAATTCAAGAAACATAAGCAAAAAAAAAAAAAAAACAAACAAACAAAAAAAAAAAAAAAAAAAAAAAAAAAAAGAAACATAAGCAACCGTCCTTGTCTTCAAAAGCCTTCCAACATAGAAGAGTATCAGAGCACCTTAGAACAGGACTTCTGGTCCTAAGTGCTAACAGGAGTTTTACCAAGGCACCAGACAGGTCAAAAGCCAGATCCTAGGAAAGAACAGCAAATGTTTAAATAGAAAGCAATGTGATAAAAGTGCTATTCAGAATGACAAGAGGTCTAACAGTAGCATAGGACATATTAGATGGGAAGAAACTATAAGCAAGGTGCTGGCTGAACTGTGGCAGTAAACCAGCCTGAGAAGTTCCAGAACGATTATAGCAGTAGTAGTCAGAGGAAAGGAAAAACTCAGGGAGGGGAAATAGACAGGTTTTCATGTCAGAGCTGATCATTCACCACAGCCACTTCCCAAGTAACCAGGGTACTTGGGAAAGGGGAAGTGACGCCAAGCTGGTGTTCCTGGGCTTCCTCATGGGTCACTTCAGAGTCCACATTCCACTAGGTATCCCAGAGACATGTGCACTGAAAGCTTCGTTGGGATGGCAAGGCCTCACCTGATCCAGGTTCCCTAGACTGCAGCCAATATAACTTTCCTGTCTGCTAATATGCAGGACATTCTGTTCATATTGGCTAGGATAGAAGGGGCCTGGAGAAAACATGAGAGGAAATGGAACATTGTCAAACCTGACAACTCAGCTGAAAACCAGCACCCCCGATCACCATGCAGAAGAAGGTTAACACCTGTCTACTCATGCCAAATGGGACACATGGTGGGCTGTTGCTAATTCCTTCCCTCTGATTCTCTTCCTCATGGCTCTGGGCCCACTGCTAAATGCAGAGAGAGATCATTTACACTTGCCAGAGCCTCCTTCTACCCTTCCAAGGCATGTGCAAAAGTGGCCTCTTTCCAAGCCTGGGGCATGTGGCTGGGCTGAGGCAACAAACGCTTGGCAAGCAGCTGAGCATCCGTGTTCCTCAGCCCAGCTGTTGCCAGAACTTTCCAGCTGACTACCAGGACCATACATTTAAAGCATTTGGTAGAGGAAATGGCAAAGGATTCGCTTCCACTTGGCCAGAGTCTGTCATTTGTGAAACAGCATGAGTATTTCTCAAGTATGAATAGGTAAGACAGCTTCCACAAGGTGGTGAAAACCAAAAGAAAATCACATCCATACAGAAGTCAATGTACAGCCAGATGGTCTCCGGATCCATTTCTCTACATAACCATCTGCACAAGTTAGCAAAAGCTAGACTCCCCACCGGTACCTTCCAGCAAGTGTTTCAAAAGTAAGTTAACAGAGAAGAAAGGAAGGATTGCACCATATTTCAAAGAGTTATTATTGTTCATGTATGAAGTTTGCACAGATTCAAAACATAAAAATCCCAGTAGAAAGTTATACAAAGGACATGAAGAGGTAATTTACAAAAGAAATATATTTATCTCCACCCCTTCCTGAAATCCAAATAAAATGCTTACCTACTTTCCAGGGAGGAAAGTAGGTAACACCAAGGACAGGAGAAAGAACACTGGAAAAAAGCCTACAAAAGAGCAAATGTAGGGGTGCCTGGCTGAAGAGTAAATGTGACAAGAAAATCTGGGAAGACAGAAAGCGATCATGCACATGTAACTGACGGAAGTGTGAATGTTCTCCACTCAGCTGAGGGCCTCAGGAGGAGAGGCTCACAAAAGGATGCCTGCCAAAGCCCACAGTGAAACCCCAGAGCACTCAGAAGAAAAGCTGTTATCTCTGAAGACAGGGATGTGGAAAATAGGCTGCAGAGAAAATTGAGTGAAAGCCTAAATTAAGAGCAGCTAGATACCCTTCTCCAGTGCTGCACAGTGAGAGGACTGCCCCACACCAGCCTCAGCAGAAGCCAGGCTGCAGGCCCTGGGTAAAACATCAGCAAGCACAGGTGAGCACAGGTATGAGCAAGCACCACCTACAACCTGGTTCTGTACAGTGGGGTCCCGGCCTTTGTTCCTGGGCTCCCAGAACACCAGCTGCCAAGTCTGGGTACTACACACCCCACTGTACAGATGAGACCTCACCTCCTTCCGTGAGCTCCACCACTCAGTCAGCCCCTCCACCCGCACAAGGTATCAGGTCAGCTTTTTGTGCCAACTTGAGTGGACATCTGAGGAGGGCCTTTAACTTAAAAAATAGAGACAACTTTCCCTCTTTACTCAAATAGACTAGATACCATCTAATCTCACCAACAATATGAATATACATATATAAAGTGCTTCGAATGTCCTCACTGAAAGACATTATGCAAATCTGCTGGCTGACATCCATACTAAAATACCTTTAGAAGTCATTTCTGTATTACGCATGGTGACAATTTACTTTCACCCTAACCATAAGGAGTCAGAATGAAACACAGGTTCTTTTGCTCCAACCACGGAGAAGTGTGTTAGCTACACAGCAGAGTCAGTGAGAAAAGGCAGTACTTCCAGAGCTCTATGCTGACGGAAGCCTCGTCAAGTGGAACTTGAGGGACAGTATGAGCCCATTTACAATCAAGGTCGAACCTGACCTGGGGTCAGCTGCCCACACGTGGCACAGCTGCTTTTGCTGAATACTACAGAGAAAAGCAATTTAGAGGGCAGGCTCCAGAGTCAGACAGCCCTGTGAGTGAGAGGCACAGCTCTATCATTTACTTCCTGGCCAAGGTTCAACAGGGCAAGTCAGTGTCAGATTCTCTATCTGAAAATGGGTACAATACATATGAAGTTGAAGTTATTATTAAATGAGCACTTGGTATGAGGACTGTAGCAGGAGATCAATATGTCAGAGCACCTTGTATGGTTAGAGACACATATCTACGCAGTAAATGTCAGCTATTGTTACTATCCTACAATTTGACATAAAGTCATTCATATTAAGATCCTAGTTTTGCCACTTACTAGCGAATTATTTAATCTTTATGAGCTTCAGTTTCCTCTTCTATAAAATGAAGGGACTGATACCTATAATAATTAAAAGCATCATCTGACAAAGCCTAGGTCCAGATGGTTTCATCACCGAAGCCTATCAAATATTTAAAGAATTAATGCCAATTCTTCACTAATTCTTCCAAAGAACAGAACACCTCCAAACTAATTTTGTGAGGGCAGTATTACTCTAATACCAAAATCAACGAAAGATATCACAAGAAAACTACATCAATGTCTCATGAATACAGGGCACCTGGGTGGCTCAGTGGGTTAAGCCTCTGCCTTCAGCTCAGATCATGATCCCAGGGTCCTGGGATTGAGGCCCGCATCGGGCTCTCTGCTGGACAGGGAGCCTGCTTCCCCCTCTCTGTCTGCCTGTCTCTATGCCTACTTGTGATCTCTCTCTGTCAAATAAATGAATAAAATCCTTTAAAAAAAAAAAAGTCTCATGAATACAGATGCAAAAACCCTCAGCAAAATACTAGCAGACCAAATCTAGCAACCTATAAAAAGGATTATATACCATGACCAAGTGGGACTTGCCCTAGAAATGCAAGGTAGGGTCAACATCTGAAAATCAAATAATGTAACATATCAATCAAATAAAAACAAACATTGTATAATCATCTCACACAGAAAAAGCACTGGACAGAATCCAACACTTTACTGATAAAAACACTCAACAAAGTAGGAATATAAGGAAACTTCCTCAAACTTATTAAAACAAGAAACAAAACAAAACTCAGAAGTAACACAATATTCAATGATGAAAGATGCCTTCTCTCCAAGATCGAGAACCAGACAAGGATGTCTACTTTTGCCATTTCTATGCAGTGATGTGCTAAAGGTTCTAGCCAGGGTAATAAGAAAAGAAAAAGAAATAAAAGCATTCAGATTGAAAAGGAAGAAACAGAAACTATCTCTGAACAAAGATGACATGATCTTACATATAGAAAATCCTAAGAAATCTACTAAAAAACTATTTGAGTAAGTTCAGCAAGGTTGCAGGATAAGAGATCAATACATAAGAATCAATTGTATTTTTATATACTCTTGGAAATCTGAAAATGAAATTAAGAAACAATTCCATTCACAACAGTATCAGAAAGAATAAAATACTTAGGAATAAACCTAACCAAGTAGGTGAAAAACTACAAGACACTGCTGAAAGAAATTAAGAAGACCACTATTAAATGGAAAGACATCCAGCGTTGATGGATCAGAAGACTTAACATTAACATAAAAATACTCCCAGCAAGCCTGGCTGGCTCAGTTGATAGAGCGAAGACCACCTAATCTCAGGATTATGAATTCAAGCCCCCATGGTGGGCATGGAGCCTACTAAAAGGGAAAAAAAAAAAAAAAGGTAACACTCCCCCAACTGATCAACAGATTTAATGCAATCCCTATCAAAATCTCAGCTGACTTCATAGAAATTAACAGATTCTACAATTCATACAAAATTGCAAGGGACCCTAAAATAACCAGAACAACCTTGAAAAAGAACAAATTAGGAAGAGCCATACTTTATGACTGCAAAACTTATTCCAAAGCAATGAAAATCGTGACAGTGAGTTACAAGAAGAAGGATGGACATATAAATCAATGGAACAAAATTCAAAGTCCAGAAATAAATTCATACACCTTTGGTCAAGTGATTTTCAACAAGTCTGCTAAAACCACTGGATGAGGAAAGAACAGTCTTCAACAGAAAGTGCTGGGACCACTGGACAGCCACATACAAAAGAAATTGGACCCTGTTCTACACCATATAAAGTAATTAACTCAAAATGGATCAAAGACATAACTGTAAAAGAATTAAAACTGTTAAACTCTTAGAAGTAAACACAGAGGTAAACCTTTATGACCATGGATCTGACAAACAATTCTTAGATATGACACCACCAAAAGCATAAGCAACAAAATAAAAAGTAGATAAACTGGATCTTATCGAAGTTAAAATCCTCTGTGCTTCAAAAGATATCATTAAGAAAGTGAAAAGACAATCCACCAGAACGGAAGAAATTTTTTGCAAATCATGTATCTGATAAGGCACCTACATCTAGACTATAAGAATTCCTACAATTCAATAACAGACAAGTAATCCAATTTAAGGGGGGCAAAGAACTTGAACAGGTATTTTTCCGAAGAAGATATACAAATGTCCAATAAGCACATTTAAAGATACGGACGTCATTAGTCATTAAGGAAATGTAAATCATAACCACAAAGAAGTATCACTTCACGCCCACTAAGATGGCTAGAATCAAAAAGTCAGAGAAGAACAGGTGTTGATGAGGATGCAGAGAAATCAGAACCCTATTAGCAGAATATAAAATAGTAGAGCTATTCTGGAAAGCAGTCTTGCAGCTTTTGAAATGATTATAAACAGCTACCACATGACCCAGAAATCCACTCCTAGAAATACACCCCAAAGAAGAGAAAACAGGTATTTACAAATATTTACATGTGAATGTTCTTGGCAGTATATTCACAACTGCCAAAGGGAAGAAACAACCCATAGGTTGGATACTCATTAGATGAATGGGAAAACAAAATGTGATATAACCATACAATGAAATATTATTTAGCAATAAAAAGGAATGAAGTAGTAACAGACACTACAACTTGGAGGAACTTTGAAAATATTACGCTGAGTAAATCACAAAATATCAATCACAAGTCTACGTTTTATGATTCCATTCATATGAAAGTCCAGAATAGGCAAATTGACAGATAAAGAAAGTAAATTAGTGGTTGTTTGGGGGGGCAGATGATAACAGGGGAATAAAAGGTTACAGCTAATAAGTACAGGAAACTTTCTGAAGTGATGAAAATGTTCTAAAATCAACATGAAAATGTTCTAAAATCATGATAGCTGTACGTATTTGTGAATACATATACTAAAAACTATTGAACTATATGCTTTAAATGGGTGAAATGTATGCTATGTCAATTACAGCTGACCCTTGAACAACATGGGCTTCAACAGCATGGGTGCACTTGCAGATTTTTTTCAATAAATACAGTACAGGACTGTAAATGTATTTCTTCTTATAATTTTCTAGTGACACTTCTTTTCTCTAACTTACTCTACTGTAAGAATACAGAATATAACATAGAACACACAAAATAGTATTAACTGACTGCTTATGTTATCGGTAAGGCTTCCAGTCAACAGTAGGCTGTTAACAGTTAAGTTTTGGAGCAGTCAAAAGTTATATACAGATTTTTTACTTCACAAGGGGTCCATGTTGTTCGAGAATCAACTGTGTATCTCAACAAAGCAGTTTTTAAAAATAACTGCACAGGGGCGCCTGGGTGACTCAGCGGGTTAAGCCTCTGCCTTCGGCTTGGGTCATGATCTCAGGGTTCTGGGATCGAGCCCCGCATCGGGCTCTCTGCTCAGCAGGGAGCCTGCTTCCCCCTCTCTCTCTGCCTGCCTCTCTGCCTACTTGTGATTTCTGTCTGTCAAATAAATAAATAAAATCTTTAAAAAAAAATAAAAATAACTGCACAGTACCTAGCACAGACTCTGAAGCATAGTAAGCACTGTCCAATAAATGTTAACCATTATTATTGAAGAGTCCCCTAATAGGTTTCTCTAACTGAGGGAAAAGAACCCATCAGTTCCTGGGCCACGAGTATAACTTTCACATAAGAGAACTAGCATCAGTTATCATGAGACCTTCACAAAATTTTATGTTCACCTATCTTAGCACAGTATTTACTACATTTCAATGTCCCCCCAAAGGAAAAAGTAAGATCTATCTCAACTTCTCAATTCCCCTGCATTATCAAATGGCATTAGTATTTTACTGTTGTTTTAAGTGCTCAGCTATGTATTTCCAAATTAAGATGTCGTATCATCCAACCTTGGGAGTTCTTTTATTAAATAATCTTATCCTAAATTATACAACTAAAGTATCCCCCAAAACTAAAACACTTTATAAAGGAATCGAATTTTTGATTAAATTAAACAGAAAAAAATGAAAAAAATCCTAAATACAACAGACACCAAGTCCAAGGAAATACTGGGTATAATTTTAAATATCTTGTCAGAGTTCAACCTTGGAGAAGTTGCCTCCTCATTAGGTCTTTCAAGTATAAACTCTTAAAAATGCATACGGCCTTTTCTTTGCAATTGTAGGATCATCAACAGCAGTAAGAGGGAGAAGATGTAGCATAAGTCATTCATTAAGCAACTCAAAGAAATGTTTACAAATTTCAAAATAAATTGACTTTAGATGTGAGAAAATGCGACATGGTTTCTAATTTCCACAAAATATAGGAATTACAAACCTCACCTAAGCCCTTACAATATGAAAATTATCATTCTACCTACATTTCTAACAAGACCAGGATTATCCTAAATGGGTTTCATTGTAATAAAAACTGATGACTTTGAAAGACAATGTGAGAACACATTGAGAGCAGAGGCTCAACTATGAAATGCTCTCTGTAGAATTTAGTTCAAACACCTACTTTATTTTATTTTATTTTTAAAAGATTTATTTATTTGAGAGAGAGAGAGCAGATCACGAGCAGGGGGAGCAGTAGGTGGAGAAGCAGACTCTCTGTTGAGCAGGGAGCCCAACACAGGACTCAATCCCAGCACCCTGGGATCATGACCTGGATTGAAGGCAGATGCTTATCCAACTAAGCCACCCAAGGGCCCCTGGAACCCCACATCTCTACTGCCCAAGTCCCCAAGTAATACTGAAGGCCAAGAAAGAGAATTATTAGGTCTTGACTGTCTAGTGACTATCATAATATAATAAATTTATTTTTTTAAATTTTTAAAATATTTCCTGTGGTTGCCATGCTGCACTTTATATCCCCAAGACTTATTTATCTTATAATTGGAAGTCTGTACGTTTTGATCACCTTCACCCATTTCATCTACCTCCCCCCTCCCCCAACTTCTGGCAATCACTGTTCAGTTTCTATGAGTTCTGTTCTGGTTTTGTTTCTTTGTTTTTGTTTTCAAAACCCACATAAGTGGTGGCATCTGGGTGGCTCAGTCAGTTAGGGGTCTGATTCTTGATCTCAGCTCAGGTCAAGATCTCAGGGTTATGAGAGAGAGCCCCATGTCAGGCTCTGTGCTCAGGAGGGAGTCGGGCTGAGACACTCTCTCTCCCTCTGCTACTGCCAAGTTATACCTAGAAAAATTTTTCATAGGCCATATAAGAAATATGTTGGGTGGGGCACCTGGGTGGCTCAGTGGGTTAAAGCCTCTGCCTTCGGCTCAGGTCGTGATCCCAGGGTCCTGGGATGGAGCCCCGCATCGGGCTCTCTGCTCAGCGGCGAGCCTGCTTCCCTTCCTCTCTCTCTGCCTGCCTCTCTGCCTACTTGTGATTTCTGTCTGTCAAATAAATAATAAATAAATAAATAAATTTTTTAAAAAAATGTGTTGGGTGTTAGATGAAAAAATGTAGACAAGACAGGGTGTTTATACTGTAATGGTACCAAATGAAATACACTCAAAACACCTGAGTAAATGTTACTACATTTTCTCTATTCTCTGTCTACTTCCATCCATCTCATAAAAAAATGACCACAATTTTGACATTTTCCTGTTTATTGAGAAGTTATCTGTTTAAAGATTCCAGCAGATGTATTTCTATGGTTCATATGAAAGGAAACACATCCTGCTAGGAACACATACAGGAAAACCCCTACTAGTAGCAAAATCCTGCCCAGCACATTTGCTGAGACTGTTCAAGAGCATCAATTACCCCAGTGCTCACAGAGTGTTCCTTTGCCAGCAGCAACCACAGGAAGACTCCAGAATGTCCCAAAAGGGAAAGAACATGTTCCCTCTAAAGTTGTTGCTTTAATGGCAGGCACTTTTCAATGTGGGAAAGATCGAATGCATTATTTAAAAGAAAATGACAAGTAAGATCGCAGATGAGGAAACAAATGTCCTAAAAACAACTATTTAAATGGCAATACAAATAGTTAAAATTGCTTTTAGGAACCTGGAAATGGAATATGTAAGCCTATGTAGAATAGACATTCACAAGAGAGCAGACACACAAAGCAAATATGGGAGGTGCTCCGATTAAATACAAAAATTCAACATTCACCAATTGTGGATATGAGATGACCAAGGTGTTTTGAATTTTCTTAAATAAAATCTACCAGTGACACTTGAATGCATCTAACAAATCATTTTAACTGCAGCCAATTCTTTTTTTTTTTTTTTTAAGATTTATTTATTTATTTATTTGACAGAGATTACAAGTAGGCAGAGAGGCAGGCAGAGAGAAAGAGAGGGAGGAGAAAGCAGGCTCCCCGCTGAGCAGAGAGCCCGATGCGGGGGCTCCATCCCAGGACCCTGGGATCATGACCTGAGCCAAAGACAGAGGCCTTAACCCACTGAGACATCCAGGCGCCCCTAACTGCAGCCAATTCTTAATTAACAGATTCATAAACGACACATTCCAAGAAAAAATATGCCAAAATTTACCAACTTGAACAGAAGTTGTTTTAAAAAAGAAGGAAAAAGACCACATGCAACATTTCTTATAAAGCACAAAAGAAAGATACACAACAGAACTCATACATGGCAGCTATGGCTGAAAGAGATGTGGACTCCACTGACGACACTGAGGTGCTGGGAAAAAAAAACCCACCTTTCCCCTCCCCCCCTAGAAAAACAGCTGACCACTAAGACAACAGACTGCAAGTACGGAACAGCCTTGATGTTGGTCAATTTATTATGACATCAAGAATGGTAAGAACAAAGGGGGAAATTCACCCTCATTCCTGCCTTCCAAGTAGTTTCCTCCCATGACCATTATTCATCCAGGTAATAGGCAAAATACCAAGAAGGAGGCATCAATTATAAATGTACTTTGTTTCAATTCAGTGACCCATTATCATTTTCGTTTTTAAAACTTTCCAGGAAAGAACAAAAAGAAAACACAAGATCCACCAAGAAGCATCCAGGCTCAGTCCTCACAGAAACCTGGAGTGGAAAATGTTCCAAAGCTCAACAATTCCAGGCCCTTCATTTTCGGCACAGAAACATTATGCGACTTGCCCAAAGATAAAAGACTTCTAGAGAGACACAATGACCTTGAACCACAAAGTACAGGGCAGTTCAACTTTCCGCCCCCTGAAGTTTCATACTTTTTCAATGATAAACTCCCCATCATACATACAATTTGGCTTTCCCACGTCAGCCAATATGCCACTCAGGGCTCTTCTGTGGCGGCGCTGCCTCAACAGTTCACAGTTCCACTTGGCCTGTTTGTGCGATTTTTAAATATGAAATCACATTTTGCTCACATTTTATAAAAATATAGAAACTGGCTGTAAACATTCAAAGACAAAGAATAACAGCTTTAAATAGGCGAAAGGAAGCAAATCTTTATGAAAACCCTTAGGCTTAATGCCAGAGGACTATGCACTTTTTTGTCTAAGAGAAATGCACAAAAGGACACGCATAAAAAGCTAGAAATCTATATATCAAGGGCAATTTCTAAAAGGCGAGGTATAGCGAACAGGTTTATACTTCTTAAAGCTTTCTAAGAACTCCTACTTTTACCTTTTGCAATTCTGTAGTCATTTTATGAAGCTGTTAGAGAAAGAAGTGAAGGACCCCTGATGGTGACATAAACACTCACTGACTGATGATCTGGAGTAGAATGGGAAGCAATGAAAACGACTGCTAAAAATGAAGTCTGACGAGAAGTGAAATGAGCTACAGAACATTAATCAAATCACCACAAGGTACACTTCAAATATCTCACAATCTCATGTCAACTATACCTCAATAAAGCCAAAACTTTAAAAATGAAATCAGCATTATGAACAGCAAAATAGCAACATATAAAGATCCTAAATGCAAAAAATAAAAATCTTCAAATTAACTCTCACACTTGAATTAAAGAGAGACCCTTTATCAACTAAATGATGCCCTAATAGGACCTCTAACTCACTTAAAATATAATAAATAATAATATGACATTACAGAAATTTTACAGGTGCTAAAACATGAGATTATAAGGTATTAGGGGTCATCTCCAGCTCTTCAACGACAGAAGTATATTTTTGTTACTGCACTACCAAAATAAGAGCAGATTTTTTCCTACGGTCATGTGCAAGGATAACATGTTTACTATCCCTCATATTCTCCCAATTTGCTGCTTATCACCAGCATCTTCATAAACACAACCACATCTCCCCATCCCTGGAGCTTTGAAAAAAGAATTGCGTAAGAAACCTCCATCACAGAGACAGAGAGGCAGGCAGAGAACAACTGCAGATCGGATTCAGAGGCTACACATCTCCCTCAAGCGTACCACAGGAGACTAGTCTCAGAAGCTGAACCTCTTCTCATCAAAGAGCCAAATTAGTCCCAAGAGTTCTCATATCAACTGCAGAACTTTTACAGACATGACTGACCCAGCAATCTCACTTAAAAATTCATGATGAATGTGTTTCGAAATACTCTTTCTGTACTGATGACCTACTTCTCTTATCAACAACTGGTGAAAAGCACACTGTATGACTGTTCAAACTTGCTAAGTCTGTTTCTTGCACTTAGTCAGATGGAGTTACTCTTGGGATAAAATTTTAGTAATACTTTATCACTATACTTGTACCAGGAAACAAAATTACTGGATTCCCAGATCTTTGGGGTTTTTTTAAAAAGACATTTTTATGAAGATCTTCGTAAGGGTAGGCATAGACAAAACGAGCAATGTCCAAAAAACAAAGTAATCACCTTTCACTGAAGAATTTGTCTTCCCTTTTTCATATCCTATACCCTGGGCAGTGACAAAACATATACTTTTGACAATGCTTTAAGGGAACAGCCAGATAGAGTGGGAAGTCACTTAACCATTAAATCATTTTTGTCCTACAATTGTTGGTTTCTTCATCTACAAAATGGATGACTACCATATTATTCTAGGGCTCCTACTGTAATCTGAAGCCTACAAATCGATACGAAATGCTTCTTTCATTGGGAGCCAGCCCACAATCCTCTAATAAAAGACACAAAATTCTCTGAGAACTCAATTAGTTACTAGTACTCACAGGGTTATACATACAACACAAACACACAACTGTGAATGCTGAATAGGTCTTTACTCCTCATCATTCATTTATTCAGATATTTATTGACCTTTGGTCATGTGCTTGGGATCATGCTAGACATGGCAGAAACAATGCTGAGCAAGGAGACCTGGCTCTAGCTCTCATGCAGCTTACAATCTGCTCAAAGACATACATTATAACCAAACATTCACACTAACATTAATGTGCTGCTGTGACAAGTGCTGGGATGGAGGAGCACACACAGAAGGAGTCAAGAGCCAGGGCAAAGAACCACCTCTTAGTAGTTAACTTCAAAGAGCCTTCTCTCAGGATGCCTGGGTGGCTCAGTCAGTTAGGCTTCTGCCTTTGGCTCAGGTCATGATCCCAGGGTCCTGGGATTGAGTCTCACATCAGCAGGGAGTCTGCTTCTGCCTCTGCCTGCCTCTTCCCCGCTTGTGCTCTCTCTCTCTCTCTGACCCCCCCCCCAAAAAAGGGCTTCTCCCTATAAATAGGGTGTTTGAAAAAACAAAAAAATAGGGAAAAAATTCAAATTACGTATCATTCCTTTTCAGATTAATAACTGGAGTCATGGCTTAAAATTAAGGTACTCTGCCCAGACATACCCAGAGCTTGAAGGTAAACATACTGAGCTTGTGATTTCAAAATGAAATTAATACTGTTTAAATATAAATCAATGTCTCCAGAATTTCCAGACATCCTATAGAAATAGGAAAGTATAACCCTTAAAATCTTACCACCTTGGGCAAATCATTTTGTCTGATCCTTTTTGGTAAAAATACAAATTATTTCCTTATCTGCACACCTCTCTTCAAAAGGAGTAGAGGACAAAAACCACCACAGAATATCAGTATCTACAACAAAGTACAAGAAACGGGAAGAATGTAACTTCACTGAGGAAAATGCAGTTACTAGCAAATAAATACTTTCCCACCACACACTACCTTCCAAAGACCTCAGTTCTTAAGGAAAAAACATCATACATTTCATTTCACCAATAAAATGAAAATACCTCGAGGGAAGTGAGACAAACAAATAAAGCCCTTTCTAAGGAGAAAACAGTTGGGTTAAGTATTTTGGGAGTGAATATTCTATTATAAGAAGCTTCTAGTAGCCTTAGTTGGCAAAACTAACACAACCCCCAAATCTACTTTCCTTCCAAATTGAATGAAGATTTGAAAAGAAAATCAGCCAATTCTTTATGTTAAATTAATTGGACTGCATAATAGAACTAAAGAAGAAATGCTATATGCCTCAAAAGAAAGAAGAATCCTTTTTAAAGCATTTTGAGTAGAAGACTAGCATAAAGGTCAGGGGGCTTACCATCCCTAATACTCTTTTAAAAGACTGCATTTATAACAGACAAGCCAAAAAAAAAAAAAACTAATTTAAAATTAGTAGTAATCTCTAAAAACTGCCAGAAATACACACATACACACACATGCACACACGCACGCACGCACACATGCAATTACAAAACAATTTTTTTTAAGGTAGGCTCAATGCCCAACATGCTGCTTGAACTCATGACTATGAGAACAAGAGTCGACTGCTCTGGACGCCTAGGTGGCTCAATGAGTTAAGCATCTGACTCTCTTTCTGTTCAGGTCGTGATCTCAGGGTTGTGAGACTGAGCCACCACAGCCGGCTCCATGCTGGGCGTGGAGCTGCTTAAGATTCTCTCTCCCTCCCCACCTCCCTGTGCGGGCAATGCCCTCTCTCACTCTTGCTCTACTAAAAAAGAAAAAGAGAGAGAGAGAGAGAGAGGGAGTCATACGCTCTACTAACTGAGCCACCCAGGTGCCCCTACGGAACAATTCTTATGATCACTTATTTCTTTGTGATCACGCATCACTAATACAATATAAACGAAAGCCTATGGTTTTTCAAACTTTAATAATGCACAAATGAGGGCACCTGGGTGGTTCAGTCAGTGAAGAGTCTGCCTTCGACTCAGGTCATGATCCCAGGGTCCTAGGATGGAGTCCCACATCAGGTTCCCTGCTCAAGCAGTAAGCCTGCTTCTCCCTCTCCCTCTGATGCTCCCCTTGCTTGTGCGCTCTCTCTCGCTCGCTCTCTCTGTCAAATAAGTAAATAATCTTTTTTTAAAACGCACAAATGAACCCCCAAATGATTCAACAGTTGGAATACTACATAGTTTGCCCTACCCAGTTTTGGTCAATTTCTCAAGTCAGAAGAATGCAAACACATTAAAACCTTGGAGCCCAGGAGCCTCTAAAAAGGGCTGACAGCTGCTCTGTGATTCCCCTCAGGCTGGCCTGGAGGGCCCTCAGGACCTACTGGGGACACTGAACAGCCAGTCAATGCATTAAAGGATAAGAAACTTGAGAAGAGAAAGGAAAGAGAGCTCAATTTTCTCCATGTCTACCTTAACTTCAAATCCTCATCTTTATACAAATTATGGTTCTTTTCATAGCTATTTTAAGAAAAACTCACCAGATGAAAGCATGCTTCCACAGGGATGTTACTTCAATTGCTTCTAAAATCAAAGCTGCTAAATAAACCACAAAACAAAAGACCTAAAAACCCCAAACTACCAGTATTTTCAACTTATTCAATAAGTCAGTAAATTTGCAATGAAGCACCAATATGTAATGTGACCCTGTTTTTCATCAGAATTCATGCTGTAAATAATTAGAGCTCCAAAATATACTTTACAAATAAAACATGTTCCAATAAACAAACATGTACATACACACACACACACACTTTGGTTACATATCTATAATGAAAATTATGGGGTTGGATTACCATTAAAGAATTTAATAAGTAAATGTGTATAATTAGTAATCCTTCCACACCACAGAAAATGCCCCCTTCGATACATTCATCGTCTAGTAAAATGGGAAGACTGACCATCTCTATCACAAGCGTATCACATTAAAACTGAAATTCAGTTATTCAACTAACATTTACTGGACACCTACTGTATGCCAGGCAGCATGCTGGGAAAGGAGACACAGAAAATGTAGGGTACTCTCTGCCTTCAAGGAATGTGAAAGATAGTGGTATTAGGTCTCACTTTCACAAACTGAAAAATAATTCCATACAGATATTTATTTTTAAATTTCTAATCATTTAGCCCAAAATATAATTCAGAGGAATCCTTAACACTAGTGACATCCACAAATTACATTTTCATCTACCTTTGTAACTCCATATCAAAGCTATATTTATATTTTACATATATAGAATATATAGTCTATTATCATGACTTCCACAATCTGGGCCATTTCCTCTATCCATCTTACACTAGTCCTCCTCTCTTACACCTGTTCCAAATCAGCCAAGTGCTATCTTATACACCCTTAGGAACTCAACTCCATGTCCCATAGATGCTAACTCTCCAACACCTACCTTGTCCTCTCAACTGCCATGGAGCTCAGTCCCACATGGAATTCAGTATTGAAAAATATATACTTGAGGGACACCTGGCTGGCTCTGTCGGTAGAGACATGATGATCTCAGGGTTCTAAGTTTGAACCCCACATTAGGAATAGATATTACTTTTAAAAAAAGGAATTATACACTTGAGGGCTAGAGGAAGTCTGTAACATATTTTTTAAACTATTACACATTTTAAAAGCAAGTAAAATACTTAATACATAAAAATGTTTGAATGAGTTCTTGGAAACCAGACAATCCAAACCCCTCAAAGAGGCAACAATGAAAAAAGAGAGGTGAATTATTTCTTATTGTTTGAAGGGGCTTTTTGGTAAGAGTTTATAAGGGAACAGAAATAGAGATCGGCGCCTAGCTCTGGCCAGTACAGGCCGACCCAATTTACAGCCATTACCCTGCCCTGATCCACTTCTCAAAGGTCACAGAAACCAAGTCACTGCTAAAACTTAACACCCTTTCCAGAGTGGTTTCCAAAAGGAAAGGGACGGAAAAAAGGGATCATGAATATTTCAGGGGAAAAAAAAGCAGACTAACTGTTTCAGAGGTAACAGGAAGAACCTTTCAAAAGCAGGCAAGGCTTCTTCCTGATTCCAGGTTATCAGAGCTAGCCTCTCTATATAGGCTCTCCCTGATCCCACACGCCTTAGCTCAACTTTTCCCCTGAAACCTTGTTGCACTTACTGAAGGCCAAAATTTTAGAGAGATGATCTATAACAGGAATATTCCTTTTTAAAAGTATTAATATTGGGGCACCTGGATGGTTCAGCTGGTTAAGTGTCTGACTCTTGATTTCAGCTAAGGTCATGATCTCAGGGTTGTGAGATCAAGCCCGAGTCTGGCTCTGCACTCAAGTGTGGAACCTGCATAATTTCTCTCCCTCTCCCCACTCCACATTTCCTCTTAAAAAAGAAAGAAAGAAAGAAAGAAAGAAAGAAAGAAAGAAAGAAATTAACAACAACAATAAAAATATTAATATTGTACCTCTGAAAAGGTAGAGAGATGTGAGGAAAATAATCTAATTAAAGCCCATAGTCATCCTAACACTGATAAACAGTGGTAGCCTACAAGTGACTGTGGCAATCCAGGAACACATTAGTAGAAATGAATTTGAGCCATATGCTTTACAGCTTAACAGGGGAGCAGAAGCTTCAAATAAAGAAAGGAGGATGAAGCCTGTGGAGGGCTGCCAGGGCAGGAGGCTACCAGATGCCAGCACAGGCTGGTCGGGGTAGAACACAGTTCCTCCCCTCTGTTTTACAGGACTCCACTATCACCATGAAAAGGTGAAAAACCTGTGGCTGTGAATTAAACACATTTTTTCAGTCTAGGCTGGGAACTTGCCCACCACTTGTAATTCTAAATCTATACCATAAATGCCATCTGAGTTCCAAATAACTGAGATCAACTTTGGAACACAACCCAGTTCCGGGTTGAGGACTGAATGTACACAGTGCCTGCAAAACAGAAACTGTATCTGGGCTCTCAAACCATTCAGTCTTAGAAAACCGCATGGTTCACAACCATCCTTTGCAGGTGATACACATTATTTGTTCCACGTGACAATTTCAGCCCAGTGCACACAAGGTATCTCTATGTGGTGTAAGAACAAAATGAAACTCTCAGGGTACTAAGAGAACCAAAAACGTCTAACTTATCTTTACCTATAGTAGCAGTGTAAAGCAAACAGCTTGGATAAGAGAGAAAGTCCAAGGTTACTCTATTTCTAAAACAGACAACATGCATCTTACTGAATACCACCCCCAGGAGCTATGGCCGGCCCTCACTGGCCGGGGTCCCTCTTTTGCTTGCCAAGAAAAACCAGGATGACAATGTTTAGCTAAAGACACTACTAACCACAAAATTAATTCACCGTCTAGCTTGTAAAGTGATGGGTCTCCCAATGAATTCTTCTGCTTAAGGGAGAGGACAGCTCAAGTTTGCATGTGTTTCTCCGTCGCACTCAACGCAGCATTTGAGTTTTTGCATTTGTAAGTCAGGCTCAATTCTTTAAGTTCCTAAGAATGAAAGGAATTACAATCTTTAACTAGAAAAGAATGCTTGACCATTACAAAAAGGAATTTAATTATCTTTCATGTGAAGTAAGCAAACAAGGGTGATTAAACATTTGTCCTGAGGAGGAGGTAGGTGCTTGTGAATTCTGTCAAGAACCCCTACAATATCAAGAGTGGAAAATACCCCCTCCAAAGGCAGCACTCTCCCCATACTTCCTTTCCCACATGTGTTTACAGCCTTTCATAAAACCGAAAAATTACATCTCTGTTCATGCAGCATGAAGACCTCAGCAGTTCTCAGAATATAGGGACACACATCTGACTCCACAATGGGGCAAAAAAAGGTTCTTGCACCAAACAGCCCTGTGTCCAGATTCCCAGTCTGTCTTGGTTCCATGGAGCCAGAAAAACCACACTGTAAAGCTGTGATCAACTTCTGCTGATCCTAAAGGGTTTTCACTACGCCTGTTACAATCTGTGTAGTTCCAGTACCCGCATGTTGCTCTTATCAAAATTAGTGTCTCCATATGCATATGGCCTAACGGTGCCGATTATTCTGGCAAGACGCAATGCAAAGGTACCCTTGCAATATTAATTGGTCTTTGAAACTTTTGAGATAAATACCAACAACCACTATTTACGAACGGTCAGATTATAAGACTGAGGAAATAAAAATGGATTTTTTTTTTACATTAAAACTAAGAAATCAAAAAACAAAACAAAAAACTAAGAAATCAAATCTACCAAAGGCTTATCCAACAGATTCAGCTTAAGTTCCCCAAAAATGCTTTTTTTTTTTTTTTAAAGATTTTATTTATTTATTTGACAGAGATCACAGTAGGCAGAGAGGCAGGCAGAGAGAGAGAGAGAGAGAGAAGCAGGCTCCTGGCTAAGCAGAGAGCCCAATGCGGGGCTCGATCCCAGGATCCTGAGATCATGACCTGAGCCGAAGGCAGAGGCTTAACCCACTGAGCCACCCAGGTGACCCCCAAAAATGCATCTTAAAAGACCTGAATATCTGGCAAATCTGATAGGGTAAATAAAATACATGCACATTCTAAAGGTGTGAGAAAACACACAAATATTGGTACAAACTACTGACAGCGATGATAAACTCAAGAGGCAAACTCTGTGAGTAGGTCTGGCAAAAGACGGTGGTGTAAGGTTAAGAGGGAACTGGTGCATTCGGTCAAGGACTAAGAAGAGAAAGTACATCAGGTTCACACTGTTTAAAAAAAAAAAATTGACAAGACTCTATAATTCGACACAACCAACTCTAAAAATGAAGGAGGTGGAAGGCAATTGGAGGAAGAGAGGTGGAACAGTTAAGTTCCTGATATTGGGCAAGTCTCTCATGCTCCTATGACAATAGTACCTTCCACCGTAAGAGGAGGAATTGACCAACAAGGTACTTTCCACTCTGGCTGTGATTCAGAATCACCAGGAACACATGCCCAGGCAGATGTATTTATAAAGGTCTACAGATGATCCTCATGGATAGCCAAGAATGAGGACCTCTGGGGGCGCCTGGGTGGCTCAGTCATTTAAGAGTTTGACTTTGGCTCAGGTCACAATCCCAGGACCCAGGGATCAAGCCCCATATCGCATCAGGCTCTCTGCTTAGTGGGGAGCCTGCTTCTCCCTCTCCCTCTGCCTGCTGCACCCCCCACTTCTGCTCTCTCACTCACTCTCTGACAAATAAGTACAATCTTTTTTTTCTTCCAAAGATTTTATTTATTTGTCAGAGAGAGAGAGCACAAGCAAGGGGAATAGCAGAGGCAAGGGGAGAAGCAAGCTCCCCACTGAGCAGGGAGCCCGACGCAGGACTCGATCCCAGGACCCTGGAATCATGACCTGAGCTGAAGAAAGACATATAACCACCTGAGCCACCCAGGCGTCCCACAAATAAAATCTTAAAAAAAAAAGGAAAAGAAAAAAAGAACGAGGACCTCTGGACTTGAGAAATAATCTCCCAAACACCTTAAAATGATATATTCTTAGAAAGGCAGTAAGAGGGTCGCCTGGGTGGCTCAGTGGGTTGAGCCTCCACCTTCGGCTCCAGGTCATGATCTCAGGGTCCTGGGATTGAGTCCCGCTTCTGGCTCTCTGCTCAGCAGGGAGCCTGCTTACCCCCTCTCTCTCTGCCTGCCTCTATGCCTACTTGTGATCTCTCTCTTGTGTCAAATAAATATATACAATTTTTTAAAAAGAAAAAAAAAGTAGTAAGATACTGGTGCTTTGTAGGATCCATTTCACAATTTTTAAAAAATTAATATTGGCCAATTTCATGACCAAAGGGGGAGGATATGTATTGTGAAATTATTGCCTTCAGTCATACAAAATATACCCATCTATATTCTACTTTCTCTTACTCTGACCTTTGCATTAATTTGACGTATTTTCTCTTTATTGTGGCAAACAGGATGGAACCATTTTTGTTATTAATGTGAAATTCATATGACAGGCCCAATTTAACATCCCATGTAGCTACTGAGGCTCTTTCCCACACAGAATGTTAGTTTATCACAACACTGCCATTAACATTATAACCAGATGAGAGTCTTAGGCACTGCAGCACAATCTCCTCCAAACCCTAAAAAGATATCAATCTTTTCCAGGAACTAAACATTTTTCCTTAAAATAGACTGAATACAAAGGAGGCCTGAATAAGAGAACCTTGTCTAAATAGACATTTCTAATTCAGGTAAAAGCAAAACCAAAACAAAACCTTGACTCATCTTTAAAAATTACCTTCCTAACCTAAAATTAGACCAGTCTTCCCCTCTTCAGTAATTCAAGTTTGATTCAAAGTCTAAATGCCGAGGTGGGAGTGGGAATCCATACATTAATAGCTTAATTTCAGAAGTAAAATGTATTAGACTTACTCTATTTGATTCTCCCAAGTTCCATTCATTAACAGACATTAAGAGTGAGACAGAGAGAATACAAATTTATTCATGGTCTACTTGCTAGTCCAGCAAGGAATCATTAGCATCCCTACACCACAGAAGAGAAAGCAGGCTCAGGGAGTGAATAACTGGGCAGTCACAGCTATTAAGAAGTGAAGCCATGGGGCACCTGGGTGGCTCGGTGGGTTAAAGCCTCTGTCTTCTGCTCGGGTCGTGATCTCGGGGTCCTGGGATCGAGCCCGGCATCAGGCTCTCTGCTCAGCAGTGAGTCTGCTTCCCCCTCCCACTCTCTCTCTGCCTGCTTGTGATCTCTGTCTGTCCAATAAATAAATTAAAAATCTTAAAAAAAAAAAAAAAAAAAAGAAGCAGCAGCAGCAGTAGCAATGTTCCCAAATGGCCAGCTGGTTTCTCCTAATTCTCAAGATACTAGCCAGGGCGCCTCAGTAGCTCAGTCAGCTGAGCGTCCAATTCTTGATTTCAGCTCAGGTCATGATCTTGAAGTCGTGAGATCAAGCCCCACATCAGGATCCACACTCAGCATGTTGTCTGCTTGAGGTTCTCTCTCTCCCACTCCCTCCTACCCTGGCACACACATACACACTCTCTCTCTAAAATAAATAAATACATCTTTAAAAAAAGAGAGATCTAAGTGGAGTATTTTCAATGAAACTATTAAGAGTGAACATAGGAGCACAAAACATTTTTTTTTCTCTTCTCTGAGAGAAGCAAGAGAGCATGAACAGAAGAATGAAAAGGCAAGGAGGCTTGTGCCCTGAAAACCTAGTTTACACCCATCATCAGGTATACACAGGGGTGGTTCCAGTACTGACCCACTCAGTACCATCAGGGCTGGCCTGCTGCCTTTGGTGTGGCTAAGTTATACTAAACTAAAAATGTTCCTCAGCCATCTGTCCTACTAAAAAAGCTATGCACCAGTCATCACTTTTCATTAGGGGGAAAGAACCTGGACGAGAAGGTTCTACCCTCAGGAAAATGTTTCAAATGCTTGGTTTTACATCTGAGCAATTTTTTGGCAAAGGTGGACTTGGGTGCCAGAAAGACAGGGGGGAATACCCCTTTACTTTATGTTACTTTACACAGGCAACAGAGATGTAAATAATCATCAGAGAAACCCACTGACCTCAAGATATTTCCAATTAACTTCAATAATCTTTCATTCAGCAAATAACCCAAAGGCACCTGAGACCAAGCTGTGAGTAAGGGAATCTTGGTATACCTTGTCAGGTACCTCTCTCTCATATTCTGGCTTCTATGGAAGGTGCTTTCAGACAGTAAGCTCAAGTTCAGGTCCAGTTCCCTGCAGCAGACAGCAGTGATGAATGTCTGATGTGTGAAGACAGGGACAATGTCTGCCCACAGGGATGAGGAAAGTTTCATGAAGGATCCCAAAGGACAAGTGGGATTCAGCAGACTGGGGTATCACAAGACCGCCTGAAGCCTGAGAAGTTTCAGGAAGCGGCAACAGAGATGAAAACATAGGAAGGAGAGTAGCAAGAGGTGAGGCAGGCTGGAATCAGAGACACCCTGATCCACAGCCACATGAAGAAGCCTTGAAGTTTAACACAGACAGAAGGTGGAAGGCCACCAGAGGATTTAAACAGGGGAATGATATGTTCCTGATGAACCCTTTATGATACAGAACTAATTTAAATCGTTTCCTAACACTTTCACATTTGGTTTTTAATTTATGAATCAAAATACTGATGGGGATGTGATTTAAGGCCAAGTAACTTTAAAAAAAAAAAAAAAGATTTATTTGAGAGACAGCAAGAGAGCACAAGCAGAGGGAGAGATGGGGGTGGGGGTGGAGAAGCAGGTTCCCCACTGAGCAGGAGCCTGATGAGGGGCTCAATCCCAGGACCCTGAGATCAGGACCTGACCCAAAGGCAGATGCTTAACCAAATGAGCCACCCAGGCGCCCAAGGTTTAAGTAACTTCTAACTGCATTATCAACTGACTCCATTATGCATAAATTGGACTTTACCAAAATTAAAAACTTCTGTGCTTCAAAAGACACCCTCAAGAAAGCAAAACGGCATCTCACAGAATCAGAGAAAAATTCTGCAAATCATACATCTGATAAGATATTATGTAATCTGGAATATATAAATAACTCATAACAATAAAAGGATAATCCAATTTAAAAACAAGAAAAGCATCTAAAAGAGATTTCTCCAGAGAAAATATTCAATTGTCTGCTAATTACTTCAGAAGATGCAGGACATCATTTGCCATCAGGGAAATGCAAATCAAAACCACAATGATATACTGCTTCACACCCACTAGGATGGCTAAAGTCAAAAAGTAAGAGAGTAACACTGTTGACAAGGATGAGGAGAAACTGAAACCTTTATACAATGCTGGTGGAATTGTAAAATGATGCAGTTGCTTTGGAAAACAGTCTGGCAGTTCCTCTAACAGTTAAACACAGAGTAACCAATATGACCCAGCAAGTCCCAAGAGAAATGAAAACAAGTCCACATAGAAACTTCTACAGGAATGTTCACAGCAGCATTATGCACAACAACCAAAAGGGGGAAAGACACAAACAACCACTAACTATGAATGGATAAACAAAATATGGTATATCCACACAATGGAGTACTATTCGACCATTAAAAAAATATAGTACTGGGGCGCCTGGGTGGCTCAGTGGGTTAAAGCCTCTGCCTTCGGCTCAGGTCATGATCTCAGGGTCCTGGGATCAAGCCCCACATCGGGCTCTCTGCTGGGCAGGGAGCCTGCCTCCCCCTCTCTCTCTGCCAGCCTCTCTGCCTACTTGTGATCTCTGTCTGTCAAAAAAAAAATTAAAAAAAAATATATATATAGTACTGATACATGCTATAACATAAATAAATCTTGAAAACCCTTATACTTAATATGAGACACAAAAGACCCCATACTGAATTATCCCATTTGTATGAAATGTCCAAAATACACAAATCCAGAGATAGGAAATAGATTAGTGGCTGCCTAGGGCAGGGGAGGGAGGAGAAGAGCAGGGCTGGAGGACCACTAATAGGTACGGGGTTTCTTTTTGGACTGATGAGCACGCTCTAAAACTACGGTGATGACTGCACAATTCTGTGACTATAATAAAAACCACTGAATTGTACACCTTAGACAGGTGAATTTATGGTATGTGAATTATATCTCAAAAAGCAGTTACAAAACAAGAAAAGATTCCATTATGTATTACTGAAATACAAATAAGCTCTCAAAAAGGAATAAAGAACTTTGTTCACGCATTTTAAAGGATCCAAACTAGGGCAAAGAAAACCCAGGGAGATTCTATTACTTAAGATTCTAGGTACTAGGTCATACTGAAATATTCATGAGGATTTCCATGTTTTAATACAGAAAAAACATCTTAAGTTAAAAAAGGCAGAAGTACGAAAGAGTTTTTATAACTCAGAAACAGTAACACAGGGAAGTCACCAAATGGAAAACAAACATGGATTTGTACCCTGCATAGGAAAGAGGCACCCAAATTTATTACTGTTCCACCTCTGAGAAAGTCAAAGGCAAAACAGCCCAGTTAATAAAATCTGTTTCTAGGGGTGCCTCGGTGGCTTAGTCGGTTGAAAGTCTGCATTCAGCTCAGATCATGATCCAGGGATCCAGGGATTGAGCCCCAAATCTGGTTTCCTGCTCAGCAGGGAGCCTGCTTTACCCTCTGCCTGCTGCTTCCCCTGCATGTGTGCTCTCTCCCTCTTTTCTCTGACAAATAAATACAATCTTTAAAAAAAAAAAAAAAGGTTTCTAAAGCACCAGTTTGTGACAAATCAAAGTATTAAATAATTTGCCATTCCAGTTACACAACTGAGAGCTGATAATTCATCCTTTTGAACATTCCATTTCACACACTGGAGTAACTCTCTTCCTCATGGTTGGAGTAGGTCCCAAAAGTGACAGGTGCATTAAACATGAAATGTAAATCAAAAAATCCAACAGTGTTTAAAAAGTACTATGTGCCACCCTGAACCTAATCCTGAACTATGTAAAGTAACAGACATAAATGCTAATTAGCACAATCTGCAGGCAAAGTAACAAATGAACATGAAAAATTCAATACTGTGTGCAGTGTGATAGCTCACTGCTATGTGTCTATTAAAATTCATCAGGCTTCAATGTACCTTCCACAAATAATCAAAAATAAATATGGATAAGGCACATTCTGCATTTGTCAAAAAGGTGTGTACCTGACCTTTATACCAATCTTTGTTCAATCCTCAGTACACATGACTATCACCTACCACAAAACAGTGCATGTCATGGAGGCCTAACATTGAACAGAATTCCCAGTTTTATTTCACTTTCCCCCAAGTAGTTATGTAACCTCTCAGACCCAAGGGTTACTAACTAGACTTCACATCCAAACACTCTTTGAAGTGTATCTCCACTCAAAAAAATAAAAATAAAATATAAAAAATTACTTTCCTTAAGTTAGTTTTCTGAAATATACAAAATCAAGGCCAAAACAGATTTTTCCCATTTCTTCAGTTTTACAAGGAATGAAGAAAGTGAAGATATATAAACAGATATCTATTTGCCTTCACAAATGAACAGACGGTACAAAGCAACTGCTTATACTTAATCATGTTTTTGTCTATTCTACCAGGCCCTGGTGTTAGGAGAGAATTCTGCCAGATAAGGACAATGAAATGCATTATTATATAGAGTGACTAAGAGCCCTACAAGTACTGTTTTAGAATGTAATCCCAGGCAGAATGGCTGCGGTAAAAGGGCCTAATATTTTGTAATAACTATTACCAAAAGTAAAGACATTGGCCACCCAGTACCAGTTTTAAAACACTACATCCAATTCTGTTTAAATGTCTTATAGGAAAGAAAGGCCTTTGTATCTTTCTATCCTGGAGGAGATGAACAACTTGCAATTTGCTTCTCACCCTGAATCCCACGTTAGCAACATGTAGAGCAAGTACTTCAGACACCACAAAACAAGGGCAGCCTACATTAAGGCCAAATATAGGATGTGATTCTAAACCACGATGCAGTAAAGCCTACGTTTCCTTTTCCAGCGATCAAAACCCTTTGAACACTCCCAAAAAAGGACGGCAGGGCCAGCGCCTCCCTCCAAGAGGAAGCCCCTTTCTTCTCGGCTCTCCCTAGCAGCCTGCCACTTCCCCCAACACATTCAAATCATTTGAGAGACCGAGAGCTGGTGTGTGCGCGCCGGTATGGACAGGCGGGAGAGCTGAGTTCCTGCATTTCCACCCTCTACATCTGACCTCATCCCCAGTCATTTAGGCGTAGCGGAGCCCCACCTGCACCTCGCTCCTTTTGACTGCGTCCCTCGCCAGCTGCTCCGCTATTAGGGGAGCACATCTCTGAATCACCCGGTTCACTCCGACGCTCCAGTCCCCCGACCCTGCAGCGTTCCGGCTCCGCTCTTCCTCTCCCAACACCCCCCCCCCGCCCCGACGCCAGCCCTGGCCCTCCCAGCCCGCCACTCCCCACCGCTCGGCTCCTCGCTCTCCCAAGCCGCCCCCAACTACATTACTCCAGTTCTAACCGAGCCGTGCCCTTCCCGACCCCCGAGCTAGATCTTTACGACCCGGAGCCGGCCTCGCACCCACAGCCAGCCACCCTCAGGCTAGACCGCCGCCCTCGCCCCTCCCACGCAGGGCCCCAGCTCGCCCTGGCCCCACGTGAGTCCGTCCCCTGCCCCCCCACCCACTCGCTCCCTGGGGGGACTCAAACCCCGCCCCCAGGCCCGGCGCCCCCGGGCTCGGCGCCCTAACCCCGAACAGCCCCTCCCCACCCCAGACCCCACCCAGCCAGGCGGGTCCCCAATCCCTAAAACCCTTCCTCAGACAGCTCCTCCCCACCCGACCCGGGGTTGTTCACCCGGCCGGGAGGCGTCTCGACCCTCGAAAGCCGCCCCTGGGCAGCCTCCTCCCCACAGGGATCCCAGTTCACCCTCCCCAGGCCAAGCGGTTCCGTCCCGAACCTCCGGCAGCAGCCCCTGCTCCAACCCGCTGCACACCGGCCGTGGGGGGGGGGGCGGCCCAAGGGTCTGCGCCCCGCGCGCCCACTAGAGCCCACTCCCCTCCACTGGGCCCTGCTCCACGCCCCGCCGGCTCCTGTCAGCCGGCGCCCGCACATGCTGAGAGGACCGGTCGGCCCGCCAGCTCGCTCCCGAGCGGCCCCGCAAGGCGCGCGCTGCTCACCAGGGCCGAGGTGCCTGAGGCGCCGCCGCCACCGCCGCCGAAGTCCCCGCTGCAAAGCCCGGCGAAGCCTCTAACCGCTGCCGCCTCCCGCCTGGCACTGAGCGCCGCGCGGGGGAGGGGCGCGGGCAGCAGCCGCCGCCACCACCGCCGCACGCAGGCCCCGCCCCCGCCCCGCGCCGCGCCCAACCAAAGGGCCCTAGGGCTCCGGCCCGCCACGCCCACTTCCGGGAGGGGAAGCCCACTTCCCACCCCTGGTTCCACGCCCCACTCTCGTTAGCGCCCCCTCTGGTCGCGCCGAGGGACGCCCGTGGGCTGCGGAGGAAGGCGGTACCTAAGCACACGCACCGCCTACTAGTCAACAAGCCGGAGGGCCACGCCCGCTGCTCCTCAGAACCGGGAGCTCCGCCCACTGGCCCGCCTTGGCTCTGTAGGGCCACATCCCCCGGATCCTCAAAGATTCTTCCAGACCCCCTCAAAACCCGAACATCAGCTCCCCTGAGCCCGCCCACTGCCCCATCCAAACCCTTAGCAGGCCTCCTGGATCTCTAAGCCCACCTCCCCTCCCACTGCGTCCGAACTGGCCCAACGGCACCACAAAACCCCGCCCCTCTGCTAGAAGCCCCACCCACGGACCCAACCCAATTCTCGGCATCACAAGCCCCGCCCACTGCCTATCTAAACCTTGAATCTCCAAGCCCCGCCCCGAATTCTCCAACTCCCGCCTTTGCCAGCCAAAGTTCCGCCCCTGCTCGCATCACACCCTCCCACCACCACCTCTGGGGACTGCTAGCGCTCCACCCGTCCCTCCACTTTCCATTGTGGCATTCCTAGCACAGGGTGGCTGTCCCTGGGCTTGGCCACACCACTCCCCAAGGAGGTCCCGTCTTGACCCTATTTCGCAGGTGAGGAACAGGTTCTTCCCTTCTTTTGCTGGCCAAAGTCCCTCACCCGTTTGCTCAGTAGCTGGGCCGCCCAGGCCAAAGAGCGGCTGATTCGAGTCCCAACTTTGCTGCTATCAGACTGTGTCCTGGGTCAGTTCCCTTCACCTCTTCAGGCCAGAATTTCCTGATCTTTAGCGAAAACTTGTCCTGTTATTCGCCAGAGCCCCTTTCGGAAATACCAAGTTCGGAACTACCGGAATTTGGAACTGAATGAACAAAGCAGGCCTGCCGAGGGGTGGCTACTTCCCAAAGCAAGCATCTTCGCATTTTTCATCCTAAGCATTAGCCTCAGAAATATGTGTTAGGTAAATTATGGTCCACCTAAACCAAAAGAGGTATAACAGCAACTTACGGATCCTCTCTAGGCCTCAGTTTCTTCATCAGTAACATAGGGATTGTGGCGGCCACTTCCGGAAGGATTCCGTGAGCTCAGTAATGCACTTAGCAGGCTGGCTAACTTGTGATGAGCCCTCAGTAAATGATGCTGCCACTGCAGGGCCTCAGCAAAGTGGGGGTGGGGGGCGAAGGGGTGAGTTTCCTTTTGCCTTCAAGCAGCCACTCACAGGAGCACCCCTTCCACAGCAAGACATGGCTGCTAACGTCATTTAAATGAGATGAAGTTGGGGAAGCACCCAGGCATTTGGCCATGCACAGAAACCATTGGCTGTTATCATGATTCCTATTTTTAGTGAAATAAGGGCATTGTTAGCAGCCGAGCTCTGAGTGGTTTGGGGGGAAATGAAGGTTGATGCAAGTGCTTTGGGAAGGAACTGGGAACCAAACTGACTTACTCTTTGGGAACAGATCATTGCTTACATTGAACATCACTTATATTTGCCAGGCACGATTTGAGTGCTTCGAACACAAAATCTCCTGAAATTCCTCCAACAATCCAATGGCTACAAAAACAATTCTTTTTTCTTAAGAACTCATTTATTAATTTGAGCAGACTCCCCACTGAGCATGTAGACGACGATTCAGGGCTCAATCCCAGGGACCCCAAAATCATGACCTGAGGCACAGGCAGATGCCTAACAGACTGAGCCACCAAGATGTCCCTGCAGAAATGATTCTTAATCCCCATCTATAAAGGTGAAGAAAATAAGAAATTAATTGCTCAAGGTCACACAACTTGAGCCAGGCAGAGCTAAAGATAAAAGCCACATCCCTCTAATGGCAGAACTCTGGACCCTCTGTGGGTTAGTCTTTCCATTAAACTGCCTCTATGGCAGCAAGAAAGAATAGAAAAAAACAGCGACTTTGGATCCTGGTGGCCTTGGCCTTAACTTCAAGCTCCTCTACGTACCCACCTCGTGACCTTGGGCAAGTCATTTTCCCCTCTCTGGCCTTACTCTCTTTATCTATATGGTGGGGTTCATCCAAATGCTTACTTTGGGGTGGGGTTTTAAAAATGCAAAGATCTAGATTCAGTGAATTAAGGCACAGCAAAGCATCCTGCACAGTGCCTGTCACACAGCAGATGTTTAAAACTTGTTGATTCACTTAGCCCAGTTTTCTCAATGATGAAATCAGAAGTAAAATTTTCCATGACACCAATTTCCCCCAGATGACAGTACCAGAGAGGACTGGACTACACTGAGAAAGAAAGTTCCCGAGGCCTTTGCCTTCCAGGTGCCTGTTTCAATTCCCAGTTTTATCCCTGGGTTGGGAGTGGTGATTCTTACACAAGAAACGAGGCCATCTCACCACCCTACCCCACACCTGCCCTGGATGTGGTCAGCAGAGAGCTGCTACTCCCAGAAAGAGCAGGAAGATTGTGCAACCCTTTGCCAGGAGAAAACCCAGCATCTCCCTGTTCTTGTATCCACAGCAAAGCCACTGTGAGCCTAAAGGTAATCTTGGCTCTGTCTGAGCTGGCCCTTAAATGAAGGGACTCCAGTCCAGGTGAGATGCTGGGTTTTAGCGTCTTTTGCCAGTAGTTTCTGAAATGACCTAAGACAGGGGAATTGAATGATCAGGAAAAATAAGAGTGATTCCGAATGCTACACGCCACAGGTGCGCCTGCTCATGTACGCAGAATAAAGGATTAGGAAGCCTGCATTTGGAGCTCCTCAGCACTTCATGTTTCTGGTTTCTCTTTGTACCAAATGGGGACATTAGTCTTGGGTTGCCCAGGCAACCTGGAAGCTGAGTGAATTAGCCCAGTGGAAGCATTAACAAATAATAATATTTAATACATGAGAGACTAGAAACCTCTAGAGTAATCTCAGCAAGCAAGACCCCTAATTGAGTGACAGAAGAGGACAAAGCTCAGAGAATATTAAAATTCATGCTACATCGATAAATCTCAATTCTCCCTGCTTTGAGTACCTTTCTGCAGACTAGGAACTGGAAATGAGTGGCTACAGATGGATTGCCTTTTTTATTTTATTTTATTTTTTAAAATTTTAGAGATTTTCTTTATTTGACAGAGAGAGAGCGAGTGAGCACAGCAGGGGGAGCAGCAGGCAGAGGGAGAGAGAAGCATGCTCCCCACTGAGCAAGGAGCCCAGCGTGGGGCTGGATCCTAGGACCCCAGGACCACAACCAGAGCTAAAGGCAGATGTTCAGCGGACTGAGCCACCCAGGTGCCCCTGGATTGCCTTTTTTTTAATTAAATTTTTTATTTTGAAATAACTGTAGATTCACATGCAAGCATAAGAAATAATACAAAAAGATCCTATGTACCATTTACCCAGTTCCCTCCAGCGGTAACGTCTTATAAAATGATAGTACAATATAACCCAGATGTTGACACTGATACAGTCAAGATACAGAACATCACCAAAACCACAAAATCACAGCCCCGTTTCATGGCCACATCCACTTCCTGCCTTAACCGCCTCCTCCTTAACTCCTGGCAAGCAACCACTCCTCTGTTCCCAATTTCTCTAATTCCATCATTTCAAGAATGACGAATGAAATGATATAGTATGCAACCTTTGGAGACTGTTGTTGTTGTTTTTTTTCACTCAGTATAAACTCCTGGGGATGTACCTAGGTTGTTGCACGTATGAGTACTTTGTTCTTTATTCCTTCTGAGTGGTATTCCATGGTATGGCTATTTCCCCGTTTAACTATTCATTTTTTGAAGGACACCTGGGTTGTTTCCAGTTTGGAGCAGATTCTTACCCAAAAAGCTCCTATAAACACTATAAACATTTGTTCAGGTTTTTGTGTAAACATAAATTTTTATTTCTCTATGAAAAAAAAATATTTGCCACATAGTACCATGGTTGGGTCGTATGATAATTGTATGTTTAGTATTTTAAGAAACTGCCAACTATTCCCCAGAGTGGCTGTACCGTTTTATACCCCTATCAAACAGAAATCCAGGGGTGCATGGGTGGCTCAGTGGGTTAAAGCCTCTGCCTTCAGCTCAGGTCATGATCCCAGGGTTCTGAGATCAAGCCCGGAATCGGGCTCTCTGCTCAGCAGGGAGCCTGCTTCTCTCTCTCTCTCTCTCTCTCTCTCTCTCTGCCTACTTGTGATCTCTGTCAAGTAAATAAATAAAATCTTAAAAAAAAAAAACAGAAATCCATACACAATCCAGTTTCTCTCATCTTCACCAGCATTTGGTGTCGTCATTATTATTTATTTTAGCCGTTCTTATGGGTATATAGTGGTATCTCATTGTGGTTTTAATTTGCATTTCTCCGGTGGGTAACAATGTTGAAAACTTTCATTAAAAAAAAAAAAAAAGAAAAAAAGGAGGGGTCCCTGGGTGGCTCAGTCATTAAGCCTCTGCCTTCAGCTTGGGTCCTGATCCCAGCGTCCTGGGATTGAGCCCCACATTGGGGTCCTGGCTCAGCGGGGAGCCTGCTTCTCCCTCTCCCCCTTCCCCTGTTTGTGTTCCCTCCCTTGCTGTGTCTCTCTCTGTCAAATAAATAAATAAAATCTTAAAAAACAAAAAAAAAACAAACAAACGAGATTTTATTTATTTATTTTGAGAGAAAGAGAAAGAGCAAGCACAGGGGAAGGGGGACGAGTAGCAAAGGGAGAGAAGCAGACTCCTTGCTGAGCATGGAGCCAGATGTGGGGTTTGATCTCATGACTCTGAGATCATGACCTGAGCCAAAACTGAGTTGGATGCTTAGTGGACTGAGCCACCTAGGCACCCCTGAAATCTTTTCATATGCTTAGTTACCATCTGTTTCTCTCTTCTTGTCTTTTGCCCATTTTTTAAATTGAGACTTTTGTGTTTTGACTGTTAAGTTTGAGAGTTCTTTTTATGTTCTACATACTAACCCTCTTTTGAATATGTGGTTTCCAAAATTTTCTCCCAGTAGGTAGTATTTTTTTCATCCCCTTAATGTAGTCTTTCATGGAGAAAATATTTTTAATTTTGATATTCAGTTTGTCGATTTTCCTTTTTTGGATCACATTTTTGGTATTGAATCTAAGAATTCCATGATCCATGTCAAATTATTCTTTTTTTAAGTTTATTTAGTTATTTTTAGTAATCCTTATACCCAATGCAGGGCTCAAACTCACCACCCAGAGATCAAGAGTCACATGCCCTTCTAACTGAGCCAGCCAAGTACAACTTTGTTGAATAAATTTTTTGTTAGTTTTTTTTTTTAAGATTTTATTTACTTATTTGACAGAGAGAGTGAGAGACCACAAGCAGGGGGAGCAGCAGAGGGAAAGGGAGAAGCAGGCTCCCCACCGAGTAGGGAGCCCAACATGGGACTTGATCCCAGAACCCCGGGATCATGACCTGAGCCACAGGCAGATGCCTAACTGACTGAGTCACTCAGATGCCCCACACTTTATTCTTTTTAAGAAATGTTTTAGTTATTCTAATTTCACTGCCTTTTCATATAAATTTTAGAATAATCTTGTTTACATCTGCACAAAAAATCTGAGATTTTATAGGAATTGTTAAACCCATATGGGTTTAACCCCGATTTGTGTTTGGTTTAAACCCAATTTGGGACGAAGTGACAGCAGCTTTACTGTACTATTTTTCAATCCATAATATCATATGATTTCTTTCATCATGTTGTGTGGTTTTTGTATATAAATCCTATACATGTTTTTTGAGATTTACACCTAAGTTATTTTTTTATGACTATAAATAGCATTGTATTTTTAAATTTCAGTGTCTATGAGTTCCTTGGTAGGGTATTGAAATACAACTCTTTTTTTTGTATGTTTAACTTGTATCCTGCAACTTTGTTGAACTCACTTATTAGTTCCAGGAAGTGTTTTGTAGATTCCTTGGGATTTTCTATGCAGACCATCATGTCATCTATGAAGAGAGATAGTTTTATTTTTTCTTCTCTGATCTTTATGCCTTTATTCCCCTTTCTTGCCTTATTGCACTGGCTAGAACTTCTAGTACTATGTTGAGTAAGTAGTAAGATCAAACATCCTTGCTTTATTCCTGACTTCAGGGAGGAAGCATTTAGTCTTTCTTCATGAACTTTGATATTAGCTATAGATTTTCTTTGTATGGACTCTTTATCAAGTTGCAAAAGTTTAGTTTAGTATTTTAATAATAAAGTTTTATTTTCGATAATAATAAAGTTCCCCCTTTATTCTTACTTTTTGAAAGAGTTCTTATGATGAATAGGTTTGAATATTGTCAAATGTTTTCTTTACATCAAATGATATGATCATATGATTTTTCTGTTGTAGCCTATTATCAAGGTAGGTTACACTGATTGATTTTTGAATACTGACTTGGCCTTGTATCCCTGTAATAAATTCTACTTGGTCATGGTGCATAATTCTTTTTACATGTGACTGAATTCTATTTGCTAATGTGTTTTTAAGCATGTTTGTTTTTAAACTAATGAGGGATATTGGTCTATATTTCTCTTTTTTGTACTCTTTGCCTGGTTTTGATAAGGCAGAGTAACACTGCCTTAATAAAATGAGGTGGGGCGTGTTTATCTTCTCTTCTATTTTCTGGAAGAGATTGTGTAGATTGCTGTTAATTCTTTAAATGTTGGGTAGGCAGGGGTGCCTGGGTGGCTCAGTGGGTTAAAGCCTCTGTCTTCAGCTCAGGTCATGATCTCAGGGTCTGGGGATCGAGCCCCGCGTTGGGCTCTCTGCTCAGCGGGGAGCCTGCTTCCCCCTCTCTCTCTGCCTGCCTCTCTGCCTACTTGTGATCTCTCTCTCTCTCTCTCTCTCTCTGTCAAATAAATAAATAAATAAATAAATAAATCTTTAAATGTTGGGTAGGCTTTTCCAGTGAAACCATATGGATCTAGACTTTTTTTTTTTGGAGGGGGAGCTGTTAAACTACAAATTCAATTTCCTTAATAGTTATATTGCTATTCAAATTATCTATTCCATATTGGGTGACTTATGGTAGCTTGTGTTTTTTAAAGTATTGGCCCACTGCACTTAAATTGCTAAATTTACGTGCATAGAGTTGTTTGTAGAGCGTTCTTATTATCTTTTGATGCCTAGAGGGTCTGTAGTAATAACACCTGTTTCATTCCTGATATTTGTAAGTTGTGTCTTCTTTTTTCCTTGTTTTCTTAGTTAGTCTTAGAGATTTGTCAATTTTACTGATCCTTCTGAAGAACTGCTCTTCATTTCCTTGATTGTCTCATTGTTTTTTATTTTCCATCTCATTGATTGGTGCTCTTTATTATTTCCTTCCTTCTGCTCACTTTGGGTTTATTTTGCTCTTCTTGTTCTAGGTTTTTGAAGTAGGAGCTTGGATTATTGATATGAGACTTTATCTACTATATGTATTTAGTACTTCATTTGTAATATATGCATTTAGTACTATAAGATTCCTTCTCAGTACTGCTTTAGCTGTGTGCCACACATTTTGATATTGTATTGTCATTTTCATTCAGTTCAATGTATTTTTAAATTGCCCTGAAGACTTCCTCTTTGACTCATGAATTATTTATAAGTGTGTTCTTTAGTTTTGAAGTGTTTGGAAATTATCCCGTTATCTTTCTGGTATTACTTCTAATTTGGTTGCATCATGATCAGAGGACACACTGTATGGTTTATTTAATTCTTTTAAAATTTGTTGAAGCTTCTTTTCTTAGAATTTTTAAAATCTTAATTATGTAGGCTTCACACCCAACATGGGGCTTGAACTCATGACCCTGACATCAAGAGTCGCATGCTTTTACCCAATGAACCAGCCAAGTTCCCCAAAGATTTGTTTTGTTTTTGCATTTTTATAAAACCTGATGGAAAAAAAAAAACTAGTATTTCAAACTGTACAGTCAACAGATATACATAGTTATCAAAAATGCACACACACTCCATTTGGCATCTCCTGAGTTTCTTTTTAATGGTCCAGGATAGAGTCTGTGTTGGTATGTGTTCTGTGGGTACTTGAAAAGAATGTGTGTCCTGTTGTGCTTCAACAGAGTGTTCTACGAATGCCAATCAGAGCCTGTCAGTTGATAGTGTCCTTGCTGAATTTTTGGTTAAGTTGTTCTTTTGATTGTTGAGAGAGGCATGCTGAAATCTCAAACTATAAGGATGGATTTGTCTATTTCTTCTTTCAATTCTATCAGTTTTTGCTTCACATGTCTTGCGGTCCTGTTGTTTGGTGTATACACATTTAAGATTGTTGGGTCTTCTTGGTGGATTGCCCTTTTATCATTACAGAGCGTCCCTCTCTGCTTGGTAGTTTTCTTTGCTCTGAAATATACTTTTTCTGATATTAACATGGTCACCCTGAATTCCTTTGATTACCGTTTCCATAGTATATCTTTTTTCCTTGCTTTTACTTTCAACCTGCCTATACTGATATATTTGAAGTGAGTTTCTTATAGGTTGCATATTGTTGGTTCATATTTTTTGATCCAATCTCCATCTCTTAATTAGTGTATTTAGACCATTTACATTTAAGGCAATGATACGTTACAGCTTAATCTGACATTTTGTTTTGTGCTTGTTCTACTTTACATTTTTTCTGCTTTCTTGTGGGTTACTTGAACTTTTTTTTAAAATGCCATTTTGATTTATCCCTAGTATTTTTTAGTTTATTTCTGTGTGGGGCTTTTTTTAGTGGTTGCTCTAAGTATTACATGATAGATAGGATGAGCCTGTATCTATGTATCTATCTCTATATATCTATAGATGTGTTCATCATCTACCAGTGTCATTTTACTAGTTCAAGTGAAGTATAGCAAATGTATTTCCCTTTATGTCAGCTCTGTTTGTAATACAACTGTCTTAAAGATTTTCTCTATGTACATTGAGGACTATATAAGATAGTGGCAAAACTCCTGCCTTTCTATTATGCCTTCTCTGAGGCCACCCTAGTGGAGGGAGACATGCACATCATCTCATCAGGTGGGGGTAGAAATCTAGACTCCTCCTGTGGTCTCCACCGATCCCAATGGGGGGACGGCCTCATGACCACCCAGCGGGGATGAACTCAGCCTCCTCTGACACCACCTCATGACGTGGGAGCACCCATGAGAAAATGGTTTGCACACTTGGCACAGGGCCCAGCCCATGCTAGGACTGAGTCCATGCAAGATCCCCAGGATGGACTGAGCTGATAGTGGAAGCCTTGGTGTAATGACTGGCCTTGCTACAGGTCCTCCTGACCCTGGGATCTTAGGTGAATCACATCATTTCCTGGGGCCTCAGTTTCCTTATCTCTTCACTGGGCAAGAAAATGTGATGCTAACCTGAAATTATGTTTGTGAGAGTACCTGCCCCAGATCCTGAATACAAATAAACACTCTAAAGGAATTGGTACTTATTAAGCATGTAACTTCTTACCAGGCCCAGTGTTACCAACTTGCCAGGCTCTAGCTCAAGGACTATTCATCCTAAGCAGATGAAAATTAATATGGTTTTTCTTATCTCCATTTTACAGGGGAAATTGAGGTGTGTTGCATAATCAGAGCTAACTGATACAAAAGACCTCTCAGTAGGGCTATTCTACTTAAGCTTAGTAACTCCATTCTCAGAAATTTATCCTAAGGCCATAATCATGGGTGGATGCAAAGATACACTCAATTCCCATTATTTACTATTGTCATACTCTATAATAAAGTCACCACAAACACTTCATTACTGAATATTGAATCCTTGCTCCTAAGGGAAATACAGGACTAGGTTCCTGCAGGCAGCGGTCATGGGATTTTCATCAACCAATCAATATATAACCTTGTTTTGGGACACCTGGGTGGCTCAGTCAGTTAAGCTGCTGCCTTCCACTTGGGTCATGATCCCAGGGTCCTGGGATCAAGTCCCACATCGGGCCCCTTTCTCAGAGGGGAGCCAGCTTCACCCTCTGCCTCTCCTGCCACTCTGCCTGCTTGTGCTGTCTCTCTCTCTCTCTGACAAATAAATAAATAAATCTTTTTAAAAATTTTATATATATAAAACCTTGTTATATATATAATTGTATTATATATATAATATTATACATATAAGACTTATATAATAAAATAAAAATATATCATTAAAATTTATTAATTTATTATTATGATTTATATATTAAATATATTAATATATGATATTAAATATTAAATAATAGATTTAAAATTAAATTTTTAATAAAAATCAAATATATAAAATAATATAATTTATTCATATTATTTTATTACATTATATATTACATATTATATTTTTATTATATTGTATTTTATATATTATTCAATGTTATAATTTATAATTAATGATTTATTAATATATTATTAAATTTATTAAAATAAAATATGATAATATATATAGTATATAATAGTATATATAACATATATATATAAACTTGTTTTATGTGTATTTCTGTTTGCAGGCATCTTATTTAATATATACATTGTTCATTAATATATATTTATATAGTTGATTCACTAACATTGAACACATGGCCAATAGCCTTGTAACTCATGTCTGAACTTATCTATGCAAACATTTTCTCCCTAAGGCACACTACAGCCTCCTTGCCACTTAGGAATCCGAGACTACACTTGAGCCCTACACTTGGGGGCCATTTTAAATAGCAGATCATGCCCTAAATGCAAACCCATGCTAAAAATGCACACAAATACTAAGTATACCGTGCAAGGACATATGCTTACATTAGGAGAGCTGAAACTAGAGGGCCGAACGTTGTTGCCTCGCTGGATCTCAGCCGGCAGCATGCTTGCCCGATGACTAACGTTTCCTCCACTCTGCACACACACGTGCTCACGAATGACTCCAACAGCACTCCAGGTGTGGCTTTTGGGGCTGCGAAGAAATTTTTAAGAAGTAGTTGAATTTGCAAATATGGAGTCCGCCGATAATGAGGATTGAACATATATGGGTCAGGATGTTTACTGCTGTTTGCTCTGGAAACAACCCTTAATGGAAACCAGAGGATTAATGGGACAGAACGCAATAAATGGGGGGTATAACCAGAAAGACAGGCTGAAGCCAGGCCAGAAAGAACAAACAGCAGCCAAAAATGTCTGTTCCTCATCCTAGAGGCAAATAGGACTTCCCAGAATCCAACCTCTCCCAGAATCCAACCTTCCTCCTGCATGAGGTCTGTGGTCCCCGGCCCCCACGTGCCCAGATAACATCTACAAAGGACTGGTTTGCTGCAAATATGGCCTCAACCTTTTCCCCTGTGAAGCCTGACTATCCCTCAGCCCATGGGGAGCCACGGGTGGTTACACAGGAACTAGAAAAGAATTTTGTGGAAGACAATTGGTTGCTTGACAATACGGAAGGCTGCCCCAGATGTGCTGTTAGATGAAAAAGGCAGGTCAGAAAGCATTTATGTCCCAGTTCTATAGACACACATACACCCACAATAATAGAAATTATCTCTGAGAGACAGCATTCAAGTTATGAATGAGTTTCCTGTTTCTATTTCCTGTTCCGTATTTTCTCATGTCTCTGTGAAGGGCATTCGATGGTTTGAAATTTTTAAAATGTTACCTTCTCGAAGAGGGTGAAAGAATTCTGTATATTCAAGGTGTTCTGTCAAGATCCCCAAGCTCCTTGAAGATTTTTCAAAATTCAGATATGACTCTGGGTACCAAAAAAACCCAGGCCTCGCCCGTGTAAATCCCGTTGTCGGGGCAATAAAACTTACAGCTGCTTGTGTCATTTAGCGCAGCATGAACGACACACCCCAAAGTCTACCTTGGCAGGTGTTCCTCCGCACGGTAAGGGGATTACTGTTAATTAACAACAAAGATAAAGGCTTAGACCTTGGTTCTCAGCTGGGGCAATTACACACCCCACCCCTGGGCCCAAGGTACATCAGACGGTATCTGGACACATTTTTGGCGGTCACAACTATGAGATCGCCAGGAATGATACCAAATGTGAGCAAAGTACAGGACAGCCTCCATCCTACCCCACAATGAAAAAGTATGAGGCCCCAGATGCCAACAGCAGCAAGGCAGAGAGACCCTAGCACAGACATGGGCAGCTTTACTGTCTTACCTTGGGGTTTTGCAGGAAAAATCTCAGGGGATCCTCACGGCAATCCTAGCAGATAGGGCCTATAATCATGCCTGTTTTACAGAAGGAGAAACTGAGGCTTTAGGAGGGGAAGGAACTGAGATTATACAGCTCTGTCTTGCATGTTTCTGACTTCAGGGCCTGCCTTCTCCCCTCTGCAGCCTCTGCTTCCAAATTACCTAGTTATTGCTGTTTTTGGGGTTTTGTTGCTGTTGTTGTTGTTTAATTATGGAAACTTCCAGATAGAAACAAAAGCAAAGAAACCAGTTGAGCGTGCCCACGTGTTCACACTCTCCAGCATCAGAGCTACACTTGGGACCTACAGGATGGGACGCTCTCCTACAGGGTGGAGAATCCCTGAACACACCAGGGTAAATCACAGTAGGCTTGGAGCCCTCGTTGGGGGTGGGAGGGGGGAGCACAGGAGCTCCTTTCTCAGGTGGTTTGGAATATGTTCCCTTTTCTTTTACAGGTTTTGATCACAGCTCCCCCCGGCAGCTGTTGCCTTTCCCAAGCAGAAGAGCGAAAGAGCGGATCGTCTGTTTTCTCCCCAAGGAAGTGCGAAGTCCTTTTCTGAGAGGTGAGGAAATGATCTCTCCCAAAGGAAAGCTGAAAAGGGGGAACAGCCCTCTGAAACAGAGAGACTCCTGCCCCCAGAACTGTCAGTCGCAGGAAGGCATTATTCACCCCGTGGGAGCCAAAGCAGCTCTCCCTTGGTATCCTCGTGCAAACACCGCTTCTTATGGGAAGAAGCGTCACTCTCTTGGATTCAAGCAAATGCTCCCTGGTTTCTGCTTTGTGCCAGGCTCAGCTGTACTCTAGTTTTGGACTACAGACAGCAAGCAGGAGTCAGCTGGCTTCTTTCAAATAATGAGGCCAGACCTTCATGGTCGGACAGGAGAAACCGGGTTTGTAACCCAGATAGAGGCTTCTCTTAGCTCCTATTAATGTTTGAACTGAATTGCACGCGCTGGGGAAAACAGCCACAGGGATGGCTATGACCTTTGGAATCAGACAGCCCTGGGTTCTGAGTGCAATTGTTTTCAAGAATTAGCTGTGTGACCCTGGTTAAATGATCAGCTTCTGTGAACAGCAGTTCCCTCCCCTGGAAAGTGAGGATTATTCATTCAACCTATTTTGAGCTGCTACTCCATGCCAATAAGTGATTTCTGTTAACTTAGTTACTACTGAGAACTGTATCCTTTTTCGTTTGTTCTTCCTGATATCCCTGGCAGGGTCACTGAGGTAAGATTGCAAAAATGGCTACAAATTATTCTCTTCCATCCAGCCCCGTCCCTGTCCCTACAGTCGCTCTCCACTCGGACTCAGGTCTTGACCATGGGACTGGCTTTGGCCAATGGGACACAAGCAAATATGACACATGCAATGACTTGCAAATTGTTTGTATGTGGAGCTTACCCTCTCTTGCTGTACTTGGATCCCAGCCACCCTGTGAAAAAGCCCAGGAAGAAGAAGCTAGCCTGCTGGATGATAACAGTCTTATGACCCAGACACATCCTGTCTCCCCCAGCCAGCAGCCACCAATCAGCAGACATTTGAGTGAGGACACCCTAGACCATCCAGCCATGATCGACCTTCCAATATTATCCAATAATAAATATATTATTTAGTTTCCACCAAGCTAAATAATATATGTTGCTTTAAGCCACTAACACTTTAGGGTGGTTTGTTACACAGCAGTAGTTAACTGATACATAGCCCTTATCCTCCCACTTTACAGACAAGGAAATGGAAGCTTGGAGAAGCTTACCCAAGGCCATGAAGTCAAGGCTCGGTCTCTTTCTCCTACACTATGCAATGAGGCCCCCTCTGCCATCTCGTCCCTAAAGCAGAAACAATAATTAATAAGACAGCTGATGAGGCGAGGTCTGTATTCACGGCCTGTGTTCAGTGGTCTGCTGGGAGACCCTAGCCATGCCCTTGGCCTCATTAGCTTGGTGGACATGTAATCGACTGCTCAGAAGCTCTGTGGAAATATGTCCAGCCTGGAGCAAGGTGGGAAGACCCACCCAGCAAGCTAGGGGATGCAGGCTCTTTGAGAACTCATGATTCACTGAGTGGGGGAGCCCTCAAATGTTCACCCATCCTCTCTGCATCCTGCTCTGTATATCTGACGGCCAGCAAGGGCAGGGGGTATGTACGACCTTTCTAAAATATGTAGGGATGGAAAAACACCTTCCTTGGACAAGACAGGCTTGCAAAGAATGGCTGAAAATGCCAGGAGCTCCCTTCCCAGGGCACAACACACATATATTGTAGACTCTGCGTTTAGCATTTTATGTGCATATCATCTGATTTTATCCTATCCCAAACCACGTCATGTGGGTGGAAAGCTGCAGAGTTAAAATGTTCAGAGCACTGGCTGAGGACCCTGAGGACCTGGGTTTACAACCAGTCTTAGCCGCTTACTGGTAAGTGACTTAACTTCCCTGTGCCACAACTTGCCCATCTGTAAAATGGGGAGATGATAATAGCACCTCCTTCGTGGGGCTGTCATGAAGACTCAGTGCGTTCGTGAATGCAAAGTACTTAAAACAAGGTCTGACATGGCTGGCGCTCAGCACATATCACCGCCATCGTCAGCAGCATTTTACAGATGAAGACACTGAGAAGCAAATGGGTTTAACCGCATTGATTAATTTCACTTGGCTAAGTCAGGGGTGGAGCTGAATTTTGGACCTTGGTCTGACAGACTCTTTTCTTTTTTTTTCTTTTTAAAAATTATTTATTTGAGAGAGCACTAGTGAGGGGAGTGACGGAGGAAGGGAAAGAATCTCAGCAGGGGCGCTTGGGTGGCTCAGTGGGTTAAGCCTCTGCCTTCGCTCAGGTCATGATCTCGAGGTCCTGGGATTGAGTCCCGTGTCAGGCTCCCAGCTCAGTGGGGAGTCTGCTTCTCCCTCGGCCTCTCCCCCTGCCCGTGCTCACTCACATGCTCACTCACATGCTCACTCATATGCTCACTCACGTGTTCTCTCTCTCTCTCTAGCTCTCTCTCCCACCTCTAGTAAATAAATAAAATCTTTTTCTAAATTTTTAAGTATTTGACAGAGAAAGGGAGAGCACAAATAGACAGAGTGGCAGACAGAGGGGGTGGGAGAAGCAGGCTCCCCGCCAAGCAGAGAGCCTGACCTGGGGCTTGATCTCAGGACCCCGAGATCATGACCCAAGCTGAAGGCAGATGCTTAATCCACTGAACCACCCAGGTGCCCCAACAAATAAAATTAAAAAAACAAAACAAAACACCTCAGCAGGTGCTGAGCGGGGCTCGATCTCATCTGAGATCATGACCTGAGTAAAAACCAAGAACTGGATGCTTAACTGACTGTACCACCCAGGCTCTCGTGGTCTGATAGACTTCTTTTTTTTTTGAGTGAGAGAGAAAGAATGAGCCAGGCGGGGGGGTTGGGGCAGAGGGAGAGGGAGAAGCTCACTCCCCCCTGAGCAGGGAGCCCAACATGGGACTCCATCCCGGGTCCCCGAGATTATGACCCTAGCCGAAGGCAGACGCCCAACCAACTGAGCCACCCAGGTGTCCTGATCTGACAGACTTTTAATAACAACCCGATTGCTCCAGGCTTCTAGGAGCACGGGCTTGCCACACAGGGTCCTGACCCTGAAGCCAGAGTTCCTGCCCTAAAGTCAAAGGAGGACTTGTTTGTTCTTTAAGGTCCTAGTACACAAACAGACTGCCGGCTGCTTCCTCATAAATCCACACCCACGCCTCAAAGCCCACCGAAAGGCCTTTTCTACAGCATTTATCATACTATATTGCAACGATTTTCTTTTCTGACCATCTTCCCTGCTAATAGAAATAGCTGCCATGTATTGTGGGTCTCCTGCGTGCTGAACACCTAGATGCACACATTGCCTTCCTTAATCTGCACAATAGCCCTGTGAGGGGCATCGATTAGACCTTTTGCATGGATCAAGAAACCAAGGCTGAGGGGCACCTGGGTGGCTCATTCGGTTAGGTGTCTGCCTTTGGCTCAGGTCATGGTCCCAGGATCCTGGGATCAAGCCCGGTTTCGGGCTCTCTGCTCAGTGGGGAGCCTGGTTCTCCCTCTCCCTCTGCCCCTACTTCAGCTTATACTCTCTCCCTCACTTGCTCACTCTCTGCCACTCAAATAAATAAATAAAATCTTAAAAAAGAAAACAGAAGCCAAAGCTCAGAGGGGTGAAGGCATTTGATCCATGGCACACATTTGGGATTCAAATTTGGGTCTTTTTTTTTTTTTTAAAGATTTATTTATTTATTTGAGAGAGAGAGAGAGAGAGAGAGAGAGAGAGAATGCAAGCAGAGGGGCAGAGGGAGAGGGAGAGAGTCTCAAGGACATTCCCTGCTGAGCAGGGAGCCCAAGGCAGGGCTCCATCCCAGGATCCTGAGATCACGACCTGAGCAGAAATAAAAAACTGGACGCTTAACTGGCTGAGCCACCCAGGTGCCCCAGGGTCTGTCTTATTCATAATGTGGGCTTATCCATGGTGCTGTGGGACCCTTTACTATTAACAATTTACTATTTACTATTAACAATTACACTTGCAGTGGTTAAACCCATGCCAAGCTCTAGGGTCCGTAATGATCCTTTCACGTGCCTATCTCCTTTAATCCTCAAATCATACAAAAAGATGCTATTATTATCTTCTCCTTTTTAGAAGAGAAAACCAAGGCTCAGAGAGGTATAGAAACCTGTCCAGGGTCACACAGCTTGTAGGTGATTATAGCTGGAACTGGAACATGGTATGAACACCACCACTTATGGACTTTTTACTTCATTCGCTGCCTCTGTGAACAACATCAGGCACAAAGACCATGACTTACACGCCTTTGAATGTTCTCAACATAGTGTTGTTGAGTGTCTGCGATGCTAAATAATATTAACCAAACATACTAGTGATTAAATGAATGGAACCCTCAACATTTCTCCAAGTACCCAAGCAGGTTCCCTGGGTCTGTGTGTCACGGGGGAGAGCTTTAGAGCACATGAGCCTGAGGAATGGAAGGTGACTTCCTCACCATAACCCTCATTCTGGCTGCATGGCCTCTGATGAAATACTCTTTCATGAGCCAGATGGTTTTGCTCACCCTCCTTAAAGGGTTTCTGAGATCCAGAGAAAGAAAGGGGCAATTAACTGATAATAGACTGGGCTTTCTCTGCTGCCCAGCTTGGGCTATTTGATGCATTCACTGGCACATTAACGGGCTGTGACCATCTCTCCCTGGAAATGCCCACAGCCACTAATCAAAAATCAGTCTTCATGAGGGAACAGCGTGGAGACGGTTGTTGGTCACGTTTGGGGCTTCCCCAATATACTCCGCGTCCCCAGAGCTGATGGGAACTCGTATGTGGAGGTCACTCTAGATCACCCGACCAGTTCCACGTCACAGCCAGAGCTGACAATCCAGCAGAATGAAGAAGAAAGGAGAAATGGCATTCTCCGTCATGATTCTTAAAAGTGTTCTGGTCTTCAACTCTTTGTCTGTTAGTTACCTCTGGCTGCAAAATCCATCACCCAAAAGTGTACTGGCTTAAAACAAAATCATTTATCAGCTCTTGCAGGTTGAGAATTTGGGAGCCACGTAGCTGTGTGGTTCTGGGTCAGGGCTTCTTAGAAGGTTGGAGGTGGGGGCGCCTGGGTGGCTCAGGCGGTTAAGCACCCGACTCTGGGTTTTGGCTCAAGTCATGATCTCAGGGTCGTGAGACTGAGTCCTGTGTTGGGTTCTGTGCTCAATGGGGAGTCTGCTTGAGATTCTCTCCCTCTGCCCCTGCTCTCTCTCAAATAAATAAATCTTTAAAAAAAAAAAAAAAGAGAGAGAGAGAGAGAGATTGCAGTCTGGTGACCAGGACTGCACTCTGCGGAAGGCTTCACTGAGATCCCACACCCCTTCCAAGTTGCTTCACCCACACGGCTGGTTAGCTGGTGTGGCTGCTGATGTGAGGTGCCTCAGTTTCCCATCACGTGGGCACCTCCTCAGGCTGCTGGAGTGTCCTCATGGCACAGCAGCTGACCTCCCCAGATGGTGAGATTCAAGAGCCCAAGGCAGAGACTGCGATGCTGTTTACGATTTAGCTTTGAGAGTCACACGCTGTGCAGGCCAGCCCCGATTCCACAGGGCAGGCAACTTCCTGAAGACGTGACTCTGAGGCAGTGTGGGGCCCCCATTGGAGGGAGGCTACCATTTCTGAGAATCACGTCTAAGGGAAGGATGGCAGGTGCCACGGAGGCATTAGGCAGAAAGGTGTTCCCTGCAGCGTTGTTTACAATAGTAGGAAATTGGAAACAACTCATGCACACGTTGTTCTTCTTCTTCTTCTTCTTTTTTAAAAGATTTTATGCATTTATTTGAGAGAGAGCGAGCACGCACATGAGCAGGGGAGCGGCAGGAGAGGCAGAAGCAGACTTCCCGCTGAGCAGGGAGCCTGATATGGGACACGATCCCAGGACCCTGCGATCATGACCCGCGCCAAAGGCAGACGCTTCACTGACTGAGCCCCCCAGGGGCCCTCTATGCATCCTCCTATATGAGAAACCACACAATGGAATAACGATTATCTGTATGCTTATGCCCGGAGAAAGAACCGGGAAGACATCGTCAAGACACCATCATGCTTTGCGTTCTACTCTGGTTATTCCTATGGGTGGGCATGTGATGGAGCAGACTAGGTAGCAAATTAAGGCTCAGGACGCCCGCATGTAGGACCACTGAGGGAAGGAAGCCGGCTCTTCATTTATAAATTCATCCTGCCAGCCTGCTCCTCGACACTCCCAGAAAACAGAAGTTGAGCGTTTTGATTTCTGAAACAGCCCTTTAACCTGGCGGGCTTCCAACTAGAGGCTGAGCAGCTACCTCTAGGGTTTGGTTCCAAGTAGCAGACGGCCCAGCGAGGGGCAAGGGATTGCTTCTCATTCACTCACCCCCCCAGTCCTCTCTGTCCCCTACACCGATCAGGACATGGAGAGGCTTCTGGAGCACCCAGGGCAAGCAAGGGCCACAGAGATATTACCTTGTCCCATGAATTAGAAACAGACGTTTGTCCCCCTTCCCTCCCCTCCACCAGTTCAGTGAGAAAAGACCAGTCATTTTTCTTGACCCTCAACACTAATTATCCAGGGAGTGCAAAGAAAAGGAGACCATTTCTGGAAGAAATCTATGGACCCCTCTGTCCCTATTTCCCTGAGGCTCCCAGGACTCAAACAGCTTTTAAAGGATGAAAATACAGGGGCGCCTGGGTGGCTCAGTGGGTTAAAGCCTCTGCCTTCAGCTCAGATCATGATCCCAGGGTCCCGGGATCGAGCCCTGCATCGAGCCCTGCATCGAGCCCCGCATCGGGCTCTCTGCTTGGCGGGGAGCCTGCTTCCTCCTCTCTACTGTCTCTGCCTGCCTCTCTGCCTACTTGTGATCTCTGTTATGAACACCACCACCTATGGACTTTTTACTTCATTCGTTGTCAAAAAAAAAAAAAAAAAAAGCAAATACAGTTTCCTTGTCCCCAGCGTAGGGCTGCTTTCTTGCAGCTGTAAACTGAGAACTTTCCCAGGGCCTGGAACAGTGACATCCCTCCGGGAGAAGAGGCTGATGGGGTGAGAGAACTGGATGCCAGCTCTTCCTCCTCCTTGGTCGGGGAGCCAGAGGTGACCGAGAAAAAGAGCAAGACTTTCTGCTGTCATTTTAGCACCGCTGGAGCAGTTTGGCAATGAGCACAGGCTTTGGCAAATGAGCAGACCCGTTTTGATTTCCATCTCTGCCAAAGACATGTTGTGTGGCCTTGGGCAAGTCACTCTGCCTCTCTGTGCCTCCAGTTCCACACCTTTAAAAGAAGAGACTAGGGGCGCGTGGGCGGCTCAGTGGTTGGGCATCTGCCTTCGGCTCAGTCATGATCCCAGGGTCCTGGGGTGGAGCCCTGCTTCAGGCTCCCTGTTCAGTGGGGAGTCTTCTCCCTTTTCCCTCTGCTGCTCACCCTCACCCGTGCTCTCTCTCTCTCTCAAATAAGTAAATAAATCTTCAAACCAAACCAAACCAAAACAAAAAAACAAAAAGTAAAAGGAGAGAGTAATGGCGTTAGTCTGTCTCATGGTTGCCGTGAGGTTTAACAAGATCATATTTAAACGCTTAGCAAAGTGTAGGGTATGCAATAAGAGCATAATAAATGGTCGTCAGGATCATACTATTGCAGAGATTCACAAGACTGGCTGCCAGAGCAGGCCCTTCTGGCCTAGATGGAGCCTTTGTGAAATTCGGAGACGCTGAACCACTAAGACCTCAGGCTTCTCATCTCTCAAATGCGGATGCATGCATAAGACATGCCTGTGCCACTGGGATGCTGAGACCAGCTGGTGGATCTGGTGTAGACTGTCGAGCAGGTCTCAGACCCTGCCTGTTGAACCTGCCTGTGTTAAGTGCACCTGCTCTTTGCCTTGGCCTTTGGCCATGCCCCCCACCCTGCCACAGATGGTGCCCCTGGAGGCAGGTAGGCACGGACGGCCTGCAGCTAGGACCCTTGCCCTGGAGGCTGGAGGGCTCAGGAGGTGTGGGCCATGCCCACTCTCCTCCAGACTGTATACTAGGGCCAGGCAGGGAGAACGGGTGTGGCGCCTGGGGTCCGTGTGTAGTGGTCTGTGAGGAGGTGGAGCCAGCTGGCAGGGGAGCATTCTGTGGGGGGGCAGGTAGAAGGCGGGGCTGCCCCGAGTCTACCCATCTGGCCCAGGGTGACCCCTCCCTGCCCCCTGGGGCTGCAGCCATCCCGACACCCTTTGGGCACCCCCGAGAGGCTTCTGGACCTTCAGGGGGAGTAAGGGGAATGGGTGATAGGGCCCCTTCTCACCTGCCCTTCGGGAGCTGCTAATAACACACTAAGATCAGAGGCGCCTGACCTTGTGTGTTCCTCTCACTTCCCTTTCCCGGGTGTGGGAGGCCAACTGAGCTCCTGAAACAACGTAACTCACTGTGTGTCCCTGGATTGGTGGCTGTCACTTCCTTCGTTCAACAAACAGATCTGGGGCTGGGGTCAAGAGCCTCCTACTCCACTGTATGTTTGGGCAAGGACTAGTCACCTCTCTGAGCCTCCGTTCCCTCATCTGTAAAGTGGGGATGACAATAGTGCTTTCATAGAGTTTTTAGGATTTAATGAGAGAACAAGGCCCCAGGTAAAGGGGGCTGTTCCTATTGCTCTCCACCACCCCCTCCCACCCAACCCCTCTGCTCTAGGGAGACTCCTGCCTGGTTGACCCAGAAGCCCAAACCTGCTGGTTGTTTTGGGACTGAGCAGGGAGAATGGTTAAAGCCACAGCTGGAACCAGCAAGATACAGACTCAGTGACCTTCGACAAGTCCCTGGCCCTCTCTGGGCCTCAGTTTCCCTATCTGTGGAAGTCAGGAGTTCTACAGGAAAAGCTGAGACAGCAGTACCTGTCCATTTATGGAGCACTTACTGTATGCTTCACTCTTCACTGACTTCTCAACAATTCTAGGGGGCACCCATGTCATCGACAGCCCACTGTCCAGTAAGTGAGGCTCAGAGAGGTGGGGGGACATGTCCACAGGCACACAGCAAGGAGCAGTGGTGCTAGCTTGAGGCTTGCTCTCCTGTACAAGTAGCTTGCTCCCTTTGGGATGTGAGGCCGACTCTGGAGGGGCTTCCATTCCCACGCCAGCCTTCCCCACCTCCTCTCCAACCTCTGTGAGGAGGGGCTCTCCCAGAGGAGCGGCTGCCATCTCAGCTCCACTGAACTCAGCACAAAGGTAGCGACAGGGCCAAGGCTCCCTCTTCACCGAATCAGGAGGTCTGATGGAAAAACACCCCAGAGCCGCCCCATGTGGGAAGGGTGTTCTGGGAGCTGCTTTGGTTCTCTGGGTCCACAGCCAAAGGGCCACAGAAATGAGTTTCAGTTCCTCCAGCAGTCTGAGCCCCTATCATGTTCCTGGCATGGAGCAAGGCCCTCGGGTCGGGTAGAAGAAGTGGAGAACTCACCCCAAATCACAGAAGCCCATGTTTTGGGGGACTTACCAAGGGGACTCCCCTTTAATTCTCACCACCTCGAGTGATCCGTGCTGTTATGATCCCCAAGTGACAGATCTGGAAAATAAGATCCAGAGAAGAAAAATGACTAAGGCCACTGAGGCCACACAGCTAGTCGGCGTTGGATCTCACACTGGGAACCCTTGTAGCCTGACTCTGGGCCTGAATCACCTCTCTGCAGTGCTGTTTACTGAACACCTACTCTGTACAGCCATTGTAAGTCATCTCCACCCCTCCCCACAGACTGTAACCCTATTTACAGAGAGGGAAGGGAGGATCAGAGGGGTTAGGTAACTGGGCCAAGGTCACACAGCCAGGAAGTGGCAGAGGAAAGAGTCAATCGGGTCTGCCTAACTCCCCCCAACCTCTCATGGCTCCAGAGAGGAAAAGAGGTCAGCTCCGTCATTCATCATTTTATTTAGGTAACCATTCATTGAACAAGTATTTCTTGAGTGCCTATTATGTCTGGCACAGGGTGGGCCACAATAAACCCGACCCAGTCCTCAGCCTAAGGGACTCACAGTCTTATACATGCCCATGGGGTGCTCGGACTAAACAGCCCTCTCTTCTGGACTTGGGGGCATGCTATTAGGATGGCTTTCTGGAAGAGGTGGGTCTGGAATTCTGTTCGTTTTCTGGCTGGGTGACCTAGGTTAAGCCATTTAACTTCTGAGTCTTCATCTGAACAAAGCCGGCAGTGTCACCTGTTACAACTAACATTACCAAGCCTCCACTGCCGGGCAGAGAAAATGGGAGGAGGGAAGAGCTGTGACGTCACTGAGGTCTAGGCCCTGGGAGGCAATAAGCAGAGAGTGCTGAGAGCCTTGGAAGGCAGGAACACAGGCAAATGGGTGAGGAACGCGAAAGGCCCCAGACAGGGTGTGGCCTTCATGAGTCTCGGGCCAGAACTGTGACCTCAGCTGGACCCCTTGAGGCTTCCAGCAGGAATGAGGTCAGGGCTGGAGGCGTGTGGCCTGAAGAGAGGAGGGAACCTGGCGAGGTATTCTAGGATGAAGAGAAGCAGCAGAAGGGGTTGTCGGTGTTGGAAGATTCCGGGCTTAAAGCTCTAGTGTCGGTGTCACCTGGATTCAAATCCAGGTCAGACATTCCTTAGTGACCTTAGGCAGGTGATGTCACTGATCTTAGCCTCTGCTTCTTCCGGTAGGAAATGTATCCATACCTGTGTTGCCAGCCTGATGTATGGAATCAGGTATTAACAATCATTTTATTTGACAAATGCGTGTATAGCACGTACGTAGGCCTGGTACCATTCTAAGCCCTTTATGCGTGCATATTTCTCATGAGAGGTGTGTGGCACAGCCAGCAGCAGGCTCATACACCAGGAAGGCTGCTACTGTCCCAGTACACATCATGTGATTTTGATACAATGACTGTGTTTTACTTTCTAATCACAGAAAATAACAACAACCAGGAAAGCAAATTCCATTTTGGGAGACAGATGGGGCCGCCTAGGGCAGTTCTGGGAGGCCGCCTGTGAGCTAGACCAGGATAAGAATTCAGATTTGGAGGGGGGGACAGTCCTGCTAGGGCTGTGCGCTTGGGATCTTCTCCCGAGACCTCCAGGAAGCACAGCGGGAGTCAGGAACTGTTCCCGATGGGAAACGCGCCAGTCCCGGAAGCCTTCCAGACAAAGTGTGCGTGTGCACGTGCATGCGCCCCGGAGGTGGGCGGTTTCTAGGAGGTTTCCCAAGTCAGTGTCCAGCGCCAGCATTGCCCCGTCCTGCGTGCGCTCCACCCCTGCCCCGTCCTGCGTGCGCTCCACCCCGGCCTCCCGTGCCCGTGCGGCCGCGCTGCCAGCCGCCGGCCCCAGCCGTCTGTTGTGGCAGATGTTTGGCTGTGCCATGGCAACGCCAGAACAGGATGTGCCTCTGGATCGAAGCAGGGACAAGCCCACGCTCCCAGGCCGCCCACGCCGTTCCCTTCCCCAAAGGCTTATTGCAAAGAACCGCTGGGGTCCAGGTCGCGGGACGGGCGATGTTTGTATCCGGAGAGAGGCAGAGCCCCGGCCCTCTGTCCTCCAAGGCTTCAGGGGCAGGGGCTGGGGGCGATGTGTGTGCACCACGCATTGGAGTCCTCCTCCCCCTTCTCCAGGCAGCTTGGGTTTGCTTCCCTCAGCCCTTCAGAGCGATGCTAAGGCAGCGGCCGGGATGGGGGGGTGGGAGGAGGGAGAGCGGCCCATCGGCAGGGTCTGATCTGTGGGTGGGTCTAACCACTGTCTTCCCCACTGTTCTAGCAACCACTCACAGAAGGATTACTTTGTGTCAGGACCTGTTCTAAGTACTTTACGTAACAAATAACACTGAAATTTAGGGGTGCTTGGATGGCTCAGTTGGTTAAGCGTCTGCCTTTGGCTCAGGTGATTTTCTGGGGTCCTGGGATCAACCCCCACATCCCTACTCGGTGGGAAGCCTGCTTCTCCTTCTCCCCCCTCCTCAAATAAATAAATAAAATCTTAAGAAAGAAAAAATTATTAGGGATTTCAAAAGAGTGGCAAGCAGAGCATTAGACCAATCGCAGTACCCTGGTAATTGCAGAGTCCCGCGCCAAGTCTTCGCCCTGTGAAACCAACCCTGGGTGCTGCATCACCAGCCCCCAGATGCTCAGAGGGCGGGCCTGAGCAGCCCAGAGAGGCTCACTGAGCAGGACAGGGAGCCACTGCAGGCTGGGAGCACTCTGTCTGTTTTTGGGGCCATGCTAACTCATCAGAGGGGAGCAAAGACCTTCTGGAAAATGCTGTGTTGAGTCCCCCAGAGCCATGAGCCTGGGAGCTTACAGTGCAAATATCAGCTCAGTTACAAAAGCATCCTTTCATTAAATCTTTACACTTTCCTTTTTCATTACAAAAGTAATAGAACCCTGTTGCCGAGATGCTAGAAAATAGGTAAGAGGAGGAGAAGACACAAACCTGGAATCCTACCTGTCTGACTCCATTTCTTTTAGCAGGTGGTGAGTTTTCTTACTGTCCTTTACAGAAGGGCTTGCAGTCAGGACCCCCAGGGATGACAGATGGCCTCCTCTTTGTCCCCAGCGTCTGGCACATGGCAGGGGAGCCACGAATGGGGGTGGTGGTGGAGAATGCCTGGGAATGGATGGGTGTTATAAAGGGATCTGGCTTGGGTGACCTTTCAGATCCTTCTGGACTCTGAAAAACTTGGGATTCTCAGATTCATAGCTAATGCCCGGTGCTGACCTAAGGTTTGGTCCAATGCGCCAAGCCCTTGTTGGGGTCCAGAAGGTGACAGACTTTTTGCCCCTGCCCGAGAGGGAGTTGGTTTAGGCAATCATGGGTGTCCCCAAACTTTCCAGGCCTTGGTGAACAGAACTAGGACTCACTTTCAGACCATATTTCATTCATTTGTTCACTCATTCACAATCATCAAAAATTTATTGAGCACTTACTACATGCTCGGCATTGCCCTAAGTACACTATGGGCTATTTTCTTTGGGGCGAGGATGGCAGGGTAGAAAGTATATGAATTTGGAGTCAGGCACCCTGGATTTTTGTCCCTTTCTGGCTGTGTGGCTCTGACCCACATTCTCTAACCTCTCTGAGCTCCCACCTCTTCGTTTGTGAAAGGGGGTCAAACCTGTTATGAGGACCAACTCGGCAATATACGTGTAACACTTGCAAGTAGTAGATGCTCAGCATAGGTGACTTCCTTCCTGCCTCCCCCTCCTCCCTCCCTGCTGCCAGTACCAACAAGAACAGCCAGCATGATACAGCACAGATGGTGGGCCAGGCCGAAGGGGGTTGCGTACATTAGCTAATTCTCAAATTCTCGGCTCCACGAGGTAGGTAGCATTGTTCTTAACCTATTTTGATATCCGACTTCCAAACCAGAGAGAGCTCACCACCTCCAACATACCACCTGCAGGAGAATCTGTATCTTAGCATCAGGGCCCTAGGCCTCCTTTCCTATGCTGGGAGGCTGGCCCAGTAAACACCAACATTTTATTTGCTGGAACAGTTTATGACAAGAGGACTTCTGAGCTGATAGGGGACCCTTTACAACTATACTCCAGGATGCACAAGCGGTTTCCCTTTGAAGGCAAACAATGGTGGACAGGATTTGGGAGAGAGACGCACACTTTGTGTTGTCCAAATAGCCTTTGGAGCATGACGTGGGTCAGGTTTTTCCAGAGGCTGGAGGCTTCATTCCTGACTCCTGTGTTTTCTTGCTGATACCTACAGGGAGACCAAGATGCATCTTTGGGTTGCTTTTTCTACTTCTGGGGTGGGGACAGCCCTGGGAAAGTTTTCATGTGGGGAGGAAGCCATACCCACTGGCTTCACCACTTCCCAGATGTAACTGTGTGCAAACCACTTGCCCTCTGCAGGCCTGTCTCTTCAGTGTGAGCTGCGGATCACACCAACAGGGCTGTCTGGGGGACTCTGGGATTCCTGATGGAAAGTGCCAGGCACACAGAAGGGCTGGTAGAATCTTCTCCCTTGGGCTAGGGTACAGGATGCGTGGCTGGTGTTTTCTGGGCAGGGCTCCCTCAGGATGCTGTTGGCACACATCTTTAGAAAGAGCCTCAGGACTCCTGATGTGAATCCTTCTGAAATGCCAGTCATTCTCCAAGCCCTGCCTTCTGGAGCCTCTTGCAAGCGCCTTGCTGAAAGGGACTTCTCCAGGCGTCAACACAAGCAAGCAGGGAGTCCTCCTCTACAAAACTACCTGGGATTACACTCAGCCTCAGGCTCATTACTCTGAGAATGAAACCAGGGTAAAATCAGCCAATGAGAGGGATGTTCTCCTAGGGCCCTGGGTAAGCGGAGTATCTGATGAGTTTTGGGAACGCCCGGGTTCCATTAGGGGGATGTGGGTGTTGTCTCGAGGAAGCATGTGTGGAATGTGAGCGTAGCTAGCAAAGTGGAAGCCTGCCCCATTGCATCACACTCTTATTTTGATGGTTTTTGTGCTTGGCCGTTAGAATTCCCACGGAATCCATCAGGAGCGCACGGAGCACTGGGCCCTGTTCCCTAGGCTCTGATTCATGTTTGGAGCCTGGAGAGAATTTAGGAGGCATCCCCAGCCTTGCCAACGACGAAGACTGTCCTGAACCGTGACCCTCAGTGGTTTGGTTTCACAAACATCTTACAGAAAGGACTGCCCTGCAGCATGCTGGCACTAACCACAGGAATCACCCCCTTCCTTAACCTTTTGCTTTGATTTCATACTCCATAAACAATTCCTAACCATAATTTGGCTTCAAATGTAGATTTGTCTCAAGGACTCAGTGTGCTCTTTGGCAAGTGAGAGTACTTGGGACTTGCTTGACAGCTTCAAGTCTTGCTCTCAAGTAATCCGTTTGCATTCTGGTTTATCCATCAGTCTCCTGTGAGTCCAGGTGACAGACACAGCAAGCCGAGGTGAATGCAATGAAGGGTTTCTTGGATCCACAGGCACTGGAATTGAGTGGTCATGCCAGGTACTTGTGGCCAACAGCAGTGCCCGCCAAGCATGTGTGTACCTCACATCTCCCAGTGGTCCTGGCAGCTGGGGATGCGGGGGCCACGTGACTAGGTCTCGCCCATTACAGCATAAACACAGGTGTATCACATCTAAAGGCAGTGAAGAGTGAACGTGAGGCCCCATGCTCTTTCCCCTGACTGCATAGCCAGAGCAAAGAACACCAAGATAGCAGGGTTTAAAAATGAGAGTAGCAATAATAATAATAATGATAATAATAATAATAATAATAAAAAAAATAAACAGAAAAAGAAAAATGAGAGTAACTCAGCTTCGTGAGTCACCAGAGGAGGAGTGCCACCAAAAGGTCCTGACCTGCAGTGCACTGGGGCCTGGGCACGAGAGAAGCCTTTGTTGTGGACAGCAACTGAGGTTCCCTGGGATTCCTGCCTTGGCCACCAGCAATCATTAGCCTCCACAGTCTCCTCTCCCCACAACGTGTGGCTGGACTAGCTCAGGCGGTGGTGTTGAACACACTCCAGCTTTCTGCTTTCGTGTTAAGAGGTGCCCACCCAGAGCCCAAGTCCCACCCTGGCAGGGACAGGATTTTTGGGTATCCAAATGATCACCCACAAGCAGGCCTGCTTCCTTACTCATCAAATCGGGAGGAAAAACAAAACCATTCCTGGAGGAGCTAACATTGGCTTCCTCGGTTCTTTCTTCCGTCTAATGTGTCTGGGTTTTTATAGCATGGGGCTTCGTACAAGGCAGGTGCTCAGTAAAGACTGGCTGTCAGGACGGCGCGGGTATGCTGACTGTCTTGGCAACGACTGAAGCAGCAGCTTCCTTTTGCACGAGTTCACACGCCGTCAGATGTTTATAAAGAACAAGTTTATTTTCATCACAAGAAGCACACAGACTATTACAGTACACACCAACAGAAGTAAAAAAAAAAAGTGCATTATGCATCTTCTACTGCAAATTCACAGTACAAAAGATACTGCCTTTTAAATATATAATATAAAAAAAAACACGAAGAAAAATAGAATAAAAAAAAATCATCGATATCTTAACGCAACACGCTGGAACCCACTGGCAGCTTCTGAAGACCAAAGAACTTATCTTAGCTCCTCATTTCGCAGGGGCTGGTGTCTGTCGCCCACATTTGGTGGCAGCAAGCTCAGGACACCAGCAGAGGAGGAAACACAGGGAGGCCTAGGTGGTAACACATCTCTATTTAAAGAGCACAATTGTGCGATGGGGGGAAGGGGGACGGTGCCACCCCCTGGCTGGCTAGCGAACCAAATTCTGTGCTTTCCTTGCTACTGTGGGACACATGGTGAGCCAGCGCCAGCCTCGCCTGCAGGGACCACCAATGCTCCTTGGACAGTGGTGGGGTGGGGAGCACCCCCCACCACCCCACATAGGACTGCACAGCAGATGAGCACAAGCACGGGGTAGGGCAAGCTCCAGCCCTCATGCCAACCACCACCGCCAAGGCAAAGGCCCAATCACAGAAGGTGCGAGCTTACCAGTTTCCCATAAATACACAGTATTTGTAAACTATTATTAAGGCACTCAATTGTAAAACAATAATTACAGTGTTGGAAAAAGGAGGGAGGAAGCAGCCACCTTCTTGTGTGGCAAGGCCAACACAAAGGACAGCGGAGGGGCTGGAGGGCTGGTTGTAAAGACTCCTGTGGCAGAGACGGACCGGAGCCGGGGCCCGGGGCTAGACAAAAGGGTGTGTATGTGGAGGAGGTGGTCAATGTCCAGGTCTATGGAGAGTAGCGCTGCACATGGCCCCACTCCACATCAGTCAAGGTGATCCACTTTGTACTCAGGGGACACAGCGTGTGTGCGGATGGGAGAGAAGTGGCCCACGAGATGGTCTGCTTCAAGTTGCATATATATATGCGTGTGTGTATGCAGAGTGAGTTCATACACACAGGTGTTCAGCTGCAGGGCACACAATGAAAAGACCAAGTAGTGAGCACGGGGAGGGGGTGTCAACCAACTCCCTTTGTTTGACATGCAGCGTTGGCAAGAGCCTGCGGGATGGGGGCGGGGCCGGTGCACACTCACTGTGCCCAGCATCACCAATTCCTTGGCCTGCCTAGCTCTCCTGCCAGAGGTCACGTGGTTGCCCTCACCGGGTCTGGGGAAGCTCTGCTAGGTGGCCAGCCAGAGGAGGGCTGCGTGGAAAGTATTCTGGAACAAAGCGTTTCTGGTCAACAGAGAGCACGTCTTTCTTCAGACACCCTGGGTAAGGTCATTTGTGTGACCTTGCCTAAATGATGCATCACTTCTTCCCACTGGAGAGAAATGGCCCCAGGGGAATAGAGGGAGTCCTGAACCTTCAGGGTTCTGGCCAGTGTGGAGACAAGAGTGCCCAAGGACAAGGCTGGCCTCAAGATGCTAATTCTATTGCAACTTCGGCTCCACCCTGTGGTACCCTCTGGGCTTATCCAGGAGAGAAAAGGCTTTCGAATGAGATGGAATGGTTTTTGGCTAGAGGGGTGGGGGGACACAGAAGGGAAGGTTGGACGGTGCAGCCACCGTGAGCAGCTGGTGAGTGATCTCACACATGACAAATGGGTGTCACTGCCCAGGAGCGCGCTGTTGGGCACCCAGAGGTCAGCATCGGGTCCCCTCGAAGAGATCAAAGAAAGAGGGAATGCCAAGAGCAAGAAGCCTTGTGCTGCAGTTCTTCAGCGGTGACCATCGCTCCGATCCCCAAAAGTAGCTCCAAGACAAAGAAACAGGAATGAGCATTGTCGAATCATAATCAGAGGGCAGCGTGGTTCCTCCTCTCTCCAGATCCAGGTTCCCCCTCATTCGTAACAAAGCTTGACGAGAAGCAGCTCCTACCTCACCCCGGATGGAAGCAAGTTGAAGATCTAGGGACGTTGAGTCTAACTTGCAGCACGCCGCACGAGTTACAGAGAGAGACAGAGGTGAGGCGGTACAAGAAAGGCAGTTCAAGACTCAGGGAGATCATCCAGCTGATCTGGAAAACTCCCGTTCTCTATTTTAACAAGGGCATTCCCTGAAGATGGTGGTCATCAGGATCAATGACTTTCACAGCAGAAACTTCCTGCCTCCCGAGTGGGCCCCCCACGTTCAGTACGTTCGCCATCAGCAAGATCCCAGACAGATGGAACACTGGTCAAGATGCGGCGTAGCATAGAGCACAGGCTTTCTTTTCAAAGGTCAGCGTGAGTCTGTTTGCCAGGGTGCCCCCAAGCCTGAAAGAGCGCTCTTGGTGATGTGGGTCTTAGAGAAATGTCCGTATCCTTTCCTCTGGGCCAGAGTGCTAGCCACCCAATCAAGAACGCCCCCCTTTAGCTTTGATGATGGGGTCCTGAGCCCTGGTCTGTGTGGACCTAACATACAAGCCGTGCTTGTGCAAACAACAGGGTTGCCAAAAACCAAAGACTTGCTCAGATTTGTAATCCTCCTTCTATGCTTTCAAAATTAAAGTTTGCAAAAATATATAGTTCCCACACACCAGACACGTGAGGTTAGAAGAGCAACATAAGCCTGTCAAGCATCAAATCTAAAGGATCGTTTGACACAAAAATGGAGCCACAATGCAAAGTTTCATTTGGCAAAACATATACTGAACTCAGTATGTTTTTTGAGAATGATGTTTCTTTTGGCCAGGGGCAGGGAGCAGGAGGGAAACCCAACGGGGTTTCTAGGAAGTAGTAGATAATCACCCTTTAAGGTGATTTCCAATGACAGGGGTGGGAAAACAAATTCCTATCAAATAACATTATGATTTAAAAAACAGAACAAAACAAAAACCAACAATATCGGGGAGGAAAAAGTTCCTGGAGAGAGTGTTTCTGCACAAACTCCACCCACTAGCTGAAATGTGGACCGCCCCCCTGTCTGCCCTTGTTCCTGAAAACCCTGCCTGTGGTGCCCTAACCCTAACCCAGATCTGACCACTGTAAGATCCGAGATGGCAGCTCCTTCAGCCACTTTCTGAGCGTGGTCAGCGCCGAAGGCTTCTAATTTGACTGAATAAATCCAGCGGACGGCTGAGTGCACACTATACTTTGGGCAACTATTGGCTGGCAGCGCCCTGCACCTATGGGCCTACCCCTACCCTGCGGGACAGCACATGGGGGTTGGGCGGGCAAGGTCTGGGTCGGAAGCAGACAAGGGCTGGGCCTGAGGTGTCCAAGGGGCAGGGCAGGCCTTCGGATTTGGCAGTTTCTTTCTGGAGGGCCCTAGACAGCCCTGTGTTGTGGAACCAAGGGTCAGCGAACCTTTTCTCTAAAGGGCTAGATCGGGAGTATCTCAGCCTGTGCAGGCTACACGGTCCCTGTTGCATATTAGATTGTTGTTTTTAACAAGGCCTTAAAAATATAAAAGCTTCTTACAAGGGTCCATTACCAGGGTTTGTGGACTCCCTGGATGAAACCTTTCTGTCTTACTACCAAGCATCTTTTATTTTTCTCTCTCTCTCTCTCCAAAATACTTTCAACAGCCTGTCTTACTGACCAACACCAGCGGACTCCCTCCATCCACGCCCAGAGCCCGTGGCTGTGTTATGGGCGCAGCTCACCTGATTCTGAAAGGGGCCCCCCAGAGCCCCGGCCAGGAGTACAGAGCCCTCTTCCACTCTGTCCTCACCGCCAGGAAGGGCGAGAGAGACGGAGCAGTACCTCATCAAAGGAAGCGGTGACTGTAAACATCTGTGAAGCTTTTCAATGGTCTCATTTCTCCGAGAAGCTGCGGCAGGGCTGTTCCTAGAGAGGGACTGGCAGAGCGGCTCACAACTGCTTAGAGCCCCCTTTCCTCCCTGAACCTGCTCCTGTGACCTCATGAGCCCAAGGGCTCCTGGCAGGACAATCCCCGTCTCAGACGCACCAGCCCCACCACACACTCTCGCACTCTCAAAGCTTCAAGGCAACCACATCAGGTTCAGCAGCAGAGGAGACGCAGTGATGCTCCGTGGGTCCTTCTCCCCAGACTGGGGGCAACTTACACGTCACCATTAGCAATGACTTGAGAACATCACATATACACATCCCCCCTCCTCACCCCAGTACTGGCTGGACGCACGCCACTCTGCTGGGACCACACACCAGGACAAGGAATTTAGCTGCACCGATCATCTCCACGCATCACAGGGTCGGTCCAACAACAGCATTCGACAGCCTGTTCTGACTTTACCTAGCGGTGTTGCGTGCAGTTGACTTAGGACTTTTTTTGGGGTCCCCACAAAAAAAAAGGAATTAAAAAAAAATCTCTTTTGGAAAAACCTTTTCTGACACAGCATTATTCCCTGGAAAAAGCCTTGGTCACGACTGTATTTTAAAAATAAAAAGCACAGCAAGAACAGAGGTAGGTCTTCATACTGCCATCCAAGGGCTTCCCCGTGAGGGCCTGAATGAGCTAGGAACGTGCGCCGTGGTCGTGGAGCCTTCACGGTGCACACGCAGTGTTCGGGGAGTGTGTGCATGTCTGTGTATGCTCTTTTTAAAAACAGGATTCTTCCTGAAAACACAGGGCTTGGGGAGCAGTTCTGTATCTACTGGCCGATGGCTTCTGGCTCTCCCGGGCCACCTGACTGGCACCCCCCCTTCTCCTTTTGCTGGGTTCTTCTTTTTCCTCTCCTCCTCTCTGTGGTGAGAGCGGGAAGAGTTAGAATGTCACTTGTTTAGGAGACATCACAGCCGAAACCCACAGTGAGACATAGGGAGGGACCGGTGAAAACACACGTCGGAGTAAATACAGCAAGAGGCCAGTCAGCTTCTGCTCGTCCACGAGGGGCTTCTCAAGTGTTCTGAAGCAGGTTTCCCTGATGGCCGAGAGGTCACAGCTGGGTTCCTTGGGGCTGCCTGGGGCTCACGGGAGAAGGAAGACTCGCTCGACTGGGCGTCTCGGGAGTCGGTGAGGGTGGACGCATCTGGCTCACCAGACAGGTCCTCTGTTGAGAAGTTGAGACTTCCGAGCTTGGCCAGAGAGTGTGAGCGTTTCAGTGGGGATGAGACGGTGAGTCCCGCCAGCCGGAGCCGGGTCTCGATCTCCTGTGTCCGCTGCTTCACCAGGCCCGGCTTGCCTCGGACGCTGTGGATGCTGTCACTGCTGGAGCTCCGCGTCAGGTTGGAGCTCATGGAGGACGACGTGGGGGTGTAGCAGATGGTCTTCAGGAAGTCTTTTGAGAAGTGACTGGTGTGATCCAGGCGGCAGAGGAAGGGACTGGGGCTCTTGGGTGGGGCGCCTTCGAATGGAGTGGGGATGGCCTCTGACTTCTCATCACTCCCGGAGAGGCTGGGCAGAGCTGAGGGCCCCAGCGGAGGGACAGGAGCCAGATCAGGGTTCTCCTCGGGGATGCTGGCTTCCAGCCTGCCGGCGGGGCCATCCCTGCAGGGAGACACAGGGTCTGCAGGTGTGCCCTTCAGCCTCTCCAGTTCTTTGGTGTGCTTTCGGACCAAGCCCGCCTTCTGCAGCTGAATGATGGATTCCTGGTGCTGCATCAGGTAGCTGTTGCTTGTCGGCTTCTCAGCTTCTTTGCTGAACAGAAGCCGCAGGTCCTTGGCCGGTTTCGGGTCTTTCTTGGGTGGTGATTCATCCTTCGCTACATCCATGCTTGGAGAGTTCTTATCACAGTGAGAATTCTTCAAAACGAGGGACTTTGGCAGGACTTTTTGGGTTTCTCTGGAAGGTTCCAGAAGGCTAGCTGGTAGTTCTGGGGCAGCTGCGGCCCCGGAGCCACCAATGTCTGACCTCCTCGAGCCTGCTGGTGGTAGGAATGGGGGACTTTCGCTGGGGCCAGAGGCCAGTTTCTCTAAAGCTCGGGACCTGCTGGACGTGTGGGCCACAGGGGAGGATGTGAGGTGCGGCAGGAAGGTTGGCTGGGTACAGATGGCAGGAGCTCCAGGGTTCTCACCCCGCTCCCTGAAGGCCTCGGGAGCCCCGCTGGCTATAGGGTACACGCAGTCAGCACAGGACTTGTAGGAAGGCTTCACCTTGTTAAGGATCCCAAATACAGCATCGTGCTGAAAGGGGATGAGAACACTGTGAGTATACAACAGCGAGCAGGAGGCCACAAAATACGAGGAGGGGCTGGAGTGGGGCAGGGCAGGCACTGCAGAGGCAGTGCCCCTCGTTCAGTTAGCGCAGGAACGCAGGCCTCTTGGAACCCACCTGGCCGTGAACAGTGGTGGTTACAGGGCTGAACCCAACTTTCCAGAAGCTATGGGACTACGATCCTGGGCAAATCTCCGGCCATACAGCCAGCACAGCACGGTCAGGAGCAGAGCCCTCTCAAACCCACCTTCACCATCGCACGCCTCTCCCTTCCCTTTCCTTTTAGAAAGAATCTGGGGAGTATGTAGTCTGGAAACGGGGCTCTTCCCTTCTAGCATGAACACAGCATGGCACCAAAGAACCACCATCCAGCCATTGGCTGTGGTCTTCAGAGTGAGGTGGTCGAAGGCAAAAACTGGTACAGACCCAAGCACGGGTGCTCACAGTCCCGGATGAGGGCACCAGGCTGAGGTGGGTTTTATTACCAATGGGGAACATGTCGGCACTGTTTTCTGAGGAAAGCCATCTCCCTCCAGGCGAATGTGATGTGCGCCTCCACCTCGGGCCCTTCCAAAGGCAGGACAACTGCTCACACCTCCCTCACATGCCCATCGACAGACAACAGGGTCCTAAGGGCTGAGGCGGATAGTGGTTTAGCTGTGAGATTCCAAGCTGGCCCGAAACAAAGGCCTCTTGGCAAAGGGCTGCTGGCCCATGTTTCTCCCTGCCCCCTGCCCACCGCCCTGACCATCAGAGCCTACTCCCATCCCATCTCACAGACGTAGGTCCCCCAAGGTAAGATGTCCTGGGGTGGTCCCACACTGGAGGAATCATAAAGAAACCCATGCAGGATTCCTAGAGGCTGCAGGGGGGCTCATGGAGAGCGTGTGGTGGGGGAGGTGGGAGGCTGGATCTCCGGTAGAATCAGGATTCCTGGGGCCGGCTTCCAGCTCAACTGGTGAGATCTGACCACCCCTGAACTCTTGACCTGGGAATTTTCCTGAAGCTCTAACCAAAGTTTTCTCCTAAAACCTTTAGAACCTAATGTTCTAAAACACGGCGGAACGTCCCCCGGTAGGAGACTGATAGAAGACTACCTTTCAGAGTTCAGGGGGCAACAGGGCGGGAGCAAGTTCTCCCATCCGACTCATATTTAGGGAGCGCCTGTCACACGTCAGGGGTTGGGTCAGGCACAGGGGCTGCAAAGAAGACACAGTCCCTGACCTCAGAGGGTCATGCGTGGACCAGAAAACTGAGTGACACACGTCAGGATGGAGAGGGGTGAGCTCAAAGTGCTCCGAAGAGGGAAGGCTTCTCTGAGGAGCTGGACCTCCGCTGGGACTGCTGAGACAAGCAGGTGCTAAGTGGTGAGGGGAGAGGAAGCGCGGTCCCCTTGCAGCGGAAGCCCTCACCAACCTGGCACCGTAGTTAGCAAATAAGATTTGAACAAATGAATGAGTGCTTGTCTCTGGGTCCTATTCCCTGGAGAACCTCACCCATTCAATCCAGCTCCGGCCAGTAAAGGCAGGCTGTCCTTCATGTACCTCCTTACCCACACTTCTCCTGTTCTTCATCCTGCCACCCACCCGGGGCCATTTCAGACTGATGGACACATCACCGGCCCAGAGAGATGTTTTGCATCATCTGTCTTTATGTGTATTTGCTCTCTGAGTGGGAGAAATTCACAAGTAATTAACATTCAGTCTGGAGATCGGTAGATGGGACTTCCCATTTCGCTTGTATTAGAACATGGGAAAGACAAACCCTCTGGATATGGGAACGCATTTCCGAGCGCTCTTACTTGTGAATCACGGCTGTCTCAGAAGATGGACAGGGAGGGCGGGGGGGAACGGAGCTCGCTGGCCCCAGCCGTGGCAAGAGCTGGTGCAGAGTGAGGGCGGGAGCCGGGAGGTGGGCGGCACAGCATACCTCTCAGGACACCAGCCTCGGCTCCCGGGCCGAGGAGAGGAAAGGCTGGCGGAATTAGTGATTTTCTGAGCAAGGGCCAGCTTGCCAGTACCTTGCTGCAGAAACCCACCAAACAGGATAGCCACTTGGGACTCAGGGAGTCAAGCATTAGAGCAGGAGTGGGAAGAGAAGCTATTTGATGATACTGAGCAATTACATCAACTTCTTCAGGGTGGACTGTGGTTATGTCACTCACTGAAGCTTCTGTGCACGGAGCAACCCAGCTGGGGTTTGGCTCAAGACGATTCAGAGTGTGGAAAACTGAGTGGGGCACAGAATAACCTTGGGTCGATAAATGCTGAAGCTGGGTAGTAAGTCTTGTTTTACATTTTGTGTAAGAAGGATACTGAGTTGGAAGCTCTGCCTGAGCTGTAAATGAGGCGCATGGGGTGGGGGGCAGCAGTGGGGGAGAAGACCTGCAGGGACGAGCGCCGGCTCCGCACAGCCTGGCCCCACAGTGCACCTGCACTCCCAGGCACCCGCAGTCACGCTCCAGTAATGCCCACTGCCCTCCGCGCCGCCCCGCTGCCCACCTCGAAGTCCTCCGGGCAGGTCCTCTTGCTGTTGTTGTTGTTAAGGTTCTCCTGGTTGAGCAGGTTTTTCTCGAGCTGGGGTGGGGGCCGTCCCCACTGCCCTGCTCTCGGGACCTCCTCCCCTTCCATCTCCTCCACCTGCGGCGAGGAGCCACTTGGGACCTTGGGGCTCCCAAACTTCAGTTTCTTCTTCACTTCCTTCTCGCAGAGTCCAGAAGCTTCCTGGGGATGTCTGGCTGGTGTGTGTGCTTCAGCCAGCTCGGCTGGTTCCTCCAAAAGGGCATCCCTCTCCAGATCCTCCAGGTGGACCAGGCTGCCAGTTTCGTCGCTGGGGGAATGCAAGAGGGGGTCTGAGAGCCGCCGGAAGCAGCAGGGGAGAGTGGGTCCCCCTGGGGTGCCGCTGTCTGGGAAGCCGGGCTGGGCAGCATCGTCTAGACAGGGCAGCCGGGCCTCCGGGGCGCCGTCCAAGGTCTCCGGCAAGAAGTCCCCAGACTCTGCTGGGCCATCCGCCGGCTGCTGGAGGCTGGTCTCGCTCTGCTGGCGCCACAACTTGTTGTGCCGTTGTTTGCTGTGGGGGAGGAAGGGCAGAGGAAGGTCATGGGAGGGTGGTGCCCTAAGGGTCTCAGGAGGAGGGCCCCAGGCTGGGCCAGCAAGAGACAGCTCAGGGCTGACAGAAACAGCCTCGGAACCTCAACCTGCACGGCTCCCGGCAGAAGCCCTCAGTGACTCTGCCACACGACAACCATGTGGCAGAAACGTGACTGGTCTAGACAGATTGCTTTAAAAAACAGGTCTCATGATACCATGGTAGTATGGTTATATCTTTTTTAAAAAGATTTTATTTATTTATTGACAGACAGAGTTTCACAAGTAGGCAGAGAGGCAGGCAGAGGGAGAGAGGGGGAAGCAGGCTCCCCGCTGAGCAGAAAGCCTGACTCCGGGCTCAATCCCAGAACCCTGGGATCATGACCCAAGCCGAAGGCAGAGCCTTTAACCCACTAAGCCACCCAGGTGTCCCTGGTTATAACATATTTTTAATGTAAGGATCCAAAAAAAAAAAAAAAGAGAGAGAGAAAATTGTAACGTGGACTCAGGCAGTAAATCACCTCTAGGACCCTTGGGGCACCAGTACCAACATCCTACAGGTGTGTGGGCTATGACGGGAGCAGGAGCAGGGAAAGGACGTGGATTAAGGGCCTGCTGTTGTTTTTAGGGGTGCCTGGGTGGCTCAGTTGTTAAGCATCTGCCTTGGGCTCAGGTCATGATGTCAGGGTTCTGGGATCAAGCCCTGCATCGGGCTCCCTGCTTGGCAGGAAGCCTGCTTCTCCCTCTCCCACTCCCCCTGCTTGTGTTCCCTCTCTCACTGTGTATCTTTCTATTAAATAAATAAATAAAATCTTAAAAAAAAAAATAGAAAAAAAGTGGGGAGCCTGCTGTTGTTTTGAAACATATGGGAGCACCACAACCTGTTGAGACCGCTCCATGTGCCCGTTCCAGGCAAGGCCAAGAGGGCTCCCAGACGGGGTTTCAAGTCAAGGTCAGTGCGTTGTGGCTGTGCCCCCGGCCTGAAGACCCCTGGTGAGGCTGTGAGGCGGCAAACCCCTGATGGCAGCAAGGGTCTGAAGAGCTAAGGGAAAGGAGGGCAGGATGCCCCCGTCTCCTCCGCCTCCCCTCGTCCAGGGGCCCTGCCTGGGGATCTGTCCAGCTGCTCCCTGGGTGACAGGAAAGGGACTCCAGAGATGTCCAGAGCTATTCTCAGACCCTGTTCCACCCTGCCAGGGCACCCTGCTTGCTCACACTCAGCCAAGAAGCCCACTGTGCCTGTGGCCTCGTTGTAACACCAGTGAGAAATCATCCAGGGAGAAAGAGTTCCAGTGTCTGGGGGGAACCCGCCTCCACAGGGCCTCCCTGTACCAGAGCCGTGGGGGCCAGCAGACCTGACTGTGCCCTCTCCCTTGTGCTGCCTGCTGGCTGTGCGACATGGGACACACTAACCTCCAGCATCCACTCCTCATTCCCCTGTATACCCGGGATAACCTGTCCTTGGCAGACTTTTTCTGGGTGGGGGTTGGAGATTTCCAAAGCTCCATTTTATTCACCACAAGCCAGCTCTAGCAGGGCATCTGCAGAGGTCAACCTACGCAATCCTCAGATAAATCTCACAACAGCTCTCCCTACCAGGTGGGCTTGGGCCGCAAACTCAGAAGGGGAAACCAGGGCGGGGGGAGACGGGCAAGCTTGCCCGATGCAGCCCAGCTCATCAGTGTCAGACGCCAGTCCGCCCTGCCGTCCTCGGATCTGCCCTGTGGCAAGGCCCGGCCCAGGGCTTGGCAGGCACAAAGCAGATGCTCAGGAAATGGGGACGGCCGCGTGCCTGCGCCACCCATGACGTCATGCCTTGGATGAGAAGCCGCACACCGTTCCCTCTAGCAGCAAAACAGCTTTCTGTGCATGCCAACAAAATCAAACAGATCCCTCCTGGAAACCACGAATCAAACCCCAAACAATAGTTGTTTTTCTCAGCCTGGCTCCCCCCCCCCCCACCCTCCCTTCCCCGACCAGAGGCGGGATTTTAGCTGCAGAGGCCACTGCCAGGCCGGACAGGAGCCCAGTGGGTTCTGCCAACCCTTCCCGCAGACGCTCACCCACCTCGCGTCCAAGATGCCTTCATACTCAGACAGCTGCCTCATGAAGCCTGCGTTGGGCCGTGTAATGCTGCGCTTCTGCTTCACGTAGTTGTACGCTTTTTCCAGAGGCCAGCCAAATTCCTTCATTGCATAGGCTATGACCGTGGAGGCGGATCGGCTGACACCCATTTTGCAATGTACCAGGCACTTGGAACGGTTCCTCCTGCAGAAGCAGGGGAGAGGGTCCCAAAACGTTCACGATTTCACTCTCAGGTTTTACCCAATGTGTTTTTTACTTTCCTTTAAATGCTGAGGTTATCTCCGTGCCCAGACCCCACCCCTGCCCTGTCCTGATATTGAGGCAGCAGATGGCCACACACCCTCGAAAGGAAATAACTTCACTGCAAAATCAATTAGCACACAATGGGAAATCGAGATAAATCAGTCCTTGCCTTGCCAAGTCGTGCTGGGAGAGCTCCCAGATTGGCCGCCCTCAGGGACAGAGCAGGATCGCTGGGATGGGCCAGGAGACCAGAAACCCTTTTGCAGGAAGCAAAGGGGCAGTGCAAGGGGCATCTGTAAAAGCTCCCCAGCTGCCCCAGCAGATGGAGACGGGGAACAGGTGACCGCAGAGAAAACAGGGCCAGCAAGTGGAAGGCCACGAGACCCTTGGGAGGGCAAGATGTTCGCCACAAAGGGAGGGTCGAGGAGCCAGAGCGAGGACGGTGGCACCCTGGACTTGGACGAGGGGAAGAAGGCAGGTGGGCTGGTCATTTGTAAGGAGGCGGTTCTGGCCCCGGCAGGACTGATTGCACAGAAATGGCAAAGTCGTGTTTCTCGAGACCTCATGGGCTTGAGAATGGGAGGGTACACGATGCTGGAAGGGGCTGTACCGGGACAGCTTTATTTGTACAGGAGATAGACCCACCAGCCTGTCTGTTTATACTGGAAGCAGCTGGCCTGTCAGGTGGGTCTGGGCCCCTTTCCTAGACCACAGGCTTCAAATTCATCCCCATCTGTCAGTGCATTTTGTTTTGTTTTTGTTTTTTTGTTTGACTGCTGGTCTGGAATCTATCCCCCCGGGAATGCAAACAAACTAAGATTGGGTAAGGACATGTTACGGAGCTTTCACCTTAAGGGGTTACAAAGCAGAAGACGGGGTTTCTCTCGATAGCAAAGGGTTGTCTCTATATTCTGGACTTCAGTAAGGCAGAGTTGTTCCAGAGGAGAATAAGGGGAGAACAAAAAAACACGTGATGCCAGTAACAGGCTCAGAGTGACGGGTACCTCTGACGGTCTGCCCCATTCTATGAACAGGAAAACTGGATCAACTCAGGTGCAGAAGGCGGGCCCTCCCTCCAGGCTCCTGCCTGAGCAGCTTTGTCTGGGGAAGCAGCCCCAAAGGTGCTCACAGTCCACGCACGACCTGCCCACCCCCCTCCTTTGGCTCAGCGACTCCCCATAGACAGAGCTCCCATGAATGTCTACTGGATATGAGACCTTTGCCTGGAAGCAGTGCTGATGACAGAAGTGGGGTCTGATGTCCCAGTCGATGATGGGGGAAACAAAGGCTCATTGGGGCCCCCACCCTGAGAAGATCAATGACCGTGCCTTTTTGGTGCTAGGGGTCCTGTGGTCTAAAACCAGAGGCCCACCAGACATCAAAGGCTCCACAAACCAGAGATTTCTGTGTCTGGGACTGCCATCACTTTCTGCCCACCCAGCATCTGCCAGTTACTTCCTCAGACCAGTTTCTTGGGCTTCTCCGCCCACTTACTTTGCTTTGTTTATGAAATGGTACGCTTCGTTCCAGTGGGCAAGAAGGTCTGTTGTCTCTTCGTCATAGACTCGGATGTTATGATATGCAAATAAGCCAGGAAAAAAATTATCTATTTCCCTGGTGACATTTAGAATGTAGTCCACACTGTAATGAGAAAAAAATAAAGAACACATTTGGAGAATCAGAATGAGGAATGACAAAAAAAGCCCCAAAGTAACAGAAAACTGAGCAAAGAAAAAATTAAATACACACTCGTAAGGCGTGGATGTTTATGGTGGGACTTTCTTCCTTAAATAGGAATTTTTTTTTTCAACTGCCCTCTATACTGTGAGAATGTATTATAATAAAGAACAAATTTCTTTGTAAAAAAAAAAAACCTACAAAAAGAAAGTTCAAAGCATTGCTAAGCAATGGGAATTCTGGAAAGCAGACATATGTATTACTTAGATACATTTTCAGACACTCTCAAATTTTCAAACTTCCTGTTATGAATAGATAGAGGCTTAAAAAAAAAACAAAGTCTCCACTTTTAAAGAGCTAAAAGAGAATATATCCATCCATTATTTATGTCCTTGAGAATGGCCTTAAATCCTCTCAAAACAAGGCAGACGACAAATAAATAAGTAAACAGTGGGGTGGGTCTCCGAGCGCAGGTTCTCTAAATCAGATACATTCCCGGAAGACCAAAATAATTTCAGGAGTTAGAAGATACCTCAGATAGGGTTTCTACAAGAATATTTACAAGTGCTTTACAAAATACGTTAAAAAATCCTTTACTCATTCCCAGCCCGAGAAAGCATCGATAGTATCACTCTGCGTTTTAAGAAAACTTTCTGTTGAAAGAACACATCTTAACCAGTAGTTCTAAAGATATATTTTAAGATTTGTTTAGTCTTGATTTTTAAATGCAGTAATTCAAGAATGCCATCATGTCAGACCCACAGAATGGTGATTTTTGTGGCTGTGTTGTTTAAAAAAAAAATGTCCAGACATCTGTTCTTGAAGGTCTAGATTTAAACTTTTTTTTTTCTTTTTAATTCCTGCTGCTGGGCATTTCTCAGACAGAAACCGGCATATGTTTCTGACCAAGACTGAGTCTTCAGCCGCCAGATTCCCACTAGGCCCCGAAGTAGAACATCCGGGAGAACCAGGAGTGGTCCTGGGACCAGAGATGCTGAGTGGCCAGACCAGTGTGTGTGTCCACACTAGGCCTGTCAGCACCTGTGCGGGGGGGGGGGGGGCAGTGGGGCCCAGGAGGGGGCTTGTGGCCCTACCAGCATCCAGGCTGTCCTCTGCCACTGGCGTGTGACTGTGAACCATTCTTGGTGACACACACAATCACATATCTAAAACCCATGAAATATTCAGGAGGTGGCATTTTGAAGCACATCCGTTTAGCTATGCACACCAGCCCAGCCCTTGGCCATGGGTTATAAGGGCTCAGCCTCGGGGGTTTCTAAGCTGCCTGGAAGGACAGGGGGAGACGAGGGGAGCAGACTCACCCTGAGCCCTGCAGTTCCTCCAGATTGGATGCATTCCATTCAGAGCCCTGGGGGACAGATCACACAAACCCCCGTGAGTGTCATGTGTCAGCCTCAGAGCTGTGTAGGGGAGGCAGGGGGTGGGCTGGTCTTGGGTGGGGGAGGGTTACGTCACGGCCCTCGGCCTTAGACGGCAGACAGAACTGAAAGAGACCGCTAGCAAAGCAGGCTCCCGGGGCATTCCCGGCACCATCAGCCTGCATGGAAGGCCCTGGCTGCCCCCAGGCCTTGGGGGAAAGGCGAAATCTGTACCCCTGCTCACGAAGTCCTCTCCTACGGCTCCGGTCCCGTCACCAGCAGCAGTGACCTCCGGCTTGCTGTTCAGGAGAGGGGCACTTTCACACACCACTAATTCAAAGCAGAAGTCGATCTACCTTTCTGGGTATTTTTAAAGTTCCCACCCTCCGACCCAGTGGTTCCCCATACAAACAGCTGTCTTAAGGAAACACCCGGAATTTGCACATAGATTTATGCACTAGGATATTTATGGTTATTTGCAAGGACAAACAATGCGAACAACTTAAGAGGTCCTACAAGAAGAAATCAGTAAAATAAATGATGAAGCCACACGATGAGGCAATTAAAAATAAATCCGTACTTTGGGTGGCTCTTCAACAACACAGGAAAATGCTGCATAATGAAAACAATTTAAAAAAAGAAAACAGGATACAAAACTATATAAACAATATGAGGCTTTCCTTTCCTTTCTTTCTTTTTTTTTTTTAAAGAAGCTATATAGACATAAAAAGAAAAAACCCAGAAGATGCGAAAATAAATATACTAAAATGTTAACAGTGACGACATCTAGATTTGCCAAATTGGGGAAGCTTTTTACTTTCTTCTTTGGAGTTACTGGTGTTTCTGAACCTTCCATAATACATTTGAATTTAATGCCTATGAAAGTGTATTATAAAACGAACCCTCCCGTTTCTGACTTCCCAGGAACACAGAAGGGGAAAAAAAAACACAAAGAAAAAGCTATCACTTCACTCTCGGGCAATGCAAATGACATAGAGTCAGATCCCCCCTCTAAGTCTCCGCAGAAACTTCCTTTCCCAGGAGGGCAGACCCCTCAGGATGCAGGAGCCCCAGGGGACCCAGTGGAGCTGGCAATGTGTGGGTGCTAGCTGGATTTTCATGCTGGAGGGAGAGGCGCAAATATAAGAATTCCTTTAGTATCTCTCATGGAAAAAGTGACATAAAGCCCCAAACCTCACTGAAAAAAAATAACGAAAGCTCGCTACATCTGTGAGCTTTCCTCTTGCTGTGATCACCACCTAGTGGAGAGATGGCCTGCCTTCTGTTGCTTCCACCAGGAAAAAACCATCAACTTCCTGGGGAGATTAGAGCCCAGGGCTGCCTGACAGCTTTCCAAATACAGAAAGGCTTCAAACCCACACATTCATATAGGTTTTAATATAAACATTAAAAACACACACACACGTATTGATACATACATAAATATATATACATTTGATATATATATATGTGTGTGTATATATATATAGTATTAAGTATATATCATGACACATGCATTTGAAGTACCATTAATTAATTCTTGTGGGCAGAAAACAAAACTGCCCCTGCCTTCAGCAGCAAATACACTTCCTCCACTTTCCCAGGAAGTGATTTTTGCTGTATCAATCGTTGCCATTTACCAGTGCCTACAGAAACTTCACTCGGTGCTTTAAGAATGTCTTCTACTTAATTCTCATAACCATCCCACATGGTATAGAATGCAGGAGAAAAGGCAAAGAGGCTCGCTCCCCATCTCCCAGCTGCTTCGGCTGGGGAGTGGGAACTTGGCCCTGGTGGGTCTGACTTTCATCACACTGTACTGCTTCTCTAATTTTAGTAACACGCTCTCCTCTATAGTCTCTCTGAGGGACTCTGAGAACTTGCCAGTTGCCTTCTATGGAGATTTGCAGCATTAAGAGCATCCAAGCAAGAGATGGAGGTGGGGGGAAGCTGCACAACCCGCCCCCGCTTGGGGCTCCCAGGGCCTGTCCCTTCGGTGGGCCCGGGAGCAGGGCACGGAGTCGCCGCCTGGACAGAAAGAGGGGAAAAAACTGAGTTTCGGGGGTTCGGTCTGTTTTGCCTACTGTTTCTTACGTTTCAGTGATGCCAGGTGTGATTCTGGGGTTTGGCAAGCACGTGTCGTTTAGTAACTGGGGGCATTAGCCCGCAAACTGTGTAGTGGTAACTGGACAGGGCCTCTGTGCTAGTGACTGAAGACCAAGGGTGGAGAGATTCTGAAAACTGCGGCCAGTGGACCATGCCAGACAGCCTTCACACCACTCTGCACAGCTCGGCTGGGAGCCCCAACTCAGACATCTGGAGGAGGGCAACTGTGCAGGCCAGAGGAAGGGAGCTGAAGACTGGGGTTCCCTGAACAGCCAGGAACGGGGAACTAGCAACGCCAGTTTCTCCCTGCCTCTGACTCTGCTGCAAGATCCAACCGAAGCCTGCAGACCAATGCTTCCCCAAACCAGACCCTGCTGTGCACCGTGCTTCTTACGAGATAAAGGTGGTCGAAGATGAGGGAAGGCTTGTCCATCTGTCCCAAGATAAGGAGCATCTCATTGTCTATGAATTCCTTGAATTCTTTCAAGTTACAGTTCATCTGCGTCTCTAATTCATTACGGATCTGTGGAGTGGAGAACAGCAGGAAAAGTGATTCGTCACAAAACAAAACAAGGGTTGTCCAACTCCAAAGAAGTCATGTTACCACTTAAACTGTGGCTGTTTTCAAAAAAGAGTGTTTGGTTGTTCTGGTGGTTTTTTTTTTTTGCTTTTTGTTTTTTACCCCCGAGTTGGCACATACACATTGAGACGCACACAGCACAAACACAGGTGGTGGGAACGCAGGCTACCCAGCCTCACAGTCAGTCTGACTGGGAGAAGTTCATTATTTTATATGAAGAAGCTGATTTGCACGGGATCTCTTCTACTGAGTTTAAGGAACTTCTATTTTTACAATTAAATATCAAATACATCACAGTGAATACATAAAGTCAGTTTCATCCTGCTTTAGCAGGCATCACAATATGATAGGTTTTTTTTTTTTTAAAGATTTTATTTATTTGTCAGAGAGAGAGAATATAGGCAGGCAGAGGCAAAGGGAGAAGCAGGCTCCCTGAGGAGCAAGGAGCCCAATGTGGGACTCGATCCCAGGACGCTGGGATCACGACCTGAGCCGAAGACAGCCACTTAACCGACTGAGCCACCCAGGCACCCGTTTTTCGTTTTTGTTTTCGGTGCGCAGCAAAGCAAAGCTTACTGAGCAATAGGACAAAGCTCCCAAAGAGGGAGGGGACCCAAGAGGGTTGCCCCCAAATATGACTTTTTATGTGTGTTAATTAATAAAAAGGGTGATCTATGGTTTTTTTCAATGGCCCTTTCAAGCCCTCAGATCTACCCAGTTTAAGCACATTATAATTCATTGTGAGCTTTGAAAAGTGATCCAGAAAAAAATCTGAAGGCACACAGAAGGCAGTCCAGGGTTGGTAACTTGCTAGTGAGAATCCTGAAATAAGCAATAAGCGTTTGCTGTATCTCAACAAAACACAAGGCAGAGGAAAGGGTGCTAGTAGGCCAGTGTGTCTCAGGGCAATGCGTGTGCCTTGGGGAATTATTACCAAAGGTCTTACAGGTTCCGAGAGATCAGGAAATGTGCTCAAGGCCCCACAGCTGGTATGGAGCACAGCGGGATCCAGACTAGAGTGGGATGCTAAGGCTCTTGTGGGGACAAAGCCTCTGAGAGTCAGGGAAGGCCATGTGGCAGGCCCACCTCTGCTGTGCTTAGAGCGACAGGACACATGAACACCTTGTAACCTATGGCCTGCTGAGGCACGAGCTCTCTTACTTCTTTCGAGGTCACGTTTTCTAGATCCCGGCTCATCATGATGCTGCGGAGCTTGGCCCTGATGACACGCTCAGTCCTTTCCCCTTCGGTCGGCCTGGGAAGAAGGTACGTCCAGTAAGATGCAGAAGGACGGGGAGCCTGAGGTCTGCATTTGCAGACACACCAGACGCTCCGAGAGCCATGTTCTTTGTGTGCATGTTTTTGGGAGGAGGGGAAGGCACAGAGGAGTCTGGGCCCGTGTCTAGAACCCCCATGGGAGTCCACAGAGTGGTGAGCCACTGGAGAGTTATGGCTGGAAAGCACAGTCCTCGTTCAGGTCTGCAGAGACTCGGGCTCTCGGGACGAGACACTGGAAGCACCCGCGTCATGTCAGCCCACCACCAACCGGACCCTTCTGCCTCCGCTGGAACATGTCCGTGTGTGAGGGCATCACTGCGCCCGGCTCCACTCCTCTCCTTCTCACACGGAGAATCTATGTGCTTCCCTGTAACGTCTACCCATCAGCACTACTTCTACACAAACCATGATAATTCTTCCACGGGACACCCCTTTCTATATTCAAAGGCAACCGTCATTCTCCCCAACCCTCTCACCACTTGCGGCCTCCTAGAATGTGGCTTCCGGTCGTCTCCTCATTCAGGCTGACCTCCCTGTCCATGGCCCTTGTAACATAGTCCCAGAGGGACACACGACTTTTGGGGAGGAGGGCCCTAACTAAGACAGAAGGTGGGGGAGCTGTTTCCTTCTTCTGGACCCAGACCCTCACTGAGTGCAGCCTCAGGCCACATGAGCTCTGCTGGGGGCCACGTGACACGGGCCCCGATTCACTGTTGGGGCCACCGAGGAGGGCTGTCCCCAGGCAGTGTCAGTGCAGTTGCGTTCTGGGATCCCGGGACGACGGATACATAATACTCCTCAGAACAGGGAAAGGCCAGACCACAGAACACAGTCCCGGAGCCGGGGCGGCGCTTTCCTTTGAGAAGCTGATGGGAGTTATGGAGCTGTTCCCCCGAAACGCATTCACACCCAAATGCACCTCTAATTTCAGATGTGGGGCAGTGGTCACGGAGCCTTCCTGAGGCCACAGACGACCCGGGGGCGGCAGGTAAGGAGCCCCGGCTAGGGATGCTGGTCCTGGGAGGGGCGGTCCCCACCCCAGGACTACCGGGGAGGAGGGAGGGACCTCGGGCAGACTCAGGGCCAGGCTGCGCCGCACTTACTTGTCCACAAACAGGGCTGGGGAGTCAGGCCTCGTGGACTCCAGGTCCTGCATGGCGTTCCACTCATTGATGCAGCTCTGATCCGAGCTGATGCAGCTCTCGTAGTATGTGGCCCAGACGAGCGCCACACCGCCGGGGAAGTAGTTGTGTCTGCGTGCCACTTCGCAGGCCTTGTGAAGGACCTGCAGGGCAGACCTGGGGTGAGGAGGGGGGACAGAGTCAGGCCTGGGCTTCTCCCTCCAAATGGGGGTTGAGGGTGGGGTGGGGGGGCCCCTCAAGGACTCCCTCCGAGCATTGCCGTATGTAAAAGGCTACGTGGGGGATGCAAGGCAGTCCGAAACCTCCAGGCTGCCAGGAACGGGAGCTCGTTTCAGGGACACACGCTGCAAACCCAAGGGCCGATGAGACATCCTTCACCGTGGCCTACGAGGACATGGTGCAAACCTTGTAACTCTCCCGCCCCGGCTGGCTCCCGGACCATCTCCCACTCCGCCAATGAATGCCCAAGAACCCAGATTACTTCTGAGGCCGTGGGAACCACCGCAACACCCAGCAGGAGGAAGGAAAGAGTCTTTCACGAGCTGCACATTTTACTGCGTTCTGAATAACTTGCTTTTTAACCTTTGCCCATCACCGTTACTAACAGCTCTGAGGCTTCGATCTCTTAGGGAAATGAGTGCTAGGAACTCACATCAACACAAGGACGAAATGAAAAAGAGGTTCAGGAAGGAAGGGTAGGGCAGAAGGAACAACGTGGAAAATGGGGAGAATGTGTATGGTAACACAGCTTAGTCTTTTTTTTTTTTTTTTAAGAAAAATCTAGGCTGAAACTTTCTCAGTGAAGGGGGTAAACCAAGGCATCGATGGAGGGTGGGAGTGGGAAGCCCTGGAGGGAGTGAGAGTCCTCAGGGAAGGGCCCACCCCCGGCGTCCGCTACATGTGTCCCGCTCGGGCATGTCTGTCCTATCTCTAGGCTGCTTCAGGGCACAGGCCTGAGCTGCATATTTACTAAATTTAGCTTTGCTCCTGAAGTTTTGGAAAAACTCGTGGGCCTGTTTTTCACTTGCCTGAAGAGAAAGAGGTAAGAAATGATCCAGAGACGCAAGAAACATCTGGGACATCACAGGCATTCGGATTTCGTGATTTTCCCCAGAAGGAGCCTGAATGGAGGGCAGTGTGGAGCAATAGATGAGGTGACACATCGGGGCACTATACTGACTACCGACTGGCCCCTGGGAGAATTCAACCTAACTCTCGCCGTCCCAGAGAACAAAGTAGTGACTGTGAAACGCTGGGCAGAACCCTTCTCAGCAGCCACCAGCTCCCTCTCGAGCCTCTTCCAGATCGCTGGAGACAGAGACCGTTGTGTTGGGTTTGCTGCAGGGCTGTTTGTGCGGCCCTCCAAGGATGAGGGAGGCTCGCAGGTGCGTGTGCCTGGTCTGAAGAAGCACCGGGCCCGACCTGTTTCCCCCAGTGCAGCCTTTGCCCACCGTTACCGCATCCCCGAAGCAGGAGGCCCCCCCGCCCCCACACAGGCCCTGCTCCCCGCATCCTGCAGCAAGGAGCCCTGCGAGAACACGCTCCCTGCACTTCCTGGTCCGACACGTGACCCTGCGTGGGTTACGGCCACCTCCCCTCTACAGACTGTAAACCCCACGAGGACACCAATTATGCCCGTCGTATGCCTTCCTGGATGCCCAGTGCCTGGCAGGGTGCCGTTCCCTTCAGGGCACAAACCGAGCGTGTGCCAGGAATAAGGAGTACGCAGATTTACGCGGGGACGGCGTGGGGACAGCAGGAACTGTGGATACGTAAGAACGGCATACCTTCGACAACAAAAAAACCACCCAGTGAAAAAACTGGCTGAAGGACCTGAACAGACTTTTCTCCAAAAAAGATGTACAAAGGGCCGACAAGCACGTGAAGAGACAGCCCAGTACTCATCAGGTGGGAAAATACAAACCAGCACCGTTAAGGAGATGCCACTTCATACCCGTTAAGAGGGCGAAGATGAGAACTCACACACTAGCAGGTGCTGGCGAGGACACGGAGAAACCAAACCCTGTGCACGGCCGGGCAGGACAGCGAAATGGGGCGAAGAGCTTGGTTTGCGGAAAATAGTTTTGGTTCCCCAGAGAGTGACACACAAAGTTAACCGCGTGCTCTAGAAATTCCACTTCTAGGTATGTCCTCAAAACATCTGAAGACAGGGACTCCGACAGACACGCTGTCCATCCGCCCGTATTCACAGCAGCTCTGAGCACAACAGTCAAAAGGTGGAAAGAACCCAAATGTCCACTGACAGCTGATGGGGCCACACAAAAAAATAGTCTCTAACCACACACTGGAGTAACATTCGCCCTTTGAAAGGATTCTGACACATGCTACAAGATGGACAAACCTCGAAAACACTGCGACCCGTGACAGAAGCCAGACACACAGGGACAGGTCGGGGATGACCCCCCCCCCGCTCCTGGAGGGACCTGGAGTAGGCAAACTCGTAGGGACAGAAGGTAGGACACAGGTTAACCAGGGCCGGGGCGGTGGGGGAGGGAGTTAGCGTTTAATGGATTGACGAAAAAGTTCTAGAAATGGATAGTTAGGTATGCACATCATGGATGTGTACTGAACTGCACTTAAAAAGTGGTTAACAGGGTTCACTTCATCTTACCTGCATTCTGCTACACACACACAAATAAACGCACCGGAACGAGCTTTAAAGTCAAAGGGGGTTTTCCTATTCATGTTGGCAGCTAAAAAAATATTGCTAAGGTGGTAAAAGTCCCTAAAAGCACACTTACCACATGGCCTGGACGGATACGGGCTTAAAGACGTGCATCCGTCCCGCTGTGCTGACGCTGAAGCCCCTGGGGATGGAAAAAAAAAAAAAAAAGGAGGCTTGGTGAGGAATCAGACTCTGTGGCCACAGCACCCTGAGGTGAGTGGGCGGGGCCACGGCAGACATCCTGGTGCTTTCTGAGCAGGGAATACTGGCCTGCTGGATCAAACGAGGGCAAGAGCAGGAAAAAAGTAAAAAACAAACAAACAAACAAACAAAAAAAACGTTCTCCAGTCTGGAAGACTGGCTTCTAACCCAGCTATGTAACCAGCAAGGTCTATCAACGAACACAAACCCTGGCAAAGGCAGCACCGCCATCTGACACCATCTCCATCCGGTTCCTGCCACCATTCCCGCCCCCTGCTACTGCCTGCCCCCCACATGCCCCGTTTTTGTCACTGCATGGGAAAGACAGTCACAGATGGCAAAATGTGACGAAGGAAAAAAAACAAAAACAAAAACAAACCAGAACCGTGATCCCGCCTCTTAAAACAAAACAAAAACCACATTTTAATTTTTCTTCCCCAAGTCTACGTATGAGGCAACATAACTTTTACTGTTGGCATCTCAGTGGAGGGACAACTGTGTTCAGCTACTTCCCCCTCACGGCAGAAGCCCCATCTTTCCCCTGGAAGCAAATGCACAGGGAACCCAGGTGGCTCTTCGTCTCCTGTCCACCTGCCCAGGTCACGTGGAAGGGCTCCTCCTCTGCAGAGGTGCCTGCCACCTGTTTGTCTCTCCCTGCACCCCCACAGCTGTGAGCTCCCACTGTGTCCTTTCTAACTGTGAACTGAACAGGAGGGCATGTCGCCTTTCCTGCTGTAATGAGCATGTCACACAGATGACTCTGCTCCCCATGATCATCCAAGGATGCCGAACCAACTCGGGTTTCAAAGCCTACAGTGGAAGAATCCTCTAGTATTTTTTTTGAAGATTTTATTAATTTGAGAGAGAGAGAAAGCACAAGGTGGGGGAGGGTAGAGAAAAAGGCACCCCACTGATTGGGGAGCCTGATGCGGGGCTCGATCCTAGGACCTTGGCATCAGGACCTGAGCGGAAGGCAGATGCTTAACCTACTGAGCCGCCCAGGTGCCCCCAGAAGAATCTTTTAAAGAGATCTCCTTACCCATCTCCATCAAGGTGGATTTTCGTGTCGCTCCACAGCCGGAGAACCATCCCGATGGTGCAGCTTTTACTGCTCAGGAGGAAAGAGAAGATGCCCAGAGTCAGGGTTTGCCCGCTCGTGCACCCTCCTCCCTGCCTTCACCCAGCCTGTCCAGCTTGCAGAAGGGAAGCACCACCTGACCTGGGCCTGGCTGCTGGGTGTGTGTCTGGGAGAAGCTCTCAGGCTGTCTGTGTAGGGACCACTCACCACTGACTTCTAGAAGACATGAGTCTGGGATGGTCCCGCCAGAGGGGGTCCCCAGTGGCAGTCACAGGGGACTGTGATCCCTCCGAAGCGTGGAGGGAGCTCCAGAAACGCCATGTCTTGGCTGTGGCCCTCAGGGGCCAGGGAGCGAGCAGCTGACCACATGCCCACACTGCAGCAGGGGTGAAGCCGCTGATGGCCAGCGCACTCCTAGCACAAGGCCACACTCACTCCAGGGGACACAGGCGAGTGGTGGTGGCCAACCGGGCCTCTTGTCCTAGGGTGGCAGGGGTGGGGAGAGTGCCAACACCATGGCTGGAGTTCACTTCTGGGCCTCTGTTTCTGTACCTTTTGTACAGTTGGAGTTTCAAAACCAGCCTCATCTGCTTTTGCTTTGCTCACCCTAACAGTGAAAAGATACTTAGTGACTCTGGTGACAGGTGCCACCAAGAAACACAGAAGGACAGAAAGGACTCTCTCGGAGGGTTACTCAGATTGTGATGAAAATTCTTCAGGCATTTAAGAGACAACGGGAACGGCCACGGCCAAGGCCAGCTCCGACAGCCTCCAGGGATCTTGAACGTACGCCTCTGCTTCTCTTAGCAACGGCCCAGGGAGTAATGTGATGCCTCTGACAGCAGACAGGGTGCTCTGATCTCACAGACCCCTCTTCCTCTGCAGCACTGGTGAGCAAGGGGCTCTTCCACCCTCTGCTTCTGTCTGTGGGGAAGGCAGCTGCGAGCCCTTCTGGTCAAATCACACTAAGTCTTTTGCATTAGGCAAATTCCCCGGCCCCCTCCCCCACACCCCTACCCAATCTCAAAGGGCTCACCCTACTTCCTTTGTAGAGCTGCAAAACACAATGTATGCTGAGACCTGGAGGGGCAAGCCGAGCAGGGGGCTCTCGCAGCCCCAAACTGACACGCCAAGAGCACCCAGGGCAGAGGGCACCTGGGAACACGGGGCTGGGCCTGGAGGACTCACCCCCTTTCAGCACTGAGGACACATGCCAGGGACAGGTAATGAGGAGAGAAGACGGAGCTACAAGGAACACTGGACTGGACTGGACTGGGGGGACTAAAGGCCCAGGCCCAGGGCCGGTGGGGGCGTTCCAGGGCAGGCTGAGATGAAACCATCCAGATGACACAAGGGGTAGCATCTACACTGGCCTCGCCCACCTGCAGAGATGGGGAAGAGCCCAGAGAGAGCCCTGCGCATGGGGCTAAGCCTGAGGAGGACTCCGCTCAGAGTCCCTACCTGCAGTTGAGAGCATAGCCAGGGGCCATGACATGACTGTAAAAACTGCAAATTCCCTAACATCCCCTCATCCGTCGCTCCGTGAGTTTGCAGTCATCCTGGAGTGACTGACCCTAAAACGTGTCCGGGGAGGGAGGGCCTGCGTGCTGGCAGACAAGGGAGCAGGGCTGCCCGGCCGGGGAAATGGGGTCTTCCAGAGAAGGACCTCGAAGGGTGAAGTGGGTAGGGGCAGCTGAGGGAGGAGAAAGTTTCAGAGGAAACCAGAAGAGCAGGAGCAGGGGAGCCCGCGGGGCCAGCGTGGGGACTCTCGGGCCAAGTGGGAGCCAGGCCCGGCTCCAGGTGCGCCACGGAAGCCCTTCGCAGACTGCATTGTGCCTGCTCACGGCTCTCGCGGGGCTCTCGCCTCCCAAAGACAAACGCAAGACAGAACCCGGGTGTGACAGTGCCGGTCTCCCGGGGACACACACGGCGGCTCTCTGGGGGCGCAGGCCACCGCCTCCGCATGCCTGGGCCTGCAGGGCCGCCCCTCAGGCCCAACGACAGGAAAGCTCGCTGGGTTCCCATTGCCCTCTGACCACCTGCTCACTGTCTGCAGCCCTGGCCACCAGACACCCGCGCCGGCCTCGGGGTTGGCGCCTGCACGCGGGCCTGTCTACACCAGCTATGTAGGACGACATGGGGTGCCCGCGCATGTGTCTAATGCCATGGTCATGACCTCCAGACTCTGAGGTCAGAGAGCAGAGGCCAGGCATAAGGAAAGAGCTAGCAAGTACAGACAAATTCACGAATGACGGGGTGCAGGCAGAGCTACAGCGCAGCGCTGTGTGGGGTCTACACCGCAAGGTGGCCACAAAAGCCTGGCTTCTGAGGCCCGGCTTTGCCAGTAGCATGGCCTTGGGACAGCCACCCTGACCTCTCAAGCTGCATGCCTCACCTGTAACACACGGGTCAGGGCCACCTGCTCCACGGGGCGGCTTAAGGGCTCAGTGAGACGCCGAGGACACGCTGCGGCACCCGCCCTGTGTTCTCCCAGGGAAGCGACAGAGATGGCTGGTGGGAGGGCAGACCTCCGCTGTGGCCACAACCCACAGGGAGGCAGGATCCCGCTCCGGGCCAGAGAATGTTACAGGAAAGGCCCACACGTAGTGAGGGAGGAACTTCGAAAGGCTGGCTTATCACCGAAGAGCAAATATCACTACGTTGCTGTTCCACACTAAATCCCTCTGCGCTCCACAGAACACGGAGCTCCACCATGTCCCAGAGCGCTGGCCTGGGGCTACCCTGCCACGAGGCGCTGGGACCTCTCGCCTTATGGGGCGCTCTCCATGGCTCAGCTCCTAAGACCTGCCAGGCTCTGCAGTCTTCTAGATCCAGACTTCCCAGCCTGCCCAAGGCCACAGACACCGGCTCACTCTCCCCACATGTGCCACACAGAGCTTTCTGAGGATGCTACCCCACACTGGGACAAAGGTCATAAAAGAAATATCCTCCTCTCTTTCTTTGTGGACTTGTCAGCCAGAATTAGCAGCCTTCTCACAGGAACGAGACGAGACCACGCAGCCACCATCATTCACCGTGTCTGTGGCTTTTTCTGTTCTGCCATTGATTCTGCTCGTGATGCCTTCGAATGCACCCCCGCTCCCGCCCTATCCCTGGTGCCCGCCTGCCCTTTAAGACTCAGTGAGCCATCGCTTCTCGGCCTTTTGGCTAAGATCAAGTGAAGACTCAGTGAGCCATCACCCGCTGCAGAAGGCCCCTGGCTTGCCCCCTCCAAGCCCACCCCTGTTCCATGCTTCCACAAGCCCCCGAGCAACCCCACATCACCAAGCCCGTCACCCCGCCATCTGGTCATGGCTCCTTCCTTGCTAAGCTTACAGGTTCTCCGCAGTGGACGACTGCCTCGGCTGCTTCTCCATGTACCTGGCTCACTGCCTCATACACAGGAGAATGCACACCTGCCTGGGTAGATGAGTAATGACTATAACTACAGGGAGCCTATCTTAATCCAGTTCTCACAAACGCAGGCTCTGCGATGATCTCACGTATACTCACGTATCCTAGATATAAGAAGAGTCCTTCACCCTCATGTGAAGGTGGGGCCCATGATACAACTAACTTGGCCTCCAGTCACTGGAAAATTCCAAACCTCTCTTCGAGCATCTGACCAAGGACCTGTCAACAAATACTTGGGAATCCACCTGGGATGGGGATACAGGGAAGCACTGGATAGGACGCCTATCAGTCACATACGTCTGCACAGTCCTGTCCCTGCTTCATGTGGCTGGCTCCCGCTTGTCCCTGGGTGTCCACCACAGCCATCACTTCCTTCAGGAAGCTCTCCTGGCTCAGGTGCTCTCTTCCATGGCATCCCCAAGAGCAACCTAGTAATAAACTTCTAGGCTCAGTGAAACTTCTCTGGGTTTCTCAGCAAACCCAGAGCTGAGAGCAGAGATGGAGTCTAGTACGGCGCCAGGCATGCCCGAGCTGCAGTGGTGCATCCTACTGTTCTGCATGTCTGCTCACCCACACCGCTGACCACACAACACACCCACTATCATCGCCCATGGATACGGCACCATGGAAACCTTTCTCCACGAAACCCGTGTCCCTGCCGCTGAAGGGAAGCGCCGCCCCACCAGACTCACCTTTCCTTACTGGAAAAGTCGACTCCCAGCAAGATGCTCTCCTCCGTGTCCTGGCGCCCACTGCTGTCCACCACCACCATGTACCGGGCCCGCTCCGCCCAGGCGCTCTCCAAACGCACGGCCTAGACAGGCAAGGATGCGCTCAAGGTGGTAGCCCCTTCCGTCACCCAATCAACATCAAGGACTTTTTCTACCTTTCCCCCTGTGAGTTCAGGAAGATGAGATTCTTAAGAGCAGTGGCCACGTCCGGTTTATATCCATGCACAAGGGACAGTGGTTGGGTCTGGGAGACTGCTCTGGAGTTGGGACTAATGGGTGAACGGGTAAAACCCGGAGAATGAAGATCTCCACCCTCAGACCCACACGGACGCCTAACATATCCTTTCTCTGGACTTTGCGGGTGGTGAAGAGCAAACCTGGCTCTGACTTTGTGAACAATTTGGGAGAATTTGCTAGAACACAGGAACTCCCCACCTCTCACTGCTCATGAATAACTCCGTACCGAATCGCACAATTAAAAATTAAAACTTGCCACTCTCGTCTCTTCTTACCAGCTTGATCCGATCTTCACAACGCAGAAGGTTGATCATTACTTGAAGATGTTGGGGCAAGTCACCTGTTGGACCAACGAAGAAAGTTTTAGAAGGCCACCCACCCACCGTCTAGGCAGAAACCTGCCAGGGGCTGATGTGAGGGGTCTGGATGAAGACGGCAGAGTCAAAACCCCCCACCTCCACCCCAAGAGAAGCGTCACAAAGACTAGGAGGCTCAATTTCTCTTACTCCACTTCTGAATGTTGCCTGGTGAGGATGGGGAGATCTAGCTGATGCCCACGTCTTTAGAAGTTGCTTTTATGTTCTGAAATGCGGGGCGCCTGGGTGGCTCAGTCAGTTGAGCATCAAACTCTTGATTTTGGCTCCGGTCATGATCTCAGGGTCATGGGATCAAGCCCTGTGTGGGGCTCCCTGCCCAGCACGGAGTCTGCCTGAGATTCTCTCCTCTTCCTCTGCTCCATCCCTCCATCTCGTGCGCCCCAGAGCTTGATGAACATCCACAGTGAGACCTCTGTGCCTGACCACACTGTCCGGTCCCTCTGCTGCCAGGGCTTTGTGGCACTCGCCTTCTCCGTGGAGTCTAGGGACAGGAGTGTGGCAGGTGCGGTGACTGGGATGCAGGCCTACGTACACCTCTACTGCCAAGCGCTTGCACGTCTGGGCCCTGGTCTTGGGCCTCCTTCTGATCATTATGTTCATCATTATTCTTGCCCACTGGCTCACTGACGATTACCCAAGCAATTTCAGAGGTCATAAAATGTTATGAAGGCTACTAGCAGCTGCCCATGGCCTAAGGCTCGCACCCCTTTTCACAGCAGTTTATATGCACGCCAGGCTACAATCGGATTCAATAAAGCATGATTACTTTCCAAAGGCAGTCATGCAGAGCTTCCAGCTCCTAGAGCAATGCCAGAACCCGGGAGGTGCCTCTGGGCTGAGGTGCAGGGAGGAGGGTTTCTCCGATCTGGTGAGTCTCCACGGACACGGACACGGATACCGAGGATCAACACAGGAAACAGGCTGTGTTTTCCAGACAGGGCCCCTACCCAAGATTCATAATCAGTGAGTGGCAAGTGGGACTCCAAAACCGCTTATTCCCCACTTTATACATTTTATAGTTTCCTTCTTCCTTTTTTTTTTTTTTTAAGATTTTATTTATTTGACAGAGAAAGGGAGACAGCGAGAGAGGGAAGAGAAGCAGGGGGAGAGGGAGAAGCAAGCTTCCCGCTGAGCAGGGAGCCCGATGCGGGGCTTGATCCCATGGCTCCTGGGATCATGACTGAGCCAAAGGCAGACACTTAACGACTAAGCCACCCAGGTGTCCCTACTTCATGGTTTCTCTCTGAAGGAAAGGTTTATCTGCAAAGACCCTGGTCTGCAAGTAGTAGGAGGAGTAATTCCTAGGAGATCTGATTTGTGCCACGCCAAGAAGGAACAGAATTATCTTTAAAACAAACAAACATTATCCTAGAGATCACAACCGGAATCCCAGAAGGATCGATACACTGGATTTATTCCTTTGGCAAAGGCATCTTTGGAATTTCAGGGCAGGTTGACAGATGATGTCCAAATTGTCCTTTTTGCCTCAGAGAGGACTTGGGTCTTTGGGAGCTGGCTCCTCTCGTCTGTTCTCTGTGTGACAGGACAGCACTGTGTAGGACACCCCACACCGGCGCTGCCTTCCATGAGGGATGATTGGCAGGTAACGGTTCACGTTTAGGGAGGATGTGGAACTCCTCGTTCTGCCTCCTCTACCCACCAGCACCCTCGCCTGTGGTGACACCACTGTCCCAAGGGCACACACCCGGCCTGGCTGGTCCTGGGCTTGCCTGCATGCCACCAACGTTCACCCCGAGTCACAGAAGCACACAGAGGAAAGAAAAAACAGGCCCCTTTGTCGGTGAGTGCCCAGATGAAAGGGACATTTTCCACACAGATAGGCTCCTTTCAGTGGGACTGCTTGTGGAGATGGGGAAATGCTGACCAGCAGAACTCCCAACCGCAGCCTGGCCTTCACACGCTGCCTCCACGTGCGGACGTGTTCACTCAGCACTTGCGGAAAGATCAGAGACCGGAAGCCTGAGGCAGAGGCCCTTGCCACAGTCTTGGGCTGGGGACTGGCGGCAATGACCTGAATGGCTTTTGCATGGGCAGAACTAACCCTCACTCTTTCTCTGCTCTGCGTGATTGCAGATGGGACTGGGGGCCAGCCGGGACACTTCTCAGGGATTCTAGAAAAACAGGAATTGTTTTTGTTTCAGCCTGTGTCTGCCTGTGTCTGCCCCAGGGACATTTCCTGGGAGTCCTGGGACTGTCACCGTTCCTCTTGCTTTTCTGAGCCCATCGGCCATTCCAGACCTCAGGGGCAGGAGAGCCATCAGGCCCATAGCTTTCTTCTTACTCTCCGGTACATTCCAGAGATGCATGAATCAGCCCGAATTACATGGCTTTGTGCTTGCTTCCCCAAGCTGCACACAGTATGAGAAAACTGTTTGGGACAGAGGATGGAGACACTGTATGCTACGGGTGAACAAAGCTGGAGCATTCACTTTGCTGTATGTGCTAAGACATGAACAACGGTTGAATTCCTGACAGGGCAGAACCATTAGCAGATGCAAAAAGGAAGGTTCTGTTTGTTGTATTACAGTACTCGCAGTCACTGCTACCATACACATGGCACCCAGGAGGAGGTAAGTATGTTACATGCGTACCTTTTTTTTTTTTTTTTAAGTAGGCTCCACGCTGAGGGGGCTTAAACTCACGGCCCTGAGATCAAGACCTGAGCCAGGATCCAGAGTCGGGCACTGAACCGCGGAGCCACCCAGGCTCCCCTGCATGCATCCATTTTAAATTCCATTCCTGTCTGAGGTACTGGTACTTGATGGCCATAGTTAAGATCGGGCAACTGAGTCTCTGAAGTTGACCATGACTACTCAGTAAGTTGTAGGACTGGGATCACAAGCCAGGTCTGTCTGACACCGAATCACACATTCTTGCCCAAACCACACTGCCTCCTGACAACTGAGCTTCAAACAGAGCTAGGTCTTGATTCCAAGTTAACAGTATGTGAAAATCCCGATTGACCCCTGGTGTTCTCTGTGAAGTGTAAGACACGAAATTCTAACCTAGGCATTCAGATCCAAAATGAGGAGAGATGACTTGAGGTGAGAGACAAAATGATCCCAGTGACAAGGGAACTGGCCCCGGCTCCTGGCTGCTTTCACCTGCTGTTGTTCTGAGGTCAGAGGGCTTGGCAGATCGCACTGCGAAATGCGCTGCCCTGCCCAGAACTGCCCGCAGAGGCCACAGGCCTATTACAAAGATGCACTTGTACGCAATGTTTGCTGGTTCCTCTTTGCAAACTGCCTTTGGTGTCAGAGTCCAGGCACCTGAGAAAACTAGCCTCTGTTACTATATGGGCATCAAGTACCAGTGCCTCAGACAGGAATGGACAGGAATTTCCTACTTGTGTGCTACTGGACCTAAATGAATACTGGGTTTGATCCCCACTTTATCACTTTGGTCTACTTCCCAAAACCAAATACACTGTTAAATCATAAAGACGTCCTACCCCAACGCCTGCCACAGACCTATAAAGGAATTCCCCAAATGAGAGCTTCCCAGAAGCTCAGAGAAATGACCAGAGTTCTCAGAGGAGGTATAGGGCATCCCAAGGGAGTAACTATCAAGGGGACAATGTCTGGCTATAACAGGTTCTGGTGCACTTGTTTAAAAAAAAAAAAAAATTCATACTGTAACTCAAAATCTGTAGTTTACTGATAAACTGTGGGTAGGAAACCTTTACATCCAAACAGAACGCTGCTGACTGCCTTACTTCTAGTGCAGACATGCACAGTCTGCAGGGTGCTAGCTCTCGGGGCTACCTGGAAAACATGCATGGCTTACCTGCCCAGGGGAAGAGCTCCTGCTTTGCACCAGGCGTGACAAGCCCGTGTTCCACTATTCCTCTAGCCTTGAAAACCAGCAACTTGCCCACCACCAGTAATGGGAGGTTCTTCCATTGCACAGAAAATAAGTTCCAAGGTCAAAACCTTAATTTACCTGCATGCTTGTGGGGATGCTGAAGACTTCGCTGGCTTTGAGGGCTGTTTCCCTGCTGTAAGAAGAGGGCTGCTCCTTTCACCATGAAAAAGCTCTCACTTAAGCTGGGAAGAATAAAACCAGAGCACAGTCAGGCTGGAATTCAGAGAAGAAAACGGGCAACGGGCAAAGACATGCATCAGCGGAAAAGCTTTAGTGTGGACAAACGGCACATATGACGCACACAGGACAAAACAGCGATTAAGATCATTTTGTGCTACACTCTTCCACATCTTGGCTACAAGCTTGCTGCTGGAGAGTCTGGGTCATGAACTCAGGCTTTGGCTAAGACACCCAAGGTTCTTGCAAGGCTGAGAGCCCCCTCCTACAGGATACTGTGAAAGGATCTCCCTACATCATGTCTTCTAAAGAGCAACTCTGAACTTTGTGAATTTTCCACGCTCTAGCTGTGGAATCTTTGGGACCCCCTGACTTAGGACAACTTCACTGATCTTGGTGTGTTCCCTTGATGGACTATAAAGAAGAGGAAGTTACGCTTTCACTATTGGTTTGCATCTTAGCAAAAGCTGGTGGGGTTCCTGATCGGTGATTTAACTTAGGGTTACGGTGTCACTGCTGTGATAGAAAACCTCCAGTTGACATAATGAATTTCTCAGCAGAAGGAACCTTAGACTTTTGTTGCTTTAAACCAGCAATAACATTTACATTCGACATACAACTTGAGAAGTTATAATTTAAATTTTAAACATTTCATGATTTGGCTATCAAGAAAGAATCTTTAACTTACGCAGAAATTAAGACTATAAACTGACAGATTGTATTGGCTACTAGTTACTACCAATTATTCAGAAACACTGTCATTTCAGTGTTTAATGCTAAAATTATTAACAGTGGTTTTTTTTTTGGGGGGGTGGACCACCTATGATCATCTTCGTTCTCTTCTTTCAAATTTCCAAATCTCTATCTTCCAAATTTTCTATACTGAGCAAATATTAACTTTTTAAAGCGATTATTTTTTTATTTTCAGAATAAGGGAAAACATGTACTACACATGATAATGGAAAAGCATTTCCTTTCTACTAATTTTGTGAAAGATCACAGTTCACAACAAAGAGAACAGTAAAAATCATTAACTCTCTATTGAGCAACCAATTAACATATACATGATTTGAAGGGAAAATCTCCAAGAAAAAGCAGCACTTTTTGTGCATGTTTGTTTCAACAGGAAGCGAATCGATACCTGACAGAAATACAAGAACAATTTTTGTAAATACAAAAAAAAGGGCAAGATCACCTTCTCCCCAGACGTCTAATGTTAACGTGTTCTAAACCGTGGAATGAAAACCTCGGCTAAGCCTAATACACAACTCTAGGTGCTGAAAAGACTCACCTCATTGAACTCAGTGCTCCTGGAATTAGAAAACCAGTGATTTTGTACAATATGAAGTCCACAATAAAATCTGTGACTTCTCCTGTTGAATTCTCGTGCCAAAAATAGTGACTCTGCTCAAATACCCAAGAACAAGGCCGAGAGCTGCTTCTCTTACTCGGGCCGTTGAGTTATTGTTGGTTTTGTAGATTTCATTTACCAATCCTTTACATCCATTTTTAGCTTTTCTTCATTTAGTATTCCCAACTAGTGCTGCCAAGCCATCCTTTCCACTCTATCAGCTGCATGTCTGTGTTGCCAGTTACAAGAGCTGGGGAGCCCAGGATTATAAATACCGGAAGAGGGGGTGCCCGGCTGGCTCAGCCAGTAGAGTCTGAGACTCTTGATCTTCAGGTTGTGAGTTCAAACCCCACGGTGGGCGTAGAGATTACTTTAAAAAATAAAATCTTAAAAAAAAAAAAATTCTGAGGGGCCTCCTGGGTGGCTCAGTCGGTTAAGCATCCGACTCTTGATTTCAGCTGAGGTCACAATCTCAGGGTCATGAGATCAAGCCCTGGGTTGGCTCTGTGCTGGACATGGAGCCTGCTTAAGATTCTCTCCCTCTTTGTCTCTCTCTGCCACCACCAAAAAGGAAAAAAAAGAAAGAAAGAAAGAAAAGAAAAAGTGAAAAGGGAAAAAAAGGAAAAAGAAATCCATACTGATCAGAAGCCCCAACACTCTGGAAACAGCCAGCCATTAACAGTGACCTTTGCCTTGGAAACCACAGGCAAAAATTCCCCTTGATTTCCCTCACATTTCCTTTGAGGGGGAAAAAAGGGAACAATGCAAAAGAATAGGCTGGTTTTATCCCATGATGGCGTGCAAGGCCAGCTGTCTCAGTGTTCCTGTGACTGCAGAAGAACCAGAGTCCCCATCTACATATGAAATCAGAGGCCGGGTGGAAGGGGGCCCTGGAATGCTGCCTCTGCCCTCGGCAATGAGGCACCAGCATTTCCAGTAAAGAGCAAGATTTAAAGCTGCGGGGAAGCCCACAAAGCACATTCTCCATCCTGGCCTGTGAGGCTGCCCTGCGGCTGGGGAGACACCCTACAGCCTTAGGGTGACCATATTCGATGACTCTTGGGGCCAGGAGGCTGGAGAGCATGGGTAGCCACAGCATTTACGGAAACAAAATGCCGATCTTCCTTGTGGCCCTGTTTCCTGTCTTCTGCTCTGAGCTCACTCCAGGCCCCGAGCTTCGCACACCCTCTGGGTAGCCGAGGAGAATACCCTTTCCCACTGCCAGGCTCCATGGGGTTCTCTGTGGTGGGCTTGTAATACAGGGAAGCGTGGTACCCTGATTTGCGAGTCTCAGGGCACAGTGATGGGAATGTCCTTTAAGAAATCCATTTTGAGGGGGTGCCTGGGTGGCTCAGTGGGTTGAAGCCGCAGCCTTTGGCTCAGGTCATGATCCCAGGGTCCTGGGATTGAACCCCGCATCAGGCTCTCTGCTCAGCGGGGAGCCTGCTTTCCCTGCGCTCTCTCTGCCTGCCTCTCTGCCTACTTGTGATCTCTGTCCGTCTAATAAATAAATTAAAAAAAAAAAAAAAGAAAAGAAATCCATTTTGAGGGGGCGCCTAGGTGGCCCAGTGGGGTAAGTGGCTGCCTTCAGCTCAGGTCGTGATGCCAGGGTCCTTGGATCGAGCCCTGCATTGGGCTCCTGCTCAGTGGGGAGTTTGCTGCTTCTTCTCCCTCTGCTCCTCCGTGCCCTGTTCACTCTCTCAAATAAATAAAAAATTTTAAAAGATTTTATTTATTTATTTGAGAGAGAGACTGAGAGAGAGAGAGCATGAGAAGGGGGAGGGTCAGAGAGAGAAGCAGACTCCCCACCCAGCAGGGAGCCCGATGCGACTGGATCCCGGGACTCCAAGGATCATGACTTGCACCGAAGGCAGTTGCCTAACCAACTAAGCCACCCAGGCGCCCCTCAAACACATAAAATCTTAAAAAACAAACAAACAGTGGTTTTTTGGGGGATGGCACACCCATTTTACTTGGGGTAAGGAAATATAGACTCACAACCTACCCCTCCCAGCTACAAAAAAACCAGAGTTCTCCCCGCCAAATGCTGGTGTCCTAAAAAGTATGTGACTGAAGTTCCAGAAAGGTCAGACCCAGACCAATACAACTGAACTGTTTTCCTCCACTGCTTTAAGAAAAACCTTGATGGGAGAGTAAAACCAAGTTCAGCCCCGGCCCTCCCTGCTCCCTCACCACCCCACCCCCCAAACGCTTTTATCTCCGCGGTACAGATATGTTCTCAGACACTGGCCACTGCCCGGTTCAGGAGACCACACAGCATTAGGGTTTTTTCTACAAGGCACGAAGGATAGAGAAATAAATGGCCAGAGTCATCCAGAAACCCATGCGTGGTAGGAACAGAGAGACCCGGTGGTGGTACGTACTATTTTGGGCCGGAAACCTCTGAAGAGCGGAAGTTGTGAGCTGGCTGAAGGGAGACGCAGAAGTCAGTGAAATAAAACATGTTCACGACAGCCGGCTTCGGCTTCGCATCTCTCACTGCCCCCGAGCTCCTGCCTTGCACTCCCTCCGGAGAAAGAGGAAAGGGAAGGAAGGGGCCGGAGTCCTTCCTTGGGCAGGAGTCCCTGTCCCCGGATGGTGTTCCCACCCAGAGCGCGAATGGCTCTTGTGGGACTCTTGTCCTCCCCTGATATTTGGGTTTAAAAAGGCTCTTGTCCCTGCATATCCAGATGAAAGAGGGCCATTCAGAGGGAGCAAAACAGCTGAAGTTCCTCTAATCACTTTACTCCTACGGTTTTGGGAGGCCTTGGGAACAAGCACTGGGGTGTGCCTTACATTGTGAGGGGAAACAGCTGGCCACCAAGGAACAGATCCTGGGCGATGAGGACCCCCTTCTGGTTGAAATCGACAGGCTGAAGGACTCCTAATTCTGTCAAATTGCCACACATTCACCCAACGGTGACCGTGGGCAGCTGCCGCATTTATCCCATGTTGTCAAAGCATTCTGCATTCCAAAAATTCTTCAGTCATGCTAATCGCTGCCTTAGGAGGCAAAGTGAGGGGAAGATGGTGGGGGGAACCCAGGTAGAGGGACCTGCATGTGCACACACAGGAGAAGCTTCTGGAACCACAAGCATGAAGGGCAGGGCAGACTGCAAAGGTAAAGCAGGCCCAGGTAACCCTGAGGGCCTGGCATGAGACCCCCCAAACCTGCTGGGCAGGAGCCCCCAGGCTGCGGTCTGCAGCACCGCCCTGGGCCGGTGAAATGAAGGACAAGACTAGCTACCATCCCAGGGTGGACTGGGATAAGCACACAAAGAAAGGAGCCCTGCTGGTGTTCTGAAGAGGGAAGTGGGAGCGTCTAACTGGTAGATTCTGGAACCCTTGCTGAAGGAGGGAGTGGCGGGCAGAGACTCCTGGGGAGGCCTTGTCTGGAGGCTTCCCCCAGCTTCCGGAGGATAAATTAATCCTCACAAGAGGATTAAGTGGGGGCCCATACTAGAGTGATTCTGCACCTTGCCCAGGAACACAGTAACACCTTTACACGTTGGGGCGACACCCAACTCTCTCTGCCCCACGCCCATCTCCCTAAGCTCGGGAATGCCCTCACTTCCCCCCACCCCCCGGCCTGGCGTGAGACTCAGAGCTGTCACCCTGCCAGCTAAGTGCAGGGCGGCCACTTCGGCTACGCTAAAGCACATGTCACTGGGAAGTCAGAACACGGTCGGGTAGGCAGCCCTTCTTTCCAGCAGGTGCAGGCATCGTGCAGAGGAAGGGGAGAGCAGGCATGATTCAGGGAAACAGGGCTCCAGTGGGAGAAGCCCTGGGGGCAAGCAGGAGGCCTCAGGGGACCACCGCCATCCACCCCCCCCCCCCCGCCTCCACAGGCTCCTCTACATGTGGGGGGCAGTCCTTGTGGACGGAATGGGAATCTGGGGGCGGAGTTCTGTGGGCAGCACCACAGCCATGGCCGCGCTGGTAGAGAAGCCATCTTCAGGGCAGACTTCTCATCAACAGCACTGTCATTTGCTGTCACTTGCTGAGGGCCCACCGTGTGGCAGAGACTATGGCCGGGTGCGAGGCTACACCATGGCATCCAGCTCCCACAGCTCTGAGGGCTGGGCAGCATTCTTCTCCAAAGGACACGGGAAGAAAGCTGGTCAATCTCCTGCCACCTCTGGGACCACCTCATTTTTTAAGCTGGGGGTTCTGGGACACACTGGGTTTTAAGAAAATAAAATGCAGTGGGGTATGGGAGCTTGTATTTCTGGGCTCTACTTTACGTTCTACTCTACGTTTGTCATAATACTCACTTACGGGGTTCTGTTCATTCATTCAAACGGCCGAACACCCGCAGACAGAGGCATTCGATGCGAAGCCAAGCCTGGCCACATGTAGGTAAAGACAATAACCCTCTCTAAGGAACGGGCCTATGTTCGGGTGGTTCGGCCGTGTGCTGTGCCACTCAGCAGCACAGTTCCTTGGAAAACGGAAATGTAAGGTGTAAAACACCACACGCCGGAATACGACGCTCCCGCCCCCGATTCCCAACACCAGCTATACATCCCAAGAACATGCAGAACTTCTAGAACACGGTCATGGCCAGTCCAGCCTCAGCTGATTCCAGCTCGAAACATCTGCAGGAAGTCCAGGCATCTGCATTTTAAGAAAGTGCTCTTTGCTGCACAGTGAGAATCCCTGAACCTCACAGTCACAGAAGACACAGAGAAAATGGGCGCCCGCCACAGGTTTCACACAGTAGGTACGCGGTCAGTGTTTCCGGCTGGTGAGAAATAACACCACGAAAAATGCATGGCCCTCTCGGAAGGAGAGCAGACACAATTAGGTGCAATGAGGGGAGGTCACGCGAGGTCAAAATCCAGAAGAATAACCTCCTTGGAAGCCGCCAGACAGGTCAGCAGGAAAATGCACCTGCCCTTCTTCTACCAAACACCTTCAGTCACAGGGTCCCGGCCTTTGAAAGGCAGTCCCGTGGGACGCTATGGAACAACAGTAACAAAACAGACACGTCGGCCCTGGGATGGGCTCTGCTGTGGACAGAGCATTCTGGCTAACGTCAGGCAACCGATCTTCACCACACTCAGAAAGTTACTTTTAGTATTTCGGATGCTACATCTCCCACAAAAATCAGAGACTCAGAGCCCCAAGCCTAGGCTCTGAGAAGAATCAACGGATGGGGCTGACTGAAATGAACCCAACTACTTCTACAAGGAGATCAACCCTCGAGTCCCTCGGGTCTGCTACAGGGATGGCTGAGGGGACTGTGGTTTGTCCAGCAGGCGTGATGACAATTCTAGGGGAAAAAAAAAGGAACGAATGAATGTAAAGTTGGTCACCGCAGAAAAGGCAAATGAATGCTCCGAAGAGAAATTTCTGTTTATTCCAAACAAAGATTTGCCGTGCCTGGTCAGGGCTGAGTCCTGGGAATGCAGAAATAAAGCAGACCTGGCTTCTGCCTTGGGGCGACATCACACTCCAGGGGGCGGGACGGACGCAGGACGGTGAGTGCAAGGTGATGCAGCAGATTCCAGACGTGCTGCCCCCGTGCATATCCATGGGAGGGGTCCCCCAGCACAGCCCGGGGGCGTCCAAGGAGATCTTCCCGGAAGAAACGACACCAAGCTGGGCCTCAGAGGATCAGTGAACACAGAAGAGGGGAGCGGGGAGCAGGAAAGTGGGAGGATCACGTCAGACATATCCCAGAGCAAACCAAGGAAGACCCTGGTCTCTGCTGTGAAAAGCCCCACTGTGAATCCATAAATGTCTGCTCTGGTTTACGAGTCAGTTCCTTACGAGTCTGATTAGCCTTAGTCGGTTTCTCAGAAGTTTGATCATCCTGGTGTGCTAATAAATTCTAGTTTCAGAACGGGCAAAGTTAAGAACCAAACCTTGGACTTAAGTCGAGCCATCAACCTGTCAAGGTAAGTTCTCAGCACCCGGAAGCTCGGTACACCGATGACACTCAGAGTGTCGTTTTAGATAAACACGTGTTGATGCTACCTTCTGCCTAAATGGTGCCACGCAGTTTTCAGAGAGCTTGCCCCTCTGTTTTTTCACTTAATTCTTCCAATTTCATGCTTCTGAGGAAGGGGTCAAGACAGAGAAGAGGAAAGACTCATCTGTGGCCACGTGTCCACGAAGCGGCAGAGCTGCGCCTAGCAGCTCCACACTGGGCACCCATGTGGCCAGATGCCTGGGTCGGAGGGCGCGATGGCCGGCCTGCCTGCCCGCCCCAGGGCCCTGGAAGCAGCAGGCAAAGCCGGCTACAGATGGTGGTCTGGATGGATTCGGACCCCATTCCCGGTGAAGTGAAGTCTGAGAGGATGGAATGATCGGAGACTCACTGTGTGCTCTCCCTCAGGTCCTTCCCTCACTCTGAAGGCCTGGTCAAGAGCCTCCAAGGCCCCAGCGTGTGCCAATGCCCTGCTCTGTCTCGCTTTTTGCTTCACAGCGCAGCTCGCTGGGGCCTCGACCCCAACTCTGTCATTCGGAGCAGGAGAAAAGCAGCAGCTCACCTGCCACGTCTCCCCACCAGAGCTCCCCAGCTGCTCCCCTACACGCGGAATGCTGAGGACAGGGAAATGCCAGCTCGGCAGGGCCTTCTACTTAGGGAACAGGGGTCACAGGCAAGAAATGCTGGCAGGGCTCAGTACAAATGTCTCTGCTGCCGGGGCTTGTATTGTTTGGCTCGAAAGCGTAGGCTTTTCTCAGAGAGAAGGAATGTCCAGAAGTATTTCAGACAGTAAGAGACATTCTCTGAAGCCAGCTACACAGCTCTCCTTCATATCGACGGGTAGCAGCGAGCAGCTCCTACCAGGAATATGCCAGCAAGTTCGCAGCAGGATTTTCCCCCACCCGGTAGAAGAAAGACAGCAAATGATGTGCCCGGAGTTGGCTCTCCAAACCTTCAGATGGGTCCCTTCGTGGCCCGTCCCCCATGAGAGCTCTCAGGTCCCCCGCGTGTGGAAGCTCGAGCCACTGCTATCTTCCTCTGCCCATCCGAGATACCAGGATCTAAGCCCCCTGAGGAGGGCAGAAGACACAAAGGCCGCATTGTGTTGGGAATGCAGCGGCAGCAAAGACAACGTAGCCAGCCAGAAATAACAGACACACGGAGGAAATGTTTCTGAAACAACGCAAATATTCCAAGGACAGATTATCTCAACCGCCCCAGGTCCTTTGCCCTTTCTCTTTGGTATGCGGCCCCGTCCCACATTCGCTGGCCGCTGAGTCCTAATCTCTCCCAAGGTCCCTTCCTCTCCAGTTGGTCGGTCATCACTCCAGTTCTGGCCTCCTTCATCCCTGCGGGCCATGCCACATTCCCCGGGGCCCGCTGTGCACCTGGCCCTATGCTGAGGACTCCCAGCATTCCTGCCGGAGAGCGGACATGCTCTCTATCTGCACCGTCCCCGGGGGGAGCCACTAGCCCCAGGCATCTCCCGAACACGGACAGGGTGGTGAGTCTGACCGATCAACCGAACGGGTCGTTTTATTAATTCTAATTAAATTCAAGTTCAGTGAGGCGCATGTGGCTGGCAGCTATGGTGGAGGGCAGCTTGGCTTCACGAACTCTCTAAGGAGAACCAGGGCAGGGACTTCTGGCCTCCCACCCACCGCACAGCTCCTCACCACTGCTCTTGCTACGCCCTTGAGCTCTAGAACTTTCGACGATGCCGCATTATCCGTACAGTCCAACCCGCTTCTGCTAGCTTTCTGCGGTAGCTACGATTAGCCATGTTGCTGACCTCAATTTCATTCATCTGACACTCTCTGACCTCAAGGAGCTCATAAAACAATCAGAAAAAGTGGTTTATAATAAAAACCTTCCTCATGTGACCTTGTACACGGTTCCTCCCGTACTCCACGCAGTCTCTGCTTTCTCTCTGTGCAGTCGTCCTCATCGACTCTTCCACCCTGGCCTCAGTTCATGGCCTTCTCTTTCTCTCCTGTCTGCCCCCCCACCTCGTGCCCACCTGCCAGCATTGACACCTTCTCTGGGAAGCCCTCCCTGGCTGCCCCAGCGGCCAGCCGTGGCTCTTCCCTTTCAACATCTCATAGCAGCTCCCTCTTCTTGCAGGTAACAAAGCTGAGCCTTAGACGTTAAGTCACCTCTCCAAGGTCAGATACTTAGGAAATGATAGGAACCTAAGGCCCCTGGTCCCCAGACTGTGTTCCCAGACATACTTACTAAAACGCACAGTGAAGTTATCCTCACGCCAGTGTATATGAACTTCACCGTCAGACTTGAGGGCCAGACACACGTAATTTACTGAAGCACCATCCTTGCCTAGCATACAGGAGGTTCTAAGTAAATACTCAGCAACATACTCACCGAGCTGGCCTCCTCTTCAGTTTCAAAGCGGTGCATGACTAAGTCACCTTGGGCATCTCCAAGCAGCTGAACATGCGGTGTTCGCCACCAGTGGGATGCACCAGACACCTAAGACTTGCCACACAAAGGCTCTAAGCTGGCCATACAGTCACCTGGTGGTCAGGCCTTCTTGGCAACCAGGGGCCTCGGACAACACAACTAAGTTTTCCATGTCACCTCAAGTGTCTCAAAGGCTAGGCCTATGACTTCTCCTTCTCTGGATCTCCGAGGGCCCAAAAGGCAGTAGGCACTCAATGAATGTAATGCTCATCTTTGCTGAGCGTCATGTTAAGCAATTTAGAAACATTAACTAACCTAATCCCCAGTGTCTGTCTTTGAGGGAAACTGAAGCTCCGAGAGGCTGAGCTGCTGGCCTGTGTTCACATGGCCAAGAAGTGGAACAGCCAGATGGGAAACCAGGAGGACTCTGACATCCTGGCTCTCCCACTGAACGGACACCTCAGGGAAACAGCACCAGAAATGCTGACTTCTCGGGTGTGCCTGGGTGGCTCAGTGGTTAAAGCCTCTGCCTTTGGCTCAGGTTATGATCCTGGGATCCTGGGATCGAGACCCACATCAGGCTCTCTGCTCAGCCAGAGGCCTGCTTCCTCCTCTCTCTCTGCCTGCCTCTCTGCCTACTTGTGATCTCTGTCTGTCAAATAAATAGATAAAATCTTAAAAAAAAAAAAAAAGAAAGAAAGAAAGAAATGCTGACTTCTCTTCTCCAACAATTCAGGCCCAAGACCATTTGGCGGATCAAGCCAGGCAGGCATCCGGGGAGGGATGTGGTGAGCAGGGCTAGGAAGGTGTCTGTGCAGAGGAGAGGTGGCTGCAGAGATGGGAGGCTGGTGACAGCCAGGGAGACCGTTCAAACGAGCAAGTGTTTTAGGGACAGTCTGGAACCAGATTTCTCACAGTCAGGGAAGGGAGTCACAAAGATGAAGAGAGAGAAAACTAGAACGAACTGTGAGATGTTGGATCAGAGAGGAAAGTCTGAACTCAGGGTTCCCAAAATTATTTAAATAGAGAACCAGAGGGGCGCCTGGGTGGCTCAGTGGGTTAAAGCCTCTGCCTTCAGCTCAGGTCATGATCCCAGGGTCCTGGGATCAAGCCCCGCATAGGGCTCTCTGCTCAGCAGGGAGCCTGTTTCCTCCTCTCTCTCTCTCTGCCTGTCTCTCTGCCTACTTGTGATCTCTGTCTGTCCAATAAATAACTAAAAAAAAATTAAAAAAAAATAAATAGAGAACCAGAGATGCAGGTGTGTGTGTGTGTGTGTGTGTGTGTGTGCGTGCACATACATATACAAATTCCCTATTTCTGCCCCAAGAGGGCCTGAGGAGGGCGACACCCCCAGAGTGATAAGCACACCTTGTAAATTCCATTCTCCACTAAACAGAAGCAGGGCTCCTTGGACAAATGACTGACTCCAGATATGGGGCAAAGAGAGGACAAGATGAGGCCTGGAACATCTGGTATCAGAGAGTGTGCAGTGCTGAAGGATGGCAGGGACAGGACCTCAAGGGTCACGGAAGCCAGCTTGAACACGACCCCAGTGGCCAGGCAGGGGACTCTGAAGTCAATAATACAACCACTGGATTAGAAACTGTGGGATAGAACAGACAAACATGAGTCTGTACAGATATAAATAGACAAGTTGAAGACGGATAGGATTAACATAATTTCCAAGTATCGCCCCCCCAAGAAATACTTCTTAAGGATAAAGGGGGAAAGAAAAACCATATAGTAAAGGTGCCCAAAGTGAACATAACCAAGAACGGGACAAAACGAAATTGTGTGCCCCCTGGCGGGGCGGGAGGCAAAGTGCACAGCATTGCTCCTGGACTATTCCTGCCAAAGAGACCCCACCCAAATATAATTTCAGGGGAATACCATGCCAACCTAAATTTGGGGACAGTCTACAAAACGACAGTCCTGTCCCCTGCAAAAGGGTCCTATTCATAAGACTGTCTAAGGGAGAGGGAGGACATGGGCTGGAATGACGGAGACTCAGGCAGGATGCCTACCAGCCACATACAATCCTGACCTAGACCCTTCTGTTACAGAAGAGGTTACTGAGTCACAGGGCAGACCCTGATGGGGTTCTGTGGGTGGTAATGTGTCAGGGTCAAGGATCAAAGGTCTACTTTGTAGAAGAAGGAGCTGCCTGTATGCAAAAGGTGATGGGCACCAGGCCGGCAACTTTACTCTCAAATGTTTCAGAAAAAGTTCTTTGTGTAGAACTTTCCTGTAAGTTTTATATTGTTTCAAAATCTAAAAAGCTATTTGGAAAATTTCCACTTAATTGGGCTTTGGGAAAGCACTGCTTGTAATTTTCCTTTATTGGCAGGTGATAAAAGCTTTTAAGACTATGGGTCATTGCCACCGGCATACTTCACGGCCTTCCTCTTCCATCTTTTGGAGACTTTCATACCCTCATTGATGGAGCCCTCAACCTGCCTTCAGACCCTGTTCCCTCTCCGCGTTTTCCGGGACAGAGGCCACAAAGGATGATGGGAAACTCCACTCTCCCGCTTCCTCCCAGTCTCTGTGTGTCCAGAGTTTGGGGGCCTCGGGTACCCACAGCTCTGACCTGTTGAAAACCTAAATGGAGCATTTTCTGGCTTGTGACCACACTTCTGAAACAGCAGGAGGCCAGTCTGCCCGTGCGAGCCTCCTATTGTGAAGGGCACATGTAGTCAGGACGTTACAGGCCCGCAGGATGTGACTCAGCATCCTGTTTGCAACGTTTGGGGCGGCCAGCAGCTTTGGCACCAAGTCCTGCTGCTGACCTCACCTCTCCAGACCACAAACACCCAGGTTAATTGGTGGGAGGGGCCCATAACATCAACTCCCCCTGTGGGCCTCAGGGCTAAACCTAAGACAACCTGCTTACCTGCCCACCACACTCGGCTGTCTTAGGAATACCCACAGGTGTCCACCAGGAAGGGTTCTTCAGAGGAATGAACTAACCTGGTGGTATTTTCAGGAATATCATGAATCGAGCAACTGATCTTATTTCTCTCTTTGCTTTGACCACTAGGAAGCTCGAAGTCAGATCTGTAGCCACACTCTGGTAACTGTACCAATGTTATACCGTGCATTCCACATACAAATCTTCTCCTGGCATCATCTTATTTTCCCCATGCCCTGCTTTTCTCGTTAATTTTCTCTGAATTTTGTAAGGTGTTTCAAATCCCTTTTGGACAAAGCTGTGGTAGACACAGCATACCCACGTTGCCTGTGGTAGGTAAGGACTCTTTCTTTATTTAACAGAGAACCCCAGCATTCAGCACAGAGCCCAGTATATACACACTAAATATATACTGGCTGAATTGTTAAATTAAGCAAATAACTCAAAAACTGCCTCCACTTCTAGGCTGCCTCCCAGGAGACACTTCTCCCTCCCACCCCACATGGTAGGGTCAGCACAGGGCTGCCCAGGGCCCAGAGAGCAGGCCCTTTAGGGAGCCCTCTTGCTGCATAGTTCTGTGGCCTCAACCCCAGACTAAAGAAGCCATTCCCAAATCTCCGCCTGCTACCGACCAGGCACAGAGCAGGCGGGCCTGGACATGTGGGAAATGACAAGTGATACCCAGAAGGGGCAGCCACCCGGCTCTCTCCAAACCATGTCCCTCCCTTATGGGAATTTCGCCTGGGCCCAGATTTGGGGAAACACACCTTGAGAACTCTTGCCAAGCCACGTGCCGAGACCTGACTGGGAGTTACGTCCGCCGGTGCGGGGCAGCCCTAGCAGCAAGAGCATCAGAAGTTTCCTAACACCGAACAGCAACCGCTTTCTTTTAAACAAAGTCTTTTAAAAATAACTCCGAAAGTAGCCATTAAGAAAAAAATCTGTAAAAATAAAGGCCCACAAGACATGCTGGTTCCCAGATAAAGGTCTGGTACAAGGTTCAGTAGAACTTGGGAGGGAAATAGGTCAGGCGTTGGCGGTTTCTCCTCTCGGATTCCACTGGGTTGACCTTTTGGCCTTTTGCGGTGAAACTGGGAATCTGTGGAAGGGAAGAAGGTCGGGAAGGGCAGGAGGCGGGGCTGGCAGGCACTACCATCAATGAAAGTAACAGCTGAAAAAAACCCAACCAAACAAACAGCTACCATGTGTCCAGCAGTATCCACAAGGACATTATGCCCAGGCAGTGAAAGGCTCTCCCTAAGGCTCCCAAGGGCCCCAAGACAGAGAAGGACTTTTTGGGGAGGGCAGGTGGATGGCCCTAGGTCAGTCACGCAGGCAGCAGCAAGGCAGGGACTGTACCTGGACCTCAAGGCCAGGCTCAGGCCTGCCTGCTTGACCTCCGTAATTTACAGGGCAGCCTGCCAGCTCCAGACTCCAGGGAGGCAGCTGGGCGGGCCAGCTGGCTTCCCCATTGGCACGCCACCTCCCATGTCTCACAGTACTGACCCTGCCCCAGAGTGGGACTCGAGATCACCCCCCCACCCCAGCCCAATCACTCGCAGGCCTTGAAAATGGCTCGTCTGGACTCTGATTAATCCCATTTTGATTAATCCTGTTTTCTTACTGCAGCCTTCCTCGAAGCAAAACGACTTGTTTTGGACATTTTCCTAGTCTTAGGAATTTTCTAATAAGCACTCCAAATCCTGAGCTCTGACCACAGGACAAGGTACGCCAAAGGCGAGTCCCTTGAAGCCCGCTCCTGACAGCAAAGTGTGGCTGGCCCAGGGCTCCGCTGAGGAGTGCAAGCAAAGGGTCCGCTTCGTCTCAGATGCCACACTAGTGTCCTCCAAGTCAGGGTCAGACCATAACCCTGACTTGGCTAGGATCCCCACAAATGTATGATCTTGACCTCTGTCCTGGAATGAAGGGGAAAGTCTGGGCAGTCTGTTACAAATCTACAAGGAACTATGACAAGTACATGAGGACACAGGCCAAGATGGATGGGTCTGAGGACTCTCCATCTCCACCTGGGGGCCGCAATCTAATCTCGTCTCTTCACTTTACAAACGAGTAGGTGGAGGCCCAGAGATGTCTACTGACCTGCCTAAGGTTGCACAGCAGACATCAACACTCAGGACAGAAGCTAGCTTTGCTGACTCCCTCTCACAGCTTTGTTCTGCTCAACGCTAGCGCCCGCATGATTGCTGGTACCACCTGAGCATGGACTCTGACACCACATGCACTCCCCTGGTGCACCCTTGCCTGGGAAGAAGGAGACCGGGGCCCCATGGCATTCTTTTGAAGTCTAAGTACTGGTATTTCAAAAGCTTAATGAAACCTACTAGACTCTAGCAAAATTCATTTCAAGTTAAACTTAATAAGAAGTTTAATTAAGTTCCTACAGAATCATATGAACTCTTTTCCTCTGTCCTCATTTGTCCCCACTGTAGATGGAGTTTTTCTAACAAAGCATTTAACCTGCCCTGAAGGCAAATTCTGATTTGAAAATCAAATGTCCCAATACACCAGGGAGAGCACCTGAGTTAAACTCCAGAAGTTTAAAAGTCTGTGTACCCCAATGTTGAAAAGTGGGGGTCGGTGGGGAGCTAGTGCCTATAAAACCCAGGGGATGGGGACAGGAAAGGATTTGCTGAACACAAAACTGCATCCCTCTCCTGTGAGGGACCAGATGGGGCAGAAAGGAGGGGACACGGGTTTCTGAGTACAGGGACCTGCATTCAAACCCTGGCCCTGGTGTCCCACTGGCTGTTTTGAACTGCAGCTTCCTAAGCTGGGGCTGGCAGCCACCTTGAGGCTTATGGTGATGACATAACCTATGGGGCAAGATTCCAAACCCAGCGCCTGCACTTGCAGGAAACAGGAGGTGGTACTGTCATTTCCCAGGGGCTCTGCCCAGTGACTGCCCAGGGACCATCTGAGAAGGGGGACGTGTCACAATTCTCGCTCTCAGTGGGGCTCGGGGACACCGGGGGGGGGGTCCCCACGACTTGCTCAAGCACACAGTTCACAGCGGGGCCGCCAGGCTCCAAGCAGGAAGAATGGCTGCAAAGATGGCAGTTCTTCCGGGTGGACTCCTTCCTCTTGGCCTCCCGGTGAGAGCTCTGAACCACTGGCAGGAGGGCTAGTTGAGATGGCTCTTGAATTTGGGAGGCGAGGACAGGTTCTGAAGGCAGAGAGACACGGAGCCTGAGGGTCTTGCCTCTGTCACTTCATACCACATGAAGTCAGGCCAGCTAAGGCTCACTCTTCCAGTCCACAGGATGGGAATCAAAATGGCGCCTTCCTTACAGGAGGTCTGCATATGTTAGAGGAAATAACTCTCATCTGGTGACTCATAGAGTGGAGCGCGTTTGGAGGCTCCCTTCCAGAGCCTCTTGTCCCTGCTTCACTTTTTCTCCCTAGTACTTCCTGACACGCTATTCATGTTCTAGTTTATCTTCCTTACTGCCTGGTCTCCCCCAACAGAATGTCACCCCTGAGGCCAGAGATCTGTCTCGTCCACTGCTTGATTCCCAGCTCCTGGAAACAGTGGTTGGCACAGAGTAGGTGCCCAGGAAATATATGTTGGGTGAGTGGCACCTATGCAGAAAGGTCAGGACAGAGGGGCGCCGTGAATGCTCTAAGAGCGGCTAGTGGGGTAAATGGCAGGAAGGCTGTCTGTCCTCAGCATCCGGTAGGTCATCCAAGAGCACCGCGAGTTCCTCTACGGGAGGAAGTCACTGTGTGACACCTCAGTGGCCCATCCAGTGTGTGCCAGGCGCTGGGAGGGCTGAGGCCAGGGAGGCCCTGTCCTGCCACTCAAGGTCCCAGGCTCAGGAGGGCCTCAAGGATTAGCTCTGCTATCACCATCTCGAGATTCTGAACCATTCTTTAACAAAGGCCCCCACCATCTTCCTACTGCACCGGGCTCCACAAATTAGGCAGCTGGCTCTGCTAGCGGCGGGGGGCGGGGGGACCTTAATGTACCTAAGTACACATACAACAAAGCTGCAAGGAAATACGAGAAGAGAAAAGTGCATGGAGGAAGGAAAAGGAAGAGCCAGGAAATCACCACAGAAACTGACCCCCTAAAGAGGTACAGGCAAAGGGCATCTGTTCAGAGTTTACAATAGTGAAAAAGCTCACGGAATTATGATACTTAATTCTGCCAACGACCCCACAAGCTGTGTAAGGTCTGGCCCACTGCCTGGTGAGGCGACAGATGACGGCGGGGGCGGGGGGAGCCAAACCCAGGCCGTCCCCTAAAGCCGAAGCTCACGGAGGGAGATGCAGGGGCCGACACAGGACAAGGCATTCAAAGTCGGGGTGAATCCAAGAGATGCCAAGCCTGAAAGTGAGAACAAGCGTGTGGGCGCCTACCAGAAAGAACGTGCCACTCACTGGCGTGAGGGTCAAGGCCTGCAGGCTCTCTGGTGCTCCTGACGACCCTGCGAGCATCTCTCGGTTGCCGTCACCTTTATGTAATGTACGCACAGGCCGAGACCAGTGGGCAGAATTCGGAGAAGGCCCAAGATCCCAGCCCCTGTCACAGGCACCCTGGGTGAGCCTCTATCCTGATGATGGGATGGGACAGTTGTCCCCTTCAGGTGACACTGTATAGTGAAGGTGACGGTGATGGGATGGTCACTCCTGCAACGGCATTCCGTTACGAGAGTCTGTGGCAGGGGCGCCTGGGTGGCTCAGTGGGTTGAAGAATCCGTGGCAACAGATCCTCCGGTTGGCCTTGAAGAAGCAAGCCACCAGGACCTCCACAGCTGCAGGAAAAGGAATTCTGCCAAGAACCACATAAGCTTGGACGAGGACCTGAAGCTCTGGTGAGACCCTGGCCCTGGCCAACGCCTTGACTACAGCCACGTGAGACCCCAAGTGGAGAACCCAGCTGGACCGTGTCCCGATTCCCAACCCTGGCGACTGCAAGGCCATGACCGGGAACTGTTTTGGACTGTCAGGTTTGGGCTAACTTGTTCCACAGCGACTGCTAACGGATACAGTGACCTGCTGCAGAACTGGGACGCAGGGGATGCCTGATGCCCCTTGGAAGGACTTCACCGGACAGACCATCCACAGGGACGAGAAAGTCCAGCCTAAGAAACCACTGAGAAAGGCGAATAGGAACCCCCATGGCAGACAGGCATAAAAGACAGGTGCTGAATGGAGATGGGGAAGCGAGGACATGGGGAGCTGCTGTGGGGGACGGAGGGAAGGTACAACCACACTCTAGGACAGTGGGGGCCTCTGGGGAATTCCAGGTCAAGATCCGAAGGGGAAGGGAACGTCGACGGAGAGGAGAGGTGCAGGGAGGTCACCGTTCAGCATGGACACCACACAGAACAGAAGACAAAGTCCTGCAGCCTTGGCCCCATGTTTGTTTGGGGGAGGCACGAAAAAATATTAAAAGAACACTAATGAGCATTTTCATACGCTTGACTTGGGAACTCTGGATGGAAACAACAACAATAAAAAACATTCACTCCCGAGCCACCCTCTGGAAACCATAGCCAGATTCTCTCCCCGGGGCCCTGCCTGGCGCACAGACGCATCCATCTCGTGCCAGACGGAGGCAGCTCCCAGGATGGCGAGGGAGCTGGGAGCCGCTGCCAGCAGAGCTGTCTGCTCACCGATTCCCACAGGCTGGGCCGCACAGCTTCCAGAAGGGGATTGCGGGAGGCCGGCGGCCGTCTGTCCGTGCGGAGGGCAGCGGGGAGAATGCGGAGAACCAGACCTACTTCGCTCTGCATCAGTCGGCTTCGCCCTGGGCAAAGGTGATCAGCTCCTGCGAGGTCCCCAGGAAGGCCTTCCGAGAAACTGTCCGAATCACAACGCTGACCCTGCGGAGTGTGCCCGAAGCTGTCTGCATCCCACAGGGCTGCAGCTGGGAAAAGGACGGGGCTGCTCCAGGTCACAGAGTGTCCCCGGTGGCGGCCCTCCCAGGGGCCCAGTGTGACAGAGTGGACACTGTACCCACAGGAAGTCCAGCTAAGTCTGGGCTGTGAACTGATCCGAATGCGAACATCTCACGAGGACCAAACGTCGCGATGGCTCTTTCAGCCCGTCATAAGCCGGGCTCTGTGCAGGGAGCCCCAACTCAGCCCCTCCAAGACCCTGGAAGGTCCGAGTTGTATGTGTTTGACAGACAGAATGAAAGAGACCCATGGAAGTGTAGTAAGGCACAGAGGCAAAGGAGCTCAGTGGCTCGGGTAGGAGCCGGACTGTGAACGTACGCCTGCCTGTGTCCAAACCCCTGCTGTCTCCTCCGCACCTCGCTCTTTCTCATCCAGGGACACAGTGCACTGCAGGGCCAGGACAAAGCTAACAACATACTGCAGCAGCTGAAATGTCATGCCCAAGCAGGGAACTAAGGCCCCGTCCCTAAGGGGAGCGCTGCCGCCAGTGAGGGATGGGACAAAAGCACATGCACCTGCCACGTAGGGTGGAGCCACGTGGCCCACAGAGGGGAGCTAAGGGCTTCCCACCAGAGAGAGGGAAGTCACAAATGTCTGGGGGCAGGACCACTAAGCTGGCCTGGCAAGAAATGGAACTGGCTTCAAGAAAGAGCCTGGCCAAGGAGTGGGATAAACACAACCCATGCAAGAGTGGGGCAGCGGTGGGGAGAGGATGGGGCAGCCATGGAGGGGGAAGGTGGAGAGCAGGCAAGATGGGACCAGAGCAAGAGGCACAGGGGCACTCTGAGACCGTGTCCGTCTGACGGTGGGGATGGAAACCTGAGTGGGAAGGAGGGTGGCTTGGATAACAACTGACACAGGACAGGGGAGGGATAAGGACCTGAGCTATGGGGCCACCAGGGGAAACTGGGCAAGAGGAGCAGCTGAGGCCCAGAAGACCCGCCCATGTGACTCAGCCATTTCCTGGCGTGGCTGAGTCAAAGAGAACTACCGAAAGATAAAAGCTTTCAATGAAGGGTGGACAGAGGGGAGGGGGAAAGTATTCCGCTAGCCCCAGGCTTCCTGCCTGCCAGCAACTCTTCAGAAACAATCTGAAGCAGGGAGCAATCCCCTCTTCCCCAGACAAGCAAACACAACGGACTATTCCATTATTACTTCTTCTAGAAGCCTGGACAGCAAAGGCTTGAAAATGCAAATCAACACACGGCTGTGAATGACTTGCAGTCAAAGCTCAAACCAGAACACCAGAATTTCTCTTGCGTGGCTACAACACTTAGAAAACAGGATGGTGCTGTCTGCCTAAAAATGGGGGGTCAATGTCAAGGTGGGGGAAGAGGGACTAAGAGCGGAACCCAAGAGGATAAGCTCAGAGCCCAGATTCCCGGCTCCAGGCCAGGGTCTCCCAGTGCTCACAAGGGCATGGGGGGAGGCCTGCTGGGGGCAGTGACAAGGGATTCCCATGGTCAGCACACATCCAGGGGACACCACCCAAAGTCAGCAGGGCTCCTCAGTCCTGGTCCTGGCACGGGTCTCCAGAATGCCGGGGCCGGGGCATCCCATGACAAACACAGGTGTGGGAGGCAACAAAGGCCTCGCTTCAAATTTAGTACCTGCCACGTGCAACCTTGGGCCTCAGGCTCCTCCCCTGTAAACTGGGAAAAAAACCCTCCTGGCACAGCTGAGAGGAGTGAATATGGCAATACGCAGAGGTGACTTCCCTCCCCTTTGTGAGGTCCTCTCCAGCTCCCAACTATGCAGAGAAAGGGCCTGTATTGGCTGCCAGGGTACTCACATTTTCACATCACTGCTACTTGTGAGTTCTGAACTGAAATAATTCCAAACACTATGCTGTCCGCTAAGTAAGGGCAGTTTGGGAAAAAAAAAATTAGTTCTTTGCACCAAAGACAATCTAAGTGAGACAGCTAAATACTTTCTCCTGCGCATAAGCCCTGCCAAGGGGAGGCCTGGGGATGGAAGAAACTCCCACTCCAGGGGAGCACTGGAGGGAGGTTTGGGGCAGGAGATGCACCTGTAGACGCAGGCCCCCTCGTGGCCTCCACGGTGGTCAGCAAGCCCTTCTTCCAGCACTTCCTCCCCCAAAGAGCCTCCAGAGAGTGGATTTCCACTTCCTCCCCTCTTTGCCTCCACCCAGAGAGCCAAGCTCGAAAACACAAAACACAGCCCGTGACTGCCCCCACTTGGGAGTCTGGCTGATTCCAGCCTTCAAGCCCTGACCCAGACCCGGAGCAACCTAACACCCCAGGTGACAGGGAAAATCTGTCATCATCCCCAAAGGTATCATTAAAATGAGGACCCAGCCCCTGAAATAAGACCTCTCTGATTTTTCCGGGCCATTATTTCTCTATGCGTAAAATCTTTAGAAATACTGTATGCCACAATAAAAGTGAGTGTCTTCCCTCCTTTCACCCAAAGACATGAACCTTCAAAGACCCGTGAGTATAACCAGAGAACATCCTGCTCTCGGTAATGAATGGCGGACCCCAATTTCTGAACACACATTCCCTTTCCCAACTTGTGTTCTTCTTCCTCACAAGATGAAACAGATTCCGCCACCCCCTCCAAAGAACAATATCCTTGAAACTCCATTTACTTTTTTAGACTCTGAGAGTCTGAGTTTAAGACTGGTGCCTTAGAGTACAATACGTTATATAATAAGAATATATTATGTAACGGAGGACTAAATCTTCCGTAAACAAAATACCCAAAAGAAGGCCTTCGTATTTGGCAAAGAAAAATAAAAATGCCCTTGGGGTCTGCTAGTGAATACAGCAGCTGAGGACTACAGCCCGAGGAATTATTTTTAACGGGGGATCCCGCAAGATTTCTCACAGGCACACACACACAAAACCCCAAAAATACAAAACAAACAAAAAAAAAACCCACCTTGAACCCAGGGGGTGGGACATCTGTTTCAAATCAGCAACATGCTTACCTCAGAAGGAACACCGTACCAAGAGCTGATGGAAAAGCGAGAGCACGAGACAAAGAGTATTTTTTCAGAAAGGTAAAATCTGGAAGGAAGTCTCTAAAGATGTTCAAAGTGGGGAAGCGAGGAGGGCGGTGGAATCCTGGCAACGACCTTCCTTCTTTTCGAAATGTTATACAACATTATGAAAGCTCCTGATGGTTAAACATGTTCACAAACGTGGATGCGCTACCTTTATACATGCTTGCGGTGTGATTTTTAAAGCTCTCACTGAACGCACTGGTGTATCCTCTCTTCTGAGGGTTCTCCCTTCCAGAAAGGAACAAGAGTCGTTCAACCTGCTTGGGAGAAAGACTCAGGAACGAAAATCGAGGCCGCTTACCTGAGGTTTACCTTTCGCTCTTCATCACTGCCAGCCTCCAACTACAGAGAAAGAAAGACAGTGTCACACCACAGACACCACTAGCAACGAGCCTCACACACAGACACAAGTCTCACGTTTTCTGCTCTGATGCCTGACAGAGATACAGATGTCCAGGAAACCTGGCTGCGTCCACACGGTTGCACCCTTTCCTCAGCAACCCTGCTCCACCCGTCCTCGTCCTGCCGAGAACTTTCCATGGAGGGATTTTTCAGGTTTCCCAGCATTTATCCACATTCCTTCCGCAGGGTCCCGCACTGATTCCTGTTCACTGGACACTCCTACCTGGCCCTGCTCACCCACACGCTCATCTCAACCTTCTAGGGTGGTTTGCGATCTCACCCTGTTTTTTGTTTTTTAAAGATTTTATTTATTTGCCGGAGAGAGCACGCAAGCAGGGGGAGCGTCAGGCAGAGAGAGAAGGAGGCTCTCTGCTCAGCAGGGAGCTCAATGTGGGGCTCCATCCCAAGACCCTGGGATCATGACCTGAGCCTAAGGCAGACGCTTAACTCACTCAGTTACCCAGGCACCCTCTCACCCTGTTTTTTAAGGGGGGGGGGCGTGACGTTTTAAGAGGAATCTATTTCCTCCTTCAAGCCAGGTAATAGCTGAGTGATCAATATCATTTTCAGCCCCAACACATGGGTTTAAACAAAAAGAAAAAAAAAGAAAAATCATTCTGGGCAAGTCTTTCACCATGGAAGGGGGCCAGGAGCAGCCTGTCTGTGGGTCTCAAAAGCTCTTGGTGGTTCCCAAAAAGGCTTAAATGTTTAACATAAAACTTTCTAGGCTATTGGTTTATTTATATAAGCAAAAGAAACGGACATTTAATATTTTCTAAAAGTTTAAAGGCCAAGAGGGTTAGAATCTAAAAGTAACAGGGACTTAAGCCCCGATTGCAATTTTTCTTTTTTTTCTTTTTCGCTTTCAATGAGAAAACTGAAATAAGAAAACACCCCCACCTCCCAACAACTCTGCACCGCTGGGACCTGGCATGTTTTGATGTTCCACAGAGGAGCCCATTGAAGAGGAAAGAGAAACCTGGAAAGCAGCGATCCCTGGGAGAGATGCAAGGCTGAATGAGGACAGAGACCAGGCAGGAGTCCGCAGTAATGGGAAAAGGGTGAGGAGCTCACTCGGGAAGGGGCCTGCAGAGCAAGGGACACAGAGCAGAGGGGGCAGTCTCACAACGAAGAAAGAGGGGGAGAGCGGAGAGTCCCGGGGCCCCTAAATGTTATGAAGACACTCTATGTACAGCATCGTGCAGTGGCGGGCACTGGCGGCCAGTCACTTGGTTTTCTCATGCTCCCTACCCCATGGGCAAAGGAGAAACGGAACCCATTAGGTGAGGCTATGCTGACCACAGGGCCATGAGCTTCTGTCCCTGAGCGTAGCACAAACAACTCACACAACCACTTAGAAGACAATGCTGGGTCTAACACAGGGGTCCTCAACTGGGGATGATTTTTCTCAATAGGGGGATACTGGGCAATGTCTGGAGCCTTTTTCGAGAGGATGCTACTGGCATCTTGTGGGTGGAGGACAGGGTTACATTAAATACGCCACAATGCCCAAGACAACACCCCCCACCCCCAACGACCAAGGACGGTGAATTTTCTGGCCCCAACACGAGCCAGTGGCAAGGCTGAGAAAGCCTGATCCTGATCTAACCCCAAGCCACCACGCCCAACCCCCTCTTCCGCCCCCCCCCCCCCCCCCGCCAAAAAAAGACTCTGGAGATCTGCCCATAAAAATGAGTCACCTTGAACATTTGTCAAAAATAACAATGTTCCAATCCATTCCTGAAAGTTATTGATTTATTTGCTGTGGGGCTTTCTGCTTGTTCTGGCAAAGGAATGAGATAAGATTAACAGTAAAGCAACACAAATGAGATAATTAAAGATGGGGTGGGGGCAGGGAGAAAAAACTATGAGAGGAGAGATGCTTTGCTGGGCAAGCTGATCTCCCTCTCTGTTCCCACGCTAAACCGGCTGAGTCAGCTGAGTCAGCCTCAGCCGGGCTGAGGCTGACTCAGGGGAGGAGGTGCATTTCGAGGAGAGAGGAAGTGATTTAGGGGTGCAGGCCTCAAAAAGACATTTAATTCTTGATCATTCTCTGGGATTCCCGGAAATGAAATGGAGGCAACGTGCAGTCAGTTTTCCTAGGGAAGAAAGCTATACATGCCCAAGGACACACACAGGAGGGAAGCCGGCCCTTTCGCAGTAGCTGAAGTCTGGGGAAGGTCAGACTTGAGGCACAGACGGCCTGGACCCACATCTCCTGAGTTCACATGCACGTGCCTGCTCTCTCCATACTGTCTTGCTTCTTCCTGCCTCACCCCAACTGAAAGCAAGCCTCGTCTTCTAGGGAACATCCCAACCGTGGCTAGTTCACTGGGTAACTAATGCTGCTGCTCTATTAACAGCCAATCAAAGGGGGCCAAGGCGCCTGGGTGGCTCAGTGGGTTGAGCCTCTGCCTTCGGCTCCGGTCATGATCCTGGGGTCCTGGGATCGAGTCCCATGTCAGACTCTCTGCTCAGTCTGCTTCTCCCACCCCGTCCCTGCTTGTGTTCTCTCCTTCAAATAAATAAATAAAATCTTTGGGGGAAAAAAAAGGTGGCTGAGTATTATTCTCATGTTTACTGGGTCACTGGCACTTGGTAAAAGTAATGCTCTATATAATAAACTGAAATGTGTCTCATAGAGACAACCCAAATGTCCAACAAACATGTGATACATCCACCGAATGGAATATTATTCGGCAATAAAAAGGAACGAAGTATTGATCTGTGCTACGACATGGATGAACCCTGCAGACATCATGCTAAGTGGCAAAAGCCAGACACAAAGGGTCACATATTGTAGGATTGTGTTCATATGAAATGTCCGGAATGGGCACATCTATGGAGACAGCAAGCAGATCAGCAGGAACCTAGAGTTTGGTGAGAGCAGGGTGGGGGTGCTGAGAAGGAGGCTGCAGGCGGTGGCTAAGGGGCACCCAGTTGTGGGGACAGCTGCACAACCTTGTGAAGGTACCAAAAGTCGCTGAATCATATACCGAGGAATGGCGAATGGATGATACGTGGATTATATCTCAGCTGAAAGATAACAAGAAACTTTTAAAAATGTGTCTCCGACAGGAATAGATCAGGTGTGAGCTACGCAGGGAACATGGAGTTTAGAATCCGAAACCGAGGCTGAGGGGCCCTGTGTACAAGCCCTTACTGAAGTCCAACCCTTGCCTCACTTCACGGTTGAGAAGGCAGTCTGAGATCAAGTGCAAGGAAGCTCTCTGTAGACTGCAAGCTGGTGGTAATCACAATGATGGAGGAGAACAGGTATCTGTGTGGTGAGGAAAAAAGCCACTGTAGCCTCAAGTCTCAGCTGCAGGCAACTGGCCACCAGTGTCCTTTTCCCTGCACTTGACTCGCAGAGGAAGGGCGAGGAGAATCCTGTCTGCAGACAAGGTAACTCATGAATGGCCTCTCCAGGAAAGGAGGGGGCTGTCGGGGTGGGGGGGGTCCACCCTTACCGCCACTCTGAAAATGTTCCAGAAGCTCCTAGCAAAACCAGGCAGAAGAGCCACCCGGGCCTGCAGGACAAATAGGCCTAAACCAAAACCAGTTCCTCTTCTCTCACACACAACTTTCCGTGTTATCCGTCAACCTCCCCCACAGAGAAGGGGCTTGAATGGCTTAGAGCTGCCAGGCCACTTCCTGGGCCTGCAGGCCCCTCCTCCAGCCTTCTCTCCCTTCTCTAAACACTTCCCAATCTCCTCCTCCTGCTTCTCTGTCTTCAGGCCAACTCTCAGCCTTGCCATGGATAGGAGTTGAGACCAGAGGCCATAAACGGTTCTCCAAGAGAAGGTGGGAGAGTGATGAGAGAGTCAGCCCTACAGTACCTACAGTACCCTGAGGCCTCAAGTGCAGCCCAGGCCACCTGCCCACTCAGAAGACCCATTCCCCAGTCTACCCTAGAGCGAGGAGCTGGCCCACAGAGGCCCGATGGCACAGAGAGGCACAGAAACCGGCAGGGTGCAGTGATGTGTTCTCAGTCATCAGAATGCACCCCTGCAACCACAGTAAACCCCAGAATCGCCCCCAGCCACACAGCCAGATAAACACAAACATGCAGTCTCAAAGGATATCACAAAAAGGAAGATCCAGACTCACACAAAGACAAGACACCCAGTCACAGGGCGCCCTGAGCTCACTCAGTCACTGTCACACAGTGACACGGGTACCCGACAGGCCAGCCACTCACACCAAGAGGCAGACCTCCAGGGGCATGCAGTGGAGGGAAACAATCTCAAACATTCACAGGGGCACCCCCAGGGGGCCTCTGTCACAACATCAGGCAGGCACGGTTCCCAGGAGACAGGCCACAGTCACACACAAACTCACATACAGTCAGGCACACGGGGAGTGGGCCTAGACCAACCCCAGGACCACAGATCTCACAACCAGCATCTCCCAGTCACCCATTAGGAGTCCCAGGGGCACAGCCAGTCTCCCACACTGTCACCCCCAGACGGGGATCAGTCACACACACAGCTACACACAGCCACCCCCAGACAGAGGTCACAGCCACAGTACAGTCTCGCGGAAAGTCACCCCACACACAGAGGTCACAGCTGCACACACAGTCACCCCCAGACGGGGTGACACTCTCCGTCCCCCGCACAGTAACCCAGGCCCACTGCCCAGGCAGGGTCGCAGCGCGGGGCCCCTCCCCCGCAGGCCCGGACGCCCCCCGCCCCGCACTCGCGGCCCAGGCCTGGAGTGGCGGCTGCTCGGCCGAGCCGGGGCCGTGGGCCCGGGGCTCACCTCGCTGTTGCTGGCCGAGGAGGAGGCGGCGCTGGGCGTGGGGGAGCGCTGCAGGGTCACCAGGGCCATGGCTGCGGTGCGGCGCAAGGGCGCCGCCGAGGCCTCGGGCTAGAGCCGCCGCCGCCGCCCGGGCCGGGCCCGGGGCGCTCCAGCAGCCGCGCGCGGGCGGCCGGGCCGAGCCGGGCCGGGCCCGCCCCTCCCCCTCGGCGTCCACCACCCCCGCCCCCCGCCTCCCGCGCCGGCGCGCGCCGGGCCCCCTGGGGCGGGGGGAGCGGGGAGGCGGGGCGCCGGGCGGCGCGCGTGCGCGTGCGCGACGCGGGAGCCCGAAGCGGCGACGGCGACGGCGGCGGGCGGCGGGCGGCGGGCGGCGGGCGGCGGGCGGCGGGCGGCGGGCGGCGGGCGGCGGGCGGCCCCGGGCGGGCCGTCACGTCCCACCCCGCACGCTCAGCACGGACGCCCCCGCCCGAGCCCCCGGACCCTCGAGCCTGGGGACCGGGGCCGCACGTCCGCGCGGGCACGTCTGCCCCGGGAGACCCGCCGGCGGCGCAGACGGGGAAACCGAGGTCCCGCTACTGCGCAGGCAGGGTGACGCAGGGTCCAGGAAATAAAATCCCAGACCGGCAGTCTGCAGAAATTCATTCATTTGTGAAATGCTGAGCACCTTCTAAGTGTCAGGCACGGAAGAGTCAACAGTGTGCCAGATAGAATGGGCCCGTCTTCAGGGATTTTACAGGAGTGAATCCAATTGCTAGGCACGTTTAAAGTTATTTTGCTACTATTTTTTGTATGAATCTTATGTGGCCATAAACCCAGCCAACTCCTTGGGAAATCAGAGAAGGCTTTTCTGAGAAAAGAGCATTTGCTCCGAGGCCTGACGGAAGAGCAGGATTAACGGGTGACGGGAGGGCAGGGAGCCCTGGGGCTTGAGGGGGAACAGGACCTGCACAAAAGCCCGGAAACTGGAAGGAGGCTGTTTGTCTATCAGAGGCCGGGGCCTAGTGAGGAAAGCAAGAAAAGAGTGGCACATCGAGGTGCGCTCTAGGAAGCTCTAGGCTCCCGGGTAGAGAATGGACCGTGTGGCAGAGGGTTTAAAGGAGACCAGGGAAGGGGTTGCTGCGGCCCTCTTGGGGAGATGTGACCAGTATGGGGATGGAGAGGTGGAGTACCGTAGCAGTCTGGTGGTACTGGGTCCATTCAGTGATAGGAAGCTTCTCTTTGATTTCCGAAAAGCCCTCCTCTTCTGTTTCTACATGCACACTGCACTAGCACCCACAAATAGCATGGTCCAATCCTGCATTTTAGCAAAGTGCTCCACCAGCCAGCTCACAGCCCAACCAGAAACCCGGGCAGCCTCCTGGACCCCTCCCCCAGATCCAGGGGCTGGAACCCCCTGCTTATTCCTGGGATCTGGCTAAGCAACATTCATATTAAATGTGGTTCTCAGTGGGGGCATTTCAGCCCCTATGAAACTTCTTTTTAATCGTAGGGATATTTTTGGTTGTCTTGCTGATGGGGACTGGAAGGCCACAGACATTTAGAGGGCAGGAGGCAGGAATACTGAATGTCCTGCAATGCACTGGAGAGTGCACCAGAGAATTGCTCCATTCCCACCGACCTTGACCTTCTGTTGGTGAGAAACCCATTCATAATTCTGTGGAGCTAGAACCTAACTCCTGTAGATATCAACACAAAATCTCTTTCATTCAATTTTCAGAAATGCAACTATGTTTAAATAGAGGGAAAAGTATACTTGGAGAGCTTTGTCTGGAATTGTTTACCATCTGGGAAAAATGTATGGATGCCAGCACTACTCCTAATATTAGAGTAGTTGACCCAGCACGTTTGCTCTTGTCGCTGTGATCTTGGCTGACCAATGATCATACTTATTTAGGGTTTATTATAAAATATCAATTATAACACAAAATTAGGGACAAAAGTCAGTTGAATGATGAATATCTTACTCCCCAATCCAAACATATTCATTAAAAACAGATGCATGCTGTAGTGCCTGGGTGGCTCAGTGGATTAAAGCTTCTGCCTTTGGCTCAGGTTGTGATCCCAGGGTCCTGGGGTCAAGCCCTGCATTGGGCTCTCTTTTCAGCGGGGAGCCTGCTTCCTCCTCTCTCTCTCTGTCTGCCTCTCTGCCTACTTGTGATCTCTGTCTGTCAAATAAATAAATAAAATCTTTAAAAAAAAAAAAAAAAACAGACACAAGCTTCTGAGACTTTCCTGTGTCCTGGGAAGTTGTGCCCAAGTATTTACATACCGAAATGTGTGTTTTGCTATGATTTATTTTTCTTTTATGTCAACGTTACAGTTGGTGGATTATGGATTTGGGGGGGGTTATTTTTTTATTTTTATTCTATTTATTTGAGAGAGACAGAGACAGCACAAGCGGGAGAGGGAGAAGCAGACTCCCCGCTGAGTAGAGAGCCCAATACAGGACTAGAGCCCAGGACCCTGGGATCATGACGTGAGCCAAAATCAAAAGCGATGTGGGGCATCAGGGTTCAGAGACTTTCGCCAACGTGGTTTTTTTTTGTTTTTTTTTTTTAAGATTTTATTTATTTACTTGACACAGAGAGAGAGATCACAAGTAGGCAGAGAGACAGGCGGGGCTGGGAGGGAGGAGCAGACTCCCCGCCAAGCAGAGAGCCCCAGGAGCCTGAGATCACGACCTGACCCAGCAGCCTGAGATCAGGAACTGAGCCAAAGGCAGAGGCTTAACCCACTGAGCCACCCAGGCACACCAACACTAGCATTTTTAAAAGTCAAGTGCTTGAAAATTCCCTGGAGAAAACACAGACCTCTAGGCCCCAACCTCTAGAGTTTCTGGTGCACTGTTTTCATGGGAGGCTGGAAATCTTGCATTTTTTAACAATTCCCTGAGAAAGCTAAAGATCCCGGTCTGGGGATTACAGTTTGAGAACCACTACCTACGCAAAGGCCAAGTCGTCCCTCTGCTCTTCCTTCTACTCTCTTCCACCCCAATTTATCAAGACAGTCTCTGGTCCAGGTTCAGGGTCCTTTCCAGGATCCCATAACCCCCATTCTATCCCTGAAGACACAGCTAGTGTCACTGGGCATTGTCATAAGTATCCCTGTCTTGTCACATGGTCCCTAAAAAAAACCTCACGGGCGGGGCTGGGACCAAGGAGAGGGCACCAACCAACCAACCAACCAACAAAAACCCACCTCAGTAAGTAACCTGAAAAATATTTTCATGCAACATATTCGGGAATCAAACAATGCCAAAATCCATGATGAACAAAATATCAACATTTTAAATAAAGACAGGGTCAGTACTGTATTACTGATTTTTCCTTTTGCCTCCAGACCCCAGTAAAGCACAGAGAGACACTTTCATGGATCCCATCCTGCTTTGATTTTTTTTTTTTTTTTTTTTAAGATTTTAATTTATTGGACACACAGAGAGAGCGAGCCTGCTTTGATTCTGTCTTGATTTCAAATTCTGGTCACTCTAACCTCCTGTGCAAACGGTCTGGGGGCTTGACTCAACCTTGGCGCTAAGAGGGGTGATAGGGGAAAGGAGAAATGAAAGCTATTTTCCGCTATTAAAGACAATACTTTAGGGCGCCTGGGTGGCTCAGTGGGTTAAAGCCTCTGCCTTCGGCTCAGGTCATGATCCCAGGGTCCTGGGATTGAGCCCCCAATCCGCATAGGGCTGTCTGCTCAGCAGGGAGCCTGCTTCCCCCTCTCTCTCTGCCTGCCTTTCTGTCTACTTGTAATCTCTCTCTCTGTCAAATAAATAAATAAAATCTTAAAAAAACAATGCTGCTATTTCCCAACATATTAAAAAAAAAAAACAATACTTTGTTGAGTTATTTGCTGTCTGCTAGGTGCTTTGCAAAATGCTTTGTGTGTGTGCTGGGGACACAGTTTATTAACACGTGACTGCCCCCACTCAGGCTCCAGGCTCACGTCCTCCAGGAAGCCTTCCCTCTGATGGAGTCTGGATTAGGTGCCCCTTCTCTGTGCTGCTATGGCCTCAGTATTCTTTCTGGGTTGGGCTGCTTTCTTTATTTCTTGTCACTACTGTTATGATCCTTATTTCATGGCTGAGGAAATTGACGCACAGAGTTGTCAAGTCACACACCCAAGGTCACATAGCTAGGGAGCCATGAAGCTGGTATCCAAGATCATGTTTTCTGCTTTCGAGTTCAAGACAGAGGTCTTTCCAGAACTCTACGGACCGTTCCCTTTTTAGTTTATTATTATTATTATTATTATTATTATTATTAGTGACTTTATTTATTTATTTGCTAGAGGGAGAGAATGAGAGAGCACAAGCTTGAGGGGTGGGGAAGGAGCAGAGCGAGAAGGAGAAGCAGACTCCCTTGCTGAGCAGGAAGCTGGGCAGTGGTGGAGGGGCTCGATCCCAGGATCTTGAGATCATGACCTGAGCCAAAGGCCAAGGCTTAACTGGCTGACCCTTCCAGGTGCCCCCTAGAGCAAACTAATTTGCAATTCCTCTTTAACTATTCGGAATTGAAATTCAGAGGTAATGAAGCTTTGGTAGGCTAAATAATGACCCTCAAAAAAAAAAAAAAAGTCTGTATCCCAATCCCTGGAACTTGTGAATATGTTACCTGACCCTGGTAAGAGGGATTTTGCAGGTGAGATTAAATTAAGGCTGTTGAGATGGGGAGAGTATCCTGGCTTATCCAAGTGGCCCCGATATAATCCCAAAGGTCTTTCTAAGAAGGAGGTAGCAGGGGGTGCCTGGTTGGCTCAGTGGTTTAAAGCCTCTTCCTTGGGCTCAGGTCATGACCCCAGGGTCTTGGGATCGAGCCCTGCATAAGGCCTCTCTGCTTAGCAGGGAGCCTGATTCCTCCTCCTCTCTCTCTCTCTGACTGCCTCTCTGCCTACTTGTGATCTCTGTCTGTCAAATAAATAAATAAAAAATCTTTAAAACAAACAAACAAAAAAGAGGTAGCAGGATCAGAGTGAGCAGAAAGAGACCTAACAACAAAAGGAAGAGGTTGGAGGGATGCAAGCAAGACCCTGAGCCAAGGCCTCTATAAGCAGAAAAAGGCAAGCAAATGGATTCTCCACTCACTGTCTCTGGAAGAATTCAGCCCTACCTCATTTCAGAATTCCAGCCTCTAGAACTACCAGAGAAAAAAAATCTCCTGTAGTTTTAAGCCACTATGTTTCTGATTGGGGATAGCAGTCATAGACAATGAATATAAAAACCTACCTGTATATATACTGTAAGAAAAAAAAATCATTATAATGTCATAATGCAGTGTATACCAGACACTTTCTGGATATTGTATCACTTTCTCATTTACTCAGTTCATTCAACAGGCGTGTATGGAGTGTCTCTGCTGTCCATAGGAATTTGAGGTCCAAAAGTGAACGGAACGGTCACTGTGTGTTGAGGGCGTTCAATCACCCTGGGGAGGGGGATAGAGCCAAACAACATATAAACAAATATATTTGCTATAATACATGGGAAATATCTCTTGCTTAAATAAATATCGGCAAATTTCTTAGCCTAAGGCAGGTACAGATAAAGGTCAGATAAATGAAATAGGATGTCAAGTAGTGAAAAGGGTTTGAGAGAAAAAGAAAGCAGACCAAGGGGAGCAGGGTGATGGGGACGGCTGTTTAGGCAAGTGGTCAGGGAAAGCTCTGGACAAGGTGACATTTGGGCAGAAGGAACACATGACAAGCCCACCGGGGAGTTATAGAGATGTTGGGATCTGCTGGGTTCAACCCAGCATCCTGACTTAGGAGCTACAGAACTCCCTATCAAACGCGTCCATCATACGAGGCTCACCTTCCTCCTCTGTAACATGGGGATAAGAATGACAGCACTCATTTATTTCATGGGTTGGTTGTGAGGACTGAACCCCACCAGGTGCATCAAAGGAACAGGCAGCTATTCCGCTTGTGCATGTTACCTCGTGTAGCGGGTTGAACTCTGCCCTCTCCGGGGAGACATCGAAGTCCTCCCTGTCAGGACCTGTGTATGTGGCCTGATTTGGAAACAGGATCTCTGCCGATGATCAAACCACGATGAGGTCCTTGGGGTGGGCCCTCATCCGATGTGACTGTGTCCTTACGGAAATGGGAAATCCAGACACAGAGGGAGACACACAGGGAAATTGCCGTGTTGGAGGTACGCTGCCACAAGCCAGGGAAACCCCGAGGTCCCCAGCAAACCACCAGGAACTAGGAGAGGAGCATGGAACAGATTCCCATGGTCCTGAGAAGGAGCCAAGCCTGGCAACAGCCTGATTGCAGACTTCTGGTAGCCAAAGCCACGAGGCGACAGATTTCTGTTGCATAAACCACGTGGCCTGTGGTTCTTTGTGGCAGCAGCTCGAGGAAATGAATACACCTAATATTGTCATTTCCCTGGGTGCAGAAACTGAAGCTCCAAGCAGAGCTGGTCTTCGAACCCAGGCCAACCAGCCCCCAGGGGCCATGTACAGGTCGTCAACCTTTCTAGCCCAAGAGGTCACGGTTTGGATGTGCTCCCCTGTGCAGGGAATGGTGGTCTGAGACCCAAAGCCTCAGTCACAGGGTGTGGTGTCCAGGGATGGATCTGGCAAAGGGTGGTATCCCCCACTCCTGGTCAAGGTGTCTCTCTGGGCGGGTTGATGGCACCGGCGGCCAGGCAGCCTCAGAGTCCAGTGTTCCTGGATGTTGTCTAGAGGCTCCCTTCCTCTACCTACTTCCTGCTTCAACCTATGGGTTTTCCCTTCTAGGTGGGCAAGCGAATGTTTGTTGGGCACATACTGTGCGTTGTGTCCTCTGACAATCACTATTTCATCTTAATTCCACAGTAGGAGAAAGTCCCTAGTTCTGTAATTTTTCCAATAATAAGGGGCAGTTCCTAGGCCCCTCCCCTATTCCACACGAAGCATGGTGGGGGAGGGGGACACTGGCTGGAGATCGGGAGGACCTGTGTGTGGAACTGGGGGTTGACAGCAGTCTGATATCAAAGTGTGTGCTCTTGGACCTCCTGCCATGTGCTTCCCAACTGTGCTCTGATTTCCTTTTTGCCTTCTTTTGAATAATTTCATAGTTGGCATTTATTATTATGATTTTTTTTTTAAAGGAAGCTCTAGGCCCAACGTGGGGCTTGAACTCATGGCCCTAAGATTAAGAGTCCCATGCTCTATGGTGCTTTGGTTTCCTTAAACATCAGTGCAAGACCACACAGGTAGAGAGGGCAAAGCTGGGCTGCCAATTGAGTCTGCCTGTTGCACTCCAGAGTCCACGACCTTAATCACTCCCCGCACCTCCCCACCCCCGGAAAGGTAACTGTGGGAGAAGAAGGAGGGATAAACTCCGAGAAGGAAAAGTAAAGAGAAGGGGTCTGTTCTACCAGATATTAAAATACATGATGAAGCTGCAGAAATTGAAACAGAATGGACACTGGGTTAGAAAGCCACAGATCGATGGAGAGTTCAGGAATAGACCCAAACAAAAAGAGGAGTTTAGTGAATGATAAAATCAGGTAGGTATCTGTAAAGAAAATCTGAGTGACTTACCCAGTGGTTTTTGTGCCATTAGCTAGCCAGTACAGCAAGATCCATACCCTGCGTCTAGTCTCCAAAATTAATTTCAAATAAATCAAATATCTAAGTGTAAAAAAACCAAAAAGGGCACCTGGGTGGCTCAATTGGTTAAGTGCCTGCCTCGGTCTCAGGTCATGATCCCAGGGTCCTAGAACAGAGATCCACATTAGGCTCCCTGCTCAGTGGGGAGCCTGCTTCTCCCTCTCACTCTCCCACTGCTGTTTTTTTCCTCTCTCTCTCTCAAATAAATAAAATCTTTAAAAGTAAATAAATGTGAAAAAAAGCCCTCAGAGGTTCTTAAAAGTCTGTGCAAGTAATTTTTTTTAAAAGATTTTATTTATTTATTTGACAGAGATCACAAGTAGGCAGAGAGGCAGGCAGAGAGAGAGGGGGAAGCAGGCTCCCTGCTGAGCAGAGAGCCCAATGGGCCACCCAGGTGCCCCTGTGCAAGTAATTTATAATAAGGGGCAGGGAGGGAAGGGGGGAAGCAGGCTTCTAAATATGATGTTAATGGCAGAAGCCATGAAGGAAAACAAAAAGATGAGTAGATTTGATAGCAAAAAGTTTTAAAAATCTTTGTATGACAAACAAATTGGGGAAAATGTTTGCAACAGAAATTCTCACAATTCAACAGGAAAAATAGCCAGCTCAATTCAAGAGAAAAATGATAAATACATACATAAATGCATGAGTACATACAAACATACCGACCTAGGCACTTGGTAAAGAAATTCAAAAGGGGGGACACCTGTGTGGCTCATTCGTTAAGCGGCTGCCTTTGATTCAGGTCTGGGATCGAGTCTTGCATCAGGCTCGCATTGGGCTTCCTGCTCAGTGGGAAGCCTGCTTCTCCCTCTCCCATCCCCCCTGCTTGTGTTCCCTCTCTGGCTGTGTCTCTCTCTGTCAAATAAATAAATAAATCTTAAAAAAAAAAAGAAAGGAAGGAAGGAAGGTAGGTAAGGAAGGAAGGGATCCAAAAGGACTCATCACCATATGAGAAGATTTGCAATGTCACCAGCTGGGCTGGACGGAGGCTGAGGCCTGTGTTGTGTGGGGGCTGGGCAAAACCTAGGAGGCTTTCACTCTTGGGATGGTGCAAGTACAGGGTGGGCATCTCCTTAAATTTGTCAATTGATAGAGCCCTTCTGGAGGGCCATCTAGCAAAATGGATCAACATTTTATTTTTTATTATTATTATTTTTAAAGATTTTATGTATCCATTTGTCAGAGAGAGAGAGCGAGAGAGAGCGCACAAGCAGGGGGAGCAGCAGGTACAGGGAGAAGCAGGCTCCCCGCTGAGCAGGGAGCCCTATGCTGGACTTGATTCCAGGACCCTGGGATCATGACCCGAGTCGAAGGCAGATGCTCAGCCGACTGAGCCACCTGGGTGTCCCTGGAGCAACATTTTATTATTATTATTATTATTATTATGTTTTTAAAGATTTTATTTATTTGTCAGAGAGAAGGAGAGAGAGAGAGCACACAAGCAGGCAGAGAGGCAGGCAGAGGTGGTGAGAGAAGCAAGCTCCCCGCCAAGCAAGGAGCCCAATGCGGGACTCGATTCCAGGACCCTGGGATCATAACCTGAGCTGAAGGCAGTGGCTTAACCCACTGAGCCACCCAGGCATCCCCGGAGCAACATTCTAAACATGAAAACTCTTTAGCACAATGATTTCATTTTTAGGAATCGAGTCTAAGGAAATAATTAGACGAGAGTGCCAAGAAACATGTTCAGGATATTTCTTTGTAACATCAAAAAAAAAAAAAGTATCGGGACAGTCCCCCATAGGGACTAACTTGAAAAACTGTTACATCCGTAGACACTAGTACCCTGTGCGAGATGGATGCTGTTGTTCCCTAGTTGCTCAGAGAGATATTCCAGGACCTACCACACTGATAAGTGAACAGAACAGGAGACCTGGCAACATATAACACAATCCCATTTTTTCACTCGGATATTCATCCGACATTTTTTTAAAAAGATTTTATTTGTTTATTTATTTGACAGAGAGAGACACAGGGAGAAGGAGAACACAAGCAGGGGGAGTGGGACGGGGAGAAGCAGGCTTTCCCACTGAGTGGGGAACCCAAAGTGGGGTTTGATCCCAGGACCCTGGGATCATGACCTGAGAAAGGCAGATGCTTAATGACTGAGCCACACAGGTGCACTTATTTTTTTTTTTTAAGATTTTATTTATTCATTTGGCAGACAGAGATCACAAGTAGGCACAGAGGCAGGCAGAGAGAGAGAGAGAGGAGGAAGCAGGCTCCCTGCTGAGCAGAGAGCCCGATGCGGGGCTCCATCCCAGGACCCCGGGATCATGACCCGAGCGGAAGGCAGAGGCTTTAACCCACTGAGCCACCCAGGCGCGCCTGGGTGCCCTTATTCATCAGACATTAACAGCCCCTATTTGCTAGTGGTGGGATTGGCGGCAGGTGATGAGCCCTTTCTTCTTTACCCCTTCAGTGTTGTACACGTTTACAGAGTTCTGATGACCTTCATACTTAGAAAAGTTAAAGTAAAACTTCAGTTTCTCTGAGGGAGAGCAGCTACGCGCTAACTTGTTCTACAGCTTCACCTGCCCCACCTTGAATTCCTTGCGGGATGCAGAATTCTGCCTCCGCAGGGAATTCTCTCGTGAATGATTCTTTCGCCCTAACCAAGAGTATTTCAGAGCTGCTAGGAGGTCATGCTGTTTGTCAACCAGCCACTGGAACAGAAGGATCTTTGACTCCCAGAGCCTCACCCAAATATACAGAAATTGCTTCCAGAGGTCCTTTTGGGGGGCTCTTTGGGAAGCTTCTACCAGCACGAGCAGCGAGCTTTGGGGATTTAGAGTAGATTCTTCAGGGCCTTAATGATCACTGAGACCACGTGAGCCCTATACCCAGTCTGTGGGACTTCTTTCCTTCTGTCTTTCCCTCTCTCCCTCCCCCCCTTCTAAAGATTTTATTTATTTGTTTGTCAGAGAGAGAGAGAGAAAGAGAGAGCACAAATAGGCAGAGTGGCAGGCAGAGGCAGAGAGAGAAGCAGGGCTCCCTCCTGAGCAAGGAGCCCAATGTGGGACTCGATCCCAGGACCCCGGGACTATGACCGGAGCTGAAGGCAGCGGCCCAACCCACTGAGCCACCCAGGCGTCCCCCCCTCTCTTCTAATTGATCTTAATTTTAAATGCGCAACTGTATAAATTTTTATGTATACATATTCCCATAACCACCAATTTATTAAGGAGCACATTTCCAGCCTCTCAGAAGATGTCTTTGTGCCCCGTTCTCCTCAGTGCCTCCCCCAGAGGCAACCGATCTTCCCACATCCTCTATTTATTAATTTTAAATTATTTTTAATTAATAATTAATTTATTAATTTAAAACCATTAATTTGTTTTGCCTTTTTCTTGTATTTCACAAATATGGAAGCATGCTGTATGGGTTTCTTCCTCTGTATGGCTTCTTCTGCTCAACATAGCAACTATGGCATTCCTCCGGGCTGTTGCATGTGGCAACATTTGACTTTTTCATCGCTGTATAATATTCCATGGTGGGAACTGTGCGAGAACTCCACCACTGGTTTCATTCATTCTCCAGCCGATAGATAATTTGAGTTGTTTCCACTGCTGGGCTGTGAATGTTCTTGTACAAGCTTTTTGGTTGAGGCATGTTTTAATTTCTTTTGGGGATGGGTGTAAGATTCAGGGTTCCTGGGTATGGGGATAATTGTGTGTCTAGCATGAGTGGACATGGGGAACAAGTTTTTTAACTGAAGGGAGGGCTGATCATAATAGTCCCTAGTGTATGGGGCTGTTGTGAGATTAAATGAGATAATCCAGAGCACCTGGGATGGCTCAGTCCATTAAGCTTCTGCTTTTGGCTTGGGTCATGGTCCCGGGGTCCTGGGATCAAGCCCAGTATCAGGCTCCCTACTCAGCGAGGAGTCTGCCTCTTTGTCTCCCTCTTCCTCTGCCCCCGACCCCCAGCTCATGCTCTTGCTTGTGAACACTCTCTCTCAAATAAATACATAAATAAACTTTTTTTTAAACGAGATAATCCAGGCAAAGTATTTAAAACTGTCATGTCATGGGGTTCCTGGTCAGCTCAGTTGGCGGAGAACAGGACTCTAGATCTCAGGGTTAGGAGTCTGAGCCCTGTGTAGAGATCACTTAAAAAGAAACCCTTTAAAAAAAAATAATACAGGGGCCCCTGGGTGGCTTAGTGGGTTAAGCCTCTGTCTTCGGCTCAGGGCATATCTCAGGGTCCTGGGATCGAGCCCCGCATCGGGCTCTCTTCTCGGCGGGGAGCCTGCTTCCCCCTCTCTGTCTCTGCCTGCCTGCTTGTGATCTCTCTCTCTCTCTCTCTCTCTCTGTCAAATAAATAAATAAATAAAATATTTTAAAAAATACATAAAACTGGCATACTGAAATTTACAAGATATACATCATTGCTGGGATAAGAGTTGGGGGGCACGTGAAGCTATCTGGTGAATTTCTGTTCACTTTAAATTAACTGTTAATTTTAAATATTCCCATGATGAACTAGGGGCACAAGGAATTAGGGACGCAAGGTCATGTGGTATGAAAGTGATACATGACTATTATTTTATTTTATTTTTTTGTTTTTTTTTAAAGATTTTATTTATTTATTTGACAGACAGAGATCACAAGTAGGCAGAGAGGCAGGCAGAGAGAGGAGGAAGCAGGCTCCCTGCTGAGCAGAGAGCCCGATGCAGGGCTCGATCCCAGAACCCTGGGATCATGACCTGAGCCGAAGGCAGAGGCCTCAACCCACTGAGCCACCCAGGGGCCCCATGACTATTATTTTAAAAATTCAAATGAAATAGAAATATATAGAGTAAAAAGTAAAGTTCACTCCATCTTTTAAAAAATTATTATTAAAAAAGGGACACCTGGGTGGCTCCGTTGGTTGGGTGTTTGCTTTCAGCTCAGGTCATGGTCCTGGGGTCCTGGGATGGAGCCCCGCATCAGACTCCCTACTCAGTGGGGAGCCTGCTTTTCCCTCCCCTACTCCCGCTGCTTGTGATTGCTCTTTCTCTATCTCTGTCAAATAAAGAAAAAAATCTAAAACTTAAAAATTAAAGTTATTATTGAAAAATACCATGCACTAAGTTTTTTCTATGCATTTTCTTATTTTATCCTCGCTTGTTTACTCGATGATGCTGAAGACAGGGAAGTGGAGGCTGGATCTTCAAAGCTGACCCAAAGGATGCCTGACTTGGGGCTGGTTAGTCCCTGTCTCCGGGCCTCAGTCTCCCCATCCACACAGTAGGCGCCTGGTAATCCTTTGGCTCCAATAATCACAACTCCACGCCTAGCCCTGGCAGAGGAGGGACCTGGAGTTCTGCCGCCCGTGTCTCTGGGATACGGCAGCAAAGAGCCACGCATCCTTATGGCCCAAACAGGCGTTGCCTTGAGTCTCTCCTTGGCCTCGTGCATCCAGCATCCAAGAATGGCATTAGGCTGGCCGGCTGGCCGCTGGAGGCCCTGTCCTGTATCTGTGGCCTCCCCACAGGGCTGCCAGGCTGATCAGGCCCACAGTGGCCAAGGGAACAACCCTCCCTTCCCCCCAGGGTGGCAGCAGGAAGAGGGAAGAAAGAGGATCCTCTCCAGCTGGCCCGAGAGACAGACCTCCTTGTCCCCATCAGCCCTCGCGCCCTCCCTCCCGCGAGGGCTGTCCCCAGGGGCTTGGGATCAGCCAGAGAAGTCAGGCAACTTTTCAGGGACCAGGAGGGGAGGGGAGGGGAGGTCTCCCAGCCTGTGAGCAGCACAGTGCCAAGCCCCGCCCCTTGCTGTGCCCTGTCCGTAACTCTAGATTTTGACCCTGAGCTCCAGTCCCAGTTGGCGGGCAGAGGGCTGAGGACAGGACGCCCCAGAATCGGGAGGCTCCCCTCAGGAGATAAGATCCTGCGTCTACAGCAGCTGTCTCTTCAGAAGTCTGGAAATCCAGGTGAGTGGGGGTGGCGGTGCCCTGGGACTCAAAGTCCTCCCAGTGCCAAGGAGAAGGCTCCATGTCAGAGCCCAAGGCAGGCGACAGCTCTGTGGCTAGGCAGGTGCCTTCACCTCTCCAGATCTCCTTCTCCTCCTCTGGAAGACGGGGATCATAATCACCTCTTATAGGGCTAGTCTGAATATCAAAAGAGGTGATGAACAGAAAGAGATAAGCACAGAACCGGGCAAGTAGCAAGTACTCAGTAATTGGTCATTATTATTGGGGGACAGGGGGCTGGTAGCCTGCTTGTCAAGCATTTATTGAATCTGTTCCTTTTAAAGGTATATTGTGAAAATATCAGCGGCAGAAGAAGTAGCCGTATGGAACAACCTGATTTAGTTCATTCAAATACCTCGCCCGATTTTTTTGTAACAAGTCTCCCTTTTTTTTTTTTTTTTTTTGCTACACGCAAATAGCAATCTAAGGCACAAGCTGCCCTAAATTCTTTTTGAGGGACAAGGGAGGTTATAAGCAAACAAACACGAGACTAAAAAGCAAGCAGAAAGCGTCAGGTGCCCACTTACCGACTGCTAGTTAATAGTTACCTAGCACAGTGTGGAAAGCGCAGAGCAGGGTCCAGGTCCCAGTGCTGTCCCACACTGGCTGTGTGACTTTAGCAGAGTGACTTCCTCTCCCCGAACCTCAGCCCGGAGCGATTAAGAGGAAGAAGCAAGAGGACCATCTGTACTGAACCTACATGTGCATGGCGAGGGGCAGACGCCCCAAATTCCCCTCCCTCCCCACGCTGACGGAGACATTATAATTACACAAGCACGCAGATAAATGTGAGAACCTCGGCATCTGCCTGGACGTACCCCGCCCCCCGCCCCCGAGCATGCTTGGTTGAAGTAAGGGCATAAGACACGGGAGAAGGGCCACACTAACGGGAACGCCAGCAACAGTGAGAAATGGCTGACCTAGCACTCGAGCCATGTGCATGCCAGTCCCCAAGTTCATGATCCACCTGCATGAATGATTTTAACCGGAGGCTGGATCTGTCCGATCCTGAAGCTTGGCTTCTGCTTCGTGGAAGAACGTCATGCGTTTGTATTGTGCTTTAACGCACACGCACAATTTGCTCTAATCAGCATCAGATTAGATTCACGCAGCTGAAGATGATTGACTTGAGGAAAGACATTCTTCCTTCTCGAGTCTGTGCCTACCAGCAACACACTAAGAATTCGCACGCACATTGTATGGTATGGGTTCTTTCAACCAGGACCCTGAAATACTGTCTCTTTATTTTCACCTGCTTAGCTCTCGGATGTTTTTTCAAATAGTGTGATTTGCCAGCTTCTCTTGGTGTTGTTTAGGGACACGGGCTCTGCTGCTCACGGGTGTCTGAGCCTCACTTGCTTCATCTGGAAAATGGGCATAATGATAACCCCGAGGGTTATCAGAGGATGAAAGGAGATAAAAGCACGTAAAGTCCTTAGTGCAGCGACTGCAACATGCTAGCAGGCCTATTGCCGTCTCTGTATGGCCCGTTCTTTTCCTGATTCGACCTACGGAGACTTTTTCATCCCAAGACCACACAAATCCTTTTATCACAAATGCATCATTTTGGTTGAGTCCCTCCGCTTTTCCGGGCCTCAGTTTCCCCGTCTGCATGACAATGTCTAACTCATCTTTAGAACTTTATGCGCTGGAGAAACTGAGTCCCACGCTGTGACTTGTCCCTGTTCGTCTTGGCCATTTGGTCCAGATGTTGTTCTGGGCGTCCCCCAAGCTCTTCTCTTCAGCACGTGCCCCTGCTCCTAATCAGAGGCTTTGACACACCTGACCAGCCTGGTTATTGAAAGACAGGCCGTGTGCCTGCTTTGCTTCAGTCCGAGGTCTCTTTCTCCCTGCCAACAAACCTATAGGGTTTTCACGCTCTCCTCATCCCTCACTACCTCTCTTATAGAAACAGTTTCTTTTTCTCCATCCTTTGCTCGTTTTCTAGGTGGCAAGAGAATGGGAAAAAAAAACCACACACACACACACAAAAAAAAAACTCGGGCCCTGGAAAAGGCAGAGTGGGGTTCAGACCCCATTTTTCCTCTAACCTTGTTATGACCTTAAATAACTTAGCTTCCTCTCTCTGTCCTCGGCTCCCTCACCTGTGAACTGGGATGGTGAAAATCAACTGGTAATTTATGAGCTTCCCAGTGCTTAACCAGTATTTTCTCTTCTGATCCTCATAAAAACTTGAATCATTCATTCATTCATTCATTCATCCCTGCTATAGGCAGGGCACTATTCTAGGCCCTGGGGATAGGGCAGTAGATAAAAACCCCTGCCCAGGGTCCAGTTGGTTAAGTGTCTGATTCTTGGTTTCAGCTCAGGTCATGACCTCATGGGTTGTGAGATCGAGCCCTGTGTCAGGCCCTGGGCTCAGCAGGGCATCTGCTTGAGCTTCTCTCCCTCTGCACTCCCTCCGCCCCCACCAACTTTTGCACTCTCTCTCTCTCAAATAAATAAATAAACCTTAAAAAAGAAATGTCCCTGTCCTCCTGGAGCTGATACTCTGGTAGGGAGACAATGGGCAGGAAGCTTTGTTAACCCTTAAAAGTCCTCAGTGAGGATGACCAGCTCAGCCCTGTTTGCCCCAGGACTCCTCTGGTTTTCTCTCTCAGAGTCCATGTCCTGGGAACATCCTCAGTCCTGAGAAATGGAAGAGATTGGTCACCCTCGCTCAGTTAAGTTAAGCGACTTGCCCAGGGACACACAGCTGGTGTGGACCAGATGCCAGGCTATGAACCTGCGTATGTCTGACCCCCAGCCTAGGCTGTTACTACCGCCTCCGGATTCATTCGGGGTATTTGGAAATTACAGGAAAGCCCTCGATTCTTGCCTTCTTATTGTTAATGCACAAAAGGGGTCAACATTCCAGAGTTCCGCAGAGAGAGTCAGAAGGCCCAGAGAGGGGAAGTAACTTGGTCAAGGCCACAAAGTCAGAAGCGAAGCCGGGTTTGATTCTCCCTTCTTCCTCTTCTCCTTCCCTTGGTGTTCTTTCCCTTGTTATCTTCAAGATGCCGGGGGACAGAAGGAGGTCACTACATATTGAGGGCCTACTCTGTGCCAAGGGCCACCAGAAACTTCTGCCAGGCTAGTGGATTCATTTTCAGGTGACCCTGTGAGGTCAAGGTCACTGTTAGTTTACAGAAGAGGATATTGAATCTCTTAAGTCAAAGTAGTGGGGAAGAGGGGTGGGAGGAGCCTAGGGGTCCTTGAGAGGGTCTGCCCCTGCAACCAAGCCCCGCAGAGGGAAGGACAATGAGCAATGCCTTTCTGTTTCCTGGTTTTATCTCCAACTTGGCTGCTGAAACCCCAACGGAGTCCAGTTCTTGTGGGCTGGAGCCGTTTTCCCCTTTTACAAAACTAGGCCATATTGAGAATGTCCTGCCGTTCAGGGCCACGGGGTTGCCAGGAGGCTCGGTCTGTGGGAAGAGGGCTGTGAGTGTAGAGGAGGGAAAGTTGAATTTGGCCCTTCCGGGCATAAACAGTCCCCTTGTTCTGCCTCAGCAGGAGCCCACAGGGTATTTCCCTGCTGTGCCCAAGCAGCTTCAAGGTCAAAAGCTGGTAGGCCTTTTCAACTTCTGAGGACCTAGCCAGCCCAGCCCCCGAGGCGGGCCCTGAGTGGGTGTGCTGGAAGACCTGAGTTCTATAAGTCAGACCTGCACCCACTCGCTCCCAGCTTGGCACACAGTAGGTGTGCCGTACGTGGACATTGAGTTTTCTTGAACTGAAATGAAATCCCAACAACATCACTACTGGCTGTGTGACCTCAGGTAACTTGCTTCACCTCTCTGAGCCTCTTTTTCCTCATCTGAACAATGGGGCCAATAACACCAGCCCCAGCCTCCTAAGGACGTGGGGAGAAGCACTCAGCACTGGGGTTGCACACAGTGGGTGCTCCACAAATGTCCGTAAACGATTTCTTTTGCACTTGACGCTATGTTGAGGTTTTCACGCTGGCCATCTAGTTTTAAACTCCCATCTGTTGTCCAAGGCATGAGTCCTTTTTCCCACCGTTTCTCAGAAGGTGAAGGCTCACGAGCATCCTGCCCAAAGTCAATGGCCACTAGGTGGCAGAGTTGAGGCAGCGCTGAAGCTGGAGCTCACCGTCCTCGCTGCTGCCTCCCAGTCTGCGGCTGGCCAGAAAACTCTCTCCGGTCCTAGTTACGTTCCTGGCTTGGGGCAAGGTCTTTGAGCAAGGCTCCCCAACCACAGCTGCTTCACTTACCCACTGTGTGACCTTGGGCAAGTTGCTTTGCCTCTCTGTGATTCCATTTTTCTGTTTCTGAGGGTCAGTAGGAGGATCAGTATAGAAGCGCTTGGCGGTGTCTGGCACTTTCTAAGCTTTCAGGGGACGACGGCGACGGTGGTGACGGCACACTGCAACCTTTCCTCCTTGCAGGCTGGCACGATGCGCGTGGTGGTGATCGGAGCAGGTGTCGTTGGGCTCTCCACTGCCCTGTGCATCCATGAGCGTTACCATTCGGTCCTGCCGTCACTGGATGTGAGGGTCTATGCGGACCGCTTCACCCCGTTCACCAACAGCGATGTGGCTGCCGGTCTCTGTCAGGCCTACCTCTCGGACCCCAGCAACCCGCAGGAAGTGTGAGTGAGGGTCCCAGAGGGCGGCCTGGGGAAGTGGAGGGGCTGAGTTCAAAGAGGGGACACTCCCTCTCAGGGTTCCCATCAGCAAGAACAAGCCCCTTGTTGGGAATGCAAGTTGGTGCAGCCTCTTTGGAAAACAGTGTGGAGATTCCTTGAGAAATTAAAAATAGAGCTACCCTGTGACCCTGCAATTGCACTACTGGGTATTTACCCCAAAGATACAGATGTAGTGGACAGAAGGGCCATCTGTACCCCAATGTTCATAGCAGCAATGGCCACAGTTGCCAAACTGTGGAAAGAGCCAAGATACCCTTCAACGGACGAATGGGTAAGGAAGATGTGGTCCATATACACTATGGAGTATTATGCCTCCATCAGAAAGGATGAATACCCAACTTTTGTGTCAACATGGATGAGACTGGAAGAGATTATGCTGAGTGAAATAAGTCAAGCAGAGAGAGTCAATTATCATATGGTTTTGCTTATTTGTGGAACATAAGGAATAACACAGAGGACATTAGGTGAAGGAGAGGAGAAGTGATTTGAGAGAAATGGAAGGGGGAGATGAACCAAGAGAGACAGTGGACTCTGAGAAATAAACTGAGGGTTTTGGAGGGAAGGTGGGTGGGAAGTTGGGAGGGCCTGGTGGTGGGTATTAGGAGGGCACGTATTGCATGGAGCACTCAGTGTGGTGCATAAATAGTGAATCTTGGAACACTGAAAAAATAACATTAAAAAAAAAGAAAAAGCATCTTGTCAAGGCTTAGAAGAAAATGCTACTGAATAGTAAGCCCTACTATATGCCAGACCAATGGAGGCTTTCCTCCATGCCTCCCCTAAACTGGGTGGCTGTGGATGCCATGTGCATGGATGGATCAGGAATACTTGGATATTTTTTCCTAGTTTATTTATTTAAAGGTCATTTTCATCTAATTTCCCCAGGGGCTAACAAGAAACAGAGCCCTTTGGGGGCATCTGGGTGGCTCAGTCATTTAGGCAGTTGCTTTCAGCTCAGGTCATGATCCTAGGGTCCTGGGATCGAGCCCCACATGGGGGGGTGTCTCTGCTCAGTGGGGGGTCTGCTTCTCCCTCTCCCTCTGCCACTGCCCCTCTTTGTGCGCTCTCTCTCTCTCTCATTTCTCTCTCAAATAAAAAAAATAAAATCTAAGAAAAAGAAAACAGAGTCCTTCAAATCCCAGCAATAATTACAAAGAAGGACAAAATGCACTAAAGTCCTTGATACTGGGTACAGTAGGGGGCAATTTTGCCCTAGGAGATGTATTTTTTTTCCATATATAAATTCATAAAAAGATCTTTCAGTTTATTTGAACTAATTCCAATTGCCATTTTTTTTCTCTTAAAGATTTTATTTGGCAGAGATCACAATTAGTCAGAGAGGTAGGCAGAGAGAGAGGAAGGGAAGCAGGCTCCCTGCTGAGCAGAGAGCCCGATGCAGGGCTGGATCCCAGGACTCTGGGATCATGACCTGAGCCAAAGGCAGAGGCTTTAACCCACTGAGCCACCGAGGCGCCCCTCCAATTGCCATTTCTAACAGTCTCTTGGCTGTATTTAACAGCTTAGAAATCTATCTCCCCCGAATTTGCCTATTGCGACAATCATTTTTTAAAAAAAGATTTATTTATTTCACAGAAAGAGATCACAAGTAGGCAGAGAGGCAGGCAGGAGAGGGGGAAGCAGGCTCCCTGCTGAGCAGAGAGCCCGATTCGGGGCTCAATCCCAGGACCCTGAGATCATGACCTGAGCCGAAGGCAGAGGCTTAACCCACTGAGGCACCCAGACACTCTCGACAATCATTTTTATTTAACAAGTTTTAAATGTGTTTATTTTAGCTCCAGTTAGGTAACATACAGTGTTACATTAGTTTCAGGTGTGCACTACACGGATTGAATGCCTGGTGCTTGCCACAAGTGTTTTCCTTCATCCCCATCACCTATTTCCCACACCCCCCACCCACCTCCTCTCTGGGAACCATCCCTTTGTTCTCTATAGTTGAGAGTCTCTCTTTTTCTCAGTTGTTTTGTTTCTTTAATTCCACAAAGGAGTGAGATCATAGGACATTTGTCTTTCCCTTATTTCGCTTAGCATTATCCTCTCTAGCTCTGTCCCTGTCGTTGCACATGGCAAGGTTTCATTCTCTTTTATGGCTAAGCAGTAGTCCATTGTATATATAGACCACATCTTTATCCATTCATCAATTGACGGACGCTTGGGCTGCTTCCGTGTCTTGGCTATTGCCAATAATGCTGCTGTGAACAGGATGCATGTATCTGTTTGAATCAGTGTTTTTGTATTCTTTGGGTAAATACCCAGTAGTGTGATTGCCGGATCATAGGGTAATGCTAGTTTTAACTTTCTGAGGATCCTCCAGGTGGATGTTTGGGTAGGTGGATGACCAGGTGTAGCAAAGGTTATTTTGTCTGTTTAGAAACTGTAAACTGGGGGCCCCTGGGTGGCTCAGAGGGTTAAAGCCTCTGCCTTCGGCTCAGGTCATGATCCCAAGATCCTGGGATCAAGCCCCGCATCGGGCTCTCTCCTTGGCGGGGAGCCTGCTTCCTCCTCTCTCTCTGTCTGCCTCTCTGCCTACTTGTGATCGCTTTCTGTTGAAAAAATAAATTTTAAAAATCTAAAAAAAAAAAAAAAGAAAGAAACTGTAAACTGCTGGCTGCTTCAGGAAAGAATCCCCAAGTGTGTAAAGACTCAAACAGAAGTTACATTCTCCCATAAATTCTAAAACCGATGTTCCTGACCAGTGGAGATAATTCAGGGGCCCCGGTTCCTTGCATCTCACAGCTCTGCTGTCCTCCTCTGTGGCTTCTCATGTGGCCACAGTACCTGTGTCATCATGCCTTCTGATGTCACTAGGCTTTGGTTTTGGAAGGAGTACAGCATGAAGATGACGTGTGCAGTCTTAGGGTCCATTGGGCGGAGTGCAGTCACGTGACCGCACCTGGCTGCATGGGAGCCGAGGATACGTAGCCAGGTTCTGTGCCCAGGAAGAGGAGGAGGAAAGTGTTCGGGAGCAGCAAGCCAAGGTCTCCTGCTGGCATTTGTATGGAGGGGGGAGTGCTTGGAGTGCCTGAATTGTGGGACAGATCTCAAAGCGGGCCCAAGCCATCATTTAAACTTGCAGCTACATGATCCCAAGGCTGAGGTGGGCTCCAAATGGTTGTGCTGGACCACCCCTTGCTTCCTACCTTCTCTTTCCTATCAATGGGGAAAACTACTAGAAAGTCTGGGGATAGGGAAGACCCATAAGCATTTGAGATATTGCAGAAGGGAACGTGGTGGGTTTCTGAATTTTGACCTATCCCCACCAGCCTGGTCACAATCCCAATGCAAGCCAACCCTAAGAGATTTCTCATCCAGCTCGGGGTATTAGGTGACCGAGAATCTGCGGGATCCTTCCAGGCATTGGAACCGGCAGACCTTCGACTATCTCCTGAGCCACATCCATTCTCCCAACGCAGCAAACATGGGCCTGGCCCTAATCTCAGGCTACAACCTCTTCCGTGAAGCTTTTCCGGTGAGTGAGGCGTCCTTGATCACAGACCAGAGCTGGGAGCCCAACTCTAGGGAGTACTTTGAGCCTTGTAGGCGACAGCCTCTTACATTCAAATCAGCTTTCCTTTAAATTCTATTTCTGCTTTAAAATTATTTTTGGTTCTGATTTTGTCCTTAAATTGGCAGAGACCAAAGAATTTTCTGATGAACCAGGGGAACCAGCCTTTGGTTGAGGCAAATCCAGACACGTCCTGTAGTGGTAGTGATTTCATGCTGAAGTCACAAGGTTACCTGGGCCCCTGGAGATGCCAGGACTTTCCACCAAGAGAGACTAAAACACTCATCGTGGCACCGGAGACTTACTTTGTACCAGGCCCTGTGCTAACTACTTTACAACTAGTGACTTGTTTAATTCTCATAATAACCAGCAAGTAAGTGCTATCATTAGCCTCTTTGTACAATGAGGAAATAGAAGCTCAGAGAAATGGAGTAACTTCCTGAAGTCACAAATCTCTTACATGATAGACCTGGGATTTGAACCCAGGTTGTCTGGGACCCCATGGTGCCCAATGCGCTAAGAAGGACATAGCCTTGGGGGATGTTCTCAAGTTGCTTGGAGGAGATGGTTTTGGCTGGGCGTCCAGAAACCCAGGCCAGCTCTCTAAGGCTGAGTCAATGTTTAGCACCGGGCTACGGACATCAACCATATTATCTGTTCTCTTCCGTGGGACCAAGAGTGATTATTAACTCCATGATACAGACAAGAAAATGGAAGTCTCAGAGAATTCAAGGTGGTCTCTGGGGAGGCCCAAAACTCCACCAGGTTGTCTGATTCTATGCTCTGCTGCCTCCCACACTCATCCTTGGTATAACCCTCACTGTCAGTGGTTTCTGTCCCATTTCTGACTCTTACCCTATCACTTGCCCTCAGCCTTATTCTCACCTTAACCTTCCTTCATATAGCATCATGGTTAAGACCATGGACTCTGAAGCCAGACTGTGTTGGTTCAGCTCCATTGTTTATTAGCGGTGTGACTTTAGACAAGTTGCTTAACCTCTTTAAGTCTCAGCTGGCCCATCTGTGAAAATGGAGATAAGAATAGTATGTATCTCAATGAATTGTTGGGGATATTAAATGGATAGGTATAAGTAACATACTTGGAAAGGCACCTTACACATGGTACACATTGGACAACTTTCAATTCACTTCCACTCATCCCCTGTGCCTCCCTCTCTCTTCCCTTGGCAGGATCCTTCCTGGAAGGACATAGTTCTGGGATTTCGGAAGCTGACCAGCAGAGAGTTAGACATGTTCCCTGATTATAGGTGAGGTTATTGTCAGGGGCAAAGGGGCTGTGGTCCCATGATTCAGACAGATCTGCCCAGAAAGCAGCAGAAGATGGAGGCACCAAGTTTCCTATCCCATCCAAATCCAAAAGCCACTGGTACATTGGGCTCCTGCTGCTCTGTCCAGCTCCTTTGGAGAAGCCACCCACCCAACGGGGCCCTGGGCTAAGATGGTGGGGGATATGGAGTCACAGATCTGAAGCTCAGAAGCTCCATGTCACTACCCTCTTTTGTAGATGAAGAAACTGAGCTACAGAGAGGCTGACATCCCAAGGTCACACAACCAAGCAACCAAAATGAGATTCCAACCCAGTCTGTGTGACTCCAAACACCTCTATTCTTCCCCTTGCAGCCTGATGTCTCTTTGGTCCTCCCCTCACCCCACCCTATACCTGAATCCCCTCTAAGAATGCACATCCAGTCTCCATGTGCACACCCCAATGTCAGAGATGGGTTTTCTGATAAAAAAATTTTCTTTGCACTGAAAACCAGTCCTCATTTGAACTTCACTCAGTGGTCCTGGCTCTACACTTAGGGGTCCCCCAAAGTGAGACTCCTCCCACCTCCATTTGAAAGTCTGAATATCATTCTGATTCTGATTCTTTATCACCTCTCTTGCCTGGTTTTGACTCTAGCTATGGCTGGTTCAACACAAGCTTGATTGTGGAGGGGAGGAGGTATCTACCATGGCTGACTGAAAGGTGAGAATTTCAACTTTGGTTTAAGGAAAGCACCTCCCAAGGACCAGGGTGTCTACGGACAATTGTTTATGGGATTTGTTTTTGTTTTTGTATTTACAAACCTCAAATGTTAAAGGAAAACTCAGTCTTGGTGGGAGCTATCATTGGTTCTGATCACCTCTGTGTACTAAACCATGGTTTCCATATCTGATTGGGCATCAGAACCACCTGGGCAGCTCTTGATGTGTGATGTTTATTATTGACCTCACCAAAATCCATAGTGTTTGTGTAATTGTTTTAAATGGATTCTCTTAAGTTTTCCAGACATATTTACATCGTTTGCAAAACATAAGTTATCTTTTATTTTTATACCTCATTTTTTTTTCTTGTCTAACTGCTGTGGCCACTACCTCCAGAACAATGTTAACTAATACAGGGGATAGTGGTTGTCTCTGCCTTGTTCATGATGTTAATAGAAATCCTGCAGTGTTCTAAATTAGCAAACACTAACTTAAGAGACATATTTATATTTATATTAGTATTAAGGAAGATTCCATATATTTCCTATGTTTTACTATTTTATTAAGATTAAAAAAAAAAAATCTAGAGTGGATTGCAGCTTTTGTCAAATGACCTGAGGAGAGTTTTAGAAATGCAGATTTCAGGACCCAACTTTATATCTACTGAATCAGATCCTCTGGGGTGGGGCTTAGAAAATTGTGTTTTAAGAAGTTCCCTTAGTGATTCTAATTATCAGCCAGGTTTAGGAATCATTACACTAAATCATAGTTATTTCTCCTAACATTAGGATACTTGTGACTCCTATTCAGCCTCTAACTAAACTAAAAACCTCACTTTTTCTATCTTTAGGAAATAGTCCTGGAGTTATGCTTCACCTTTCATAGGATTTACTTCCTGTTCTTTTCATGTTTCTCCTACATCTCTAAAAATGACAGTTATTTTTCCTCTGGGACATTTTGAGGGAGGGGTAGATGTCCCCAGCCCACCTTCCTCCTCATGCCTTGCTTCTGACAAAGGGGTTTTTAGCATTGGTCCAACTCTGCCCCTTCTCCACCCTGCATCTCATTCTCTTTGATGGTACAAAGCAATGTGGTGGTAGTAAGAAGAGTTTTGAACTAAGAGGTCTGGGTCTAAGTCCCAATCCCATCATTAACTCACTGTACGACCTTCACCAAAGCTCTTCTCCCATCTCCATCTGCTTGGCAAGGGGCTTGGGCCATCTCAGGTTTCTCAAGGGACATTTCATGGACCACTAGTCTATCAAGGTGCTTATGAATTGATCTGATCTGACTACACAGCCATTTTCTCAAGGGGCATCCTGTGGGACTAACATCCACAGAAGGTTCTTTGAGGGAACACCCACCATGCCATCTTCTTGGAGAGATGGGACAAAGAACTGAATACTGGGCTTTTTGATGTGTCTGATCCCCCCAGGTTAACTGAGAGGGGCGTGAAATTCTTCCACCGGAAGGTAGAGTCTTTTGAAGAGGTGAGTTGAAGGGCTGGAAGGGGCTGGATGTGGGAGAAAGGTGAAGAGGGGAGGCCTCTGTTTCCTGTTGTTGGTTTGGGGGCCCCCTGGTCAGACTCGCAGGGTTCCCTTGAGGCCTGTTCTTGTCTTCAGGCCTTTCTTCAACCACACAGAGACTCAAGCATTCTGTCTTGATGTTGGTGGCTAGAACAAAGGGATGGTAAGATAGTGGTGGACATTAGGGGCTAATCTACCTCTGAGCCTCCATGGGTTTTAGTGCCAGAGAGCTAGCTGCCTCTTACCAGTATCAGCTGCACTCCACTCTTGAGTTCCAGATACTTGGTTGCCTCCTACATAAATCAGAGTTACTGTTTCTGCAAAGTCAAGGCTCTTAGCTGACTTGGTTCCAGAGTGACACCATCATCAGTAACAATGATAGTAGCAGCTATCACCATTAGGCACTGGCTCAACACCAGGAGCTTTGTTGCAAGACTTTACTCAATCCTAGCACCTAGAATGTGCTTGGCATGTGAAGGTGTTGGTAAATACAGCTACTGGCATTATATATGAGTACCTACTCCAGGTTGAGTCCTAATGGGCACTTGGGATACATGGTTGACTCAGACACAGCCCCTTATTCCCAAGAAGCTCACAGTCCATTGTAGTAACTACTGTCTCTTGAATGACAACAGTGCCTTGCAATGTGTATGTCCCATGACTGCCCTGTGAGGGGAGTCCCTGGCACTGGTCTGGGGGGTTGGGTGCCCATCATGCTATACCCTTGAACTGTCAAGTATCCCATACCTTCACAGAGCCTGGGGTTCCCACATGCCTTCTGAAAATGCCTCAGCAGAGCAGAAGGCAAGAGAATGAAATAAAAAGGAGTCAGAAGGAGGAAGAGAACTATCTCTGCATCTGACTTCTTCTGGGAGGTCCCAAGAAGCTTTCCCCCACTCCACAGTCCTCCTTCCTGAACACTTTCACATCCAGGGTCACACTGGATCCTCACACAGCCTAAAAACAGATATTACCAACCCTACTTATTAGGGAAGGCAGATGAGCCTTGAGGAGGTGATGGGATATTTCTGAGGTCACATAGCAGGTAAGTGGGTGGAGTGGAGATCTGGAGTCTTTTCCTCATTGAGTCCCCTCCCTGCTGTTCCATAGGGAGCAGAGAGCTGCAGGGTGAAGGGTGGAGGGAAGGAGGAGGCAGGGGATACCAGGGACCTCCCCCCACTCCCATGCCACCTGCTCTGTTCATTGCTGTCAGGTGGCAAGAGATGGTGCTGATGTGATTGTCAACTGTACCGGGGTGTGTGCTGGGGCATTGCAGCCAGATCCTCTACTGAAGCCAGGCCGGGGACAAATTATTAAGGTGAGTGTAAAGGTGAGGGATGGAACCTGCTGATTTTCTTGACAGATTGTAGCTGCCTGCTTATTTCCTCTCCGAAGATAGAGGATGTGTTGGGGACATCTGTTAGAGGAGCCTCACAGATTTCGGGCAATTGACATATTAAAGAAATAAGAAGGACCAACATAATCCCTCCAAACATTCTCTTTTTTTTTTTCATAATATAGCAAAGCATGCATGTATGTGTTTGTATCTATGTAGGAGTTGCATATTCATGTATTATAATAAAAAGAGCAAACAATTTTGGAGTGTTTATTAAATGCCAGGTACAGGTGTGAGCACTTTATTGTGTTATTAATTTAATCCTTACCGGAACCCTTTGAGATGAGGTCTATCATACAGCCATTGCTATTTTATAGATGGGAAAACTGAGGTACAGAGGAATTAAGTAACATGCACAAGTGCTCATGGTAGTGGGTTGTGGAATTGGGATTGATACCCTGGCAACCTGGTTTAAGAGCTTGTGTCTTATAAACATCATCCCACATTGCCCCTCACTGTGTATGTGTGCCTGTGTGTGAAGGATGCCCATTTGTGGACATGTGTGTATATGTGTGCCTGTGTGAGTGTTGGTGTGTTCCTCATGTGGGCTAATGTGTACGCATATTGTTCATGTGTGCTGGGCTTTTCTGTGGTCATGTAAGTGAGAATGTGTGATATTTCAGGGACCAGGGATGGCTCTTCCTGCAAGGGCAAGCAGTCAGTGCAGATTTGGAGTACAGGGGTCAGTGGAGTGCTGAGGAATGGGCTTTGCCACACTTGTCAGAACATCTAGGCAGACAGGGGACCAGGGCAGGGAAGACCAGTGATCCAACTCCTCTAATGAGACTTGTCTGCCCTCAATCAACAGGTGGATGCCCCTTGGATGAAGCACTTTATTCTCACCCATGACCTAGAGAAAGGCATCTACCAGTCCCCATACATCATCCCAGGGTAAGAATCTGACATCTTAGGGCAGAAGAAGGGACACCTTCATGCCCTCTCCAGATGCTGCCCACCCCAGGCTCTTTGCTTAGTCCCTGCAGGTTTTTTCTTCCAATGTTTTCTAAGTGAGGTTGAGCCATTAAATCCCTGGAAAGGCAGGGCTCAGCCTTAATTGGACTCCATCTTGAATACGCTTTTGGACAACAGGAGTGGTGATCCTGGAGACAAGGGTAGTGGGTGTGAGGGCAATGACACTGGAAGATGTGAACAGGTATAACAGGAGTGTGGTGGGAATAGGGATCTGGGTTGTTGGTGATGATGGTATTAATGGGAGAGGAGATGATGTTAGTGAAGATGATGGTCATGTTGATGGGATGACAATGTCATCGAGATAGTGGTGATAGTGGAGATAGTACTGTCATTGTTGGGAAAGTTCACAGGGGTGGTGATTGGGACAAGGAAGATAGAGTGCTAACATTAATGGGGGTGGCGTGGTGTTGATGAGGAGGTTGATGATGATGGCAGTGATTGGGAGTGGAGACAGTATCTGGTGCTGACTGAGAAGATGCCATCAATGATGATATATAGTGGAGATGACAAACTCAAAGGCAGTGTTAATTCATGTTGACTGGGACATTAATGTTAAGTGGGGCTGTGCTATCTTCATTGGAATGTTAGTGGTGTGGCAGAGGTGACATTATCAATGGCAACATGAATGCTGGTGGTGGAAATGGTGAATGGGGTTGATGGTGATGACATATTCATGGTAGCAAAGAAGGCAGTTGTGAAGATGATGTTGTTGACATAAATGACATTTTTCCAGTTTCATTAAGATATAATTGACAAATGGTGAACATTTACAACGTATGTGACAATTTGATAATTGTATATATTGTGATATGATTACCACAATAAGATTAGCTAAGACATCTATCATGTCACATAATTATGATTTCCCTGTGTGTAGTGAGAACATTTAAGATTCACTCTCTTGAGGCACTTGGGTAGCTCAGTGGGTTAAAACCTCTGCCTTCTGCTCAGGTCATGGTCCCAGGGTCCTGGAATCGAGCCCCGCATCAGGTTCTCTGCTCAGCGGGGAGCCTAATTCCCCCCCATCTCTGCCTGCCTCTCTGCCTACTTGTGATCTCTGTCAAGTAAATAATAAAATCTTAAAAAAAAGATTCAATCTCTTAGCAATTTTCAAGTATGTAATACAGTAATTGCTAACTATAGTTACCATGCTATACACTGAAAGAGATTATGAGGTTGACAGTGACATTAATGGTAATAGTAGAGATGGTGGTGGGTGCTGATGACAGTCGCAATTGCAATGGTGTTGATGGTGGTGTTAGCAAGGATGACAATGCGGATGGTCGCGGGGATTTAGGTAGAGATGTCTGGAAGGGCGAACATAGCAATGGCCCCCATTCATCTCAAAGGCTACATTTCCCTTCGTCAATGACCCTCGTCACTTTTACCTAGGATGCAGGCAGTGACCCTGGGAGGCATCTTCCAGCTGGGGAACTGGAGTGAGGTAAACAATATCCAGGACCACAATACCATTTGGGAAGACTGCTGCAGACTGGAGCCCACACTGAAGGTAAGGTGGGGAGGGGTATTGGTACCCTAGACCAGGGTCTTGGTAACTTGATCACAAGGCCCCTTGAGGATGGGAAGACACTGCCCCCCCGGGGTTAACTGGGCAGATTTATTCTAGCAAGGGGCTGTGAAATTCACTAGAATTTGATAACGAACAAGGAAGTCCTACTGTGAACTGGTGACCCCTATTGATCCTTGACTAAGAGTTGCTGTCTTTCGAGGTGACATCCCTAAAAACACTTTAGTCTGTCTGCACAAAGAGCAGATACATTTGTCCTCGAAATCTCAGTGTTTGCTGTTTGTGTGTTTTGAAATCTCAGTTTTTCCCTTTGCCTGTTGGTGGCAATGACTGTGGTGGTGTTGATGGTGATGAATGCGCTCATTCAGGCAGGACTATTGACATCATGGTGGTGGCTAGTAGTGGTGGTTGATGGAGATGGAGTCATCAATAGAACCGGTAGTGATGTGGTAAGAGTGACAATAATGATGTTGGCGGCTGATAAAGGTGGTAATGATGGTTAATGAAAGTGATGGTGTTCTTGTTGGTGATGATAATGAGACTCCAAAGCTAACTCTATCACCTAAACATGGCAGCAGAAAAAAAAAAAAAAAAAAAGAGGATCCAGAGATGCATTCTTAACACCTTTTTTTCCAGGATGCCAAAATTGTTGCTGAATTTACTGGACTCCGGCCAGTACGTCCCCAGATTCGGCTAGAAAGAGAACGGCTTCACTTTGGATCTTTAAACACAGAGGTATGCTCTCCTGGCAAGGAAAGCGAAGTCCTCCCCTACCCCTGATAGGCTCTGGCATTTCCAGTCTTGCCTGACATCTGGCTTCACATAGCCTACTGGCAGGCCAGGACAATGCTGGCTAACCTCCCCTCCTCTGTAAAGAAACTGAGGTTCAGTGATGGTAAGGGACTTGTTCAAGGTTACAGAGAGGATGGTGCACCTCGGTTTGTCAAAGCCTGTGGTCCAACGACCTCACTGAATCTTTCCTTCAGCTCTTTGGGGCAGGGACTGCTTCCCCACGCTTCAGGTGAGGATAATGGGGATCTAAGACCTGAAGTCATTTGGTTAAATCAGACAACTGGTGAAGGGCATGGCTGGGAGGTGGTTTGAACTTGACTCCAGAGCCATTTTGCAGATGTCCATTTTGTGGTTGCTCCATCAGCTCTCTGGGGTTCCTCTTTCATGTTCCTTCTTCTGGGGTAAGAAGGGGGCTTATTGAGATGGCGGAAGATGCCCTGGCTTAAGAAACTGACCTGACCAGGTGGTAGCTGGGGTCGCCACAGGAATGCCATCCTCCTCATGTAGGTCCTCCTTCCTCCCTTACGCTGGGCACGTTGGGTATGTGTGTGTGTGTGTGTGTGTGTCTGTGTATGTAGGACAATTTTGTGTATGTGATATGTATATATGGGATGTGTATGTGCTTGCATGCCTGTGTACACACATACAGAGGAAAGAGTCATATGTGGAGTCAGACTCCCTGCTGATGGTTTTAGCTTTAAAAAAGGCCCCAGGGGTCTTGTCTCTGTCCCTGGGACAAATTAGCATGCTAGCCAGAGTACCCCCTGTAGGATGTCCTGGCTTTTCTTTCTTCCCGAAGTGGGTAGAAGAGTCTATTTATTAACACAAGAGGTTTGGCATTCCAGAGCAGAATGGAAATGAGAAAGGTGATTTAGGGAACTTCAAACAATTTGATTGGGGGAGGGAATCCCTGACCTCAAATTCCAGATGACTCTACTTTTCCCATGCTGAGTGTATAAAGCAGGTCCATCTTCTAAGCAAAAGAGAGCCTAGGGTGTCGATCTCCAGCTCCCCGAACAGTCCCCTTCCTGGAGCTCTTGGGGCCCCACCATCCTGCCAGGGAACTCAAAGGCCCTCTGGTGCCCTCTGGCTTTCCCCAGAACTCTTCAGGGAGCTCCTGAGTCTTCCAGGGCCCTCCTGGCTACCTTCTCTCTTGCCTCTCCCAGGTCATCCACAACTATGGTCATGGAGGCTACGGGCTCACCATCCACTGGGGCTGTGCCATGGAGGCCGCCAAGCTCTTTGGGAAGATCCTAGAAGAAAGGAAGTTGCTCAGGATGCCACCACCCCACCTCTGAAAATGCTACCACCCCAAGGTCTCCCTGTGCCCCTCAGCCAACCAATCAATGTTACGCGCCCCCCCGCCCCGGGCTGTCACTCACCCTCCACTTCTACCCTGGTTCCTTTCTGCAAGAGACACAAGATGAGACAGAGGCAAGTTGGGCCCTAGTTGGGACTCACTCTGATCACTGGGGTCTCTACCCACTCTGGGCTGCACAGAATAAAGAACAGCTGGGGGCTGTTACATTCTAAGTCCTCAGAAGAAAGGAAAGCTCAGAAAATCAAAGGGGCCAGCAGAAAATTGAGACAGTTGAGGTTAGGTAACTTGAGGACAAATTATATTAACATATTAAAAAGGTTCTGAAAAGTCCTGCAACAAAGACATCTAATTGATGTTCTTTCATCCGGACCTAAACTTATTTAGCTATGGAACCCTTTTTGCCCAGAGCACTGATGCCACAGAGTGCACTTGAGGGAAGGCTGTGATAGATCTCATTGTAGGAAGTCACATGCAGAGCTGGAGTGCAGGGAGGCAGAAGAGGGAAGGCGTTGAACTAACAACATGATACCCATTCAACATCCGGGATTCCCAACAGCTTCAGCGACTTGCTGAATGGTCCCATGGTAACCCCTAAGGAGGGGCTGCCAGAGGTTTCATCCTACAAGGAACTGAACTCACCAAGCATAATCCTTGTTTGGGAGAAGATTTAATGTCTCTCTTCTGTTCTGACTGGTACCCTCTGAGATGATAAACAGACTTCCAGATGTTTCTGAAAGCCTTAAGTGAACCTAGAGGGCACCTTAGCATCTTTATCTCTAATTATCTGTATCAGGCTCTGGGGTGGAGTTTGCATCTGTCTGAGTTTTTGAGAAAGACCAGAACCTGGAGGAAGCCTTCACGCACCTGGGACCTGTGGCACCCTATGTACTGTGATGAGGTCTTGATTGGCCCACATCACGCCGTCTACATCCATGCCATCACTATCTGCTCCTTCCCACGCTGTGTCGCCTGGTGGGGTCTCCATGAAGCATTTGTCATGATTTTGACCGACGCTGAGCTAAGTAGAGTGAGGGAACTGAGATCTGTTAGAGTTCCCATCCTAATCATAAGAATAAGAATAAATTATTAATTATTATTATTATTATTATTATTATTATACCTAAAATGTATTGCCTTCTCACTGGGCATCGGTACTCAACTCTTGCACACATTACTCGTATAATGTGCAGTCACACACACAACTGCCCACAAAGTAGCTCTCATTCCCATTTCACTGGTGAACATGGTACAGAGAGGTGGTTCTGGCTAACAGCTGAGAAGGAGTAGGAAGGAGATCGAGAGCCAGGCATTGGGTGATTCAAGTGCCCCACTTCCAACCAGTGCACAACACCGAATCCCAGGCTGGGACGTGAAGATCCAGCTATGCAGGAAGCTGCTGAGTATTCCCTCAACTCCTTTAGAAGGAACTAGCTCCCTCCTCCTCAGAGCCTCATTGGGTCAAGTCTAGGGACTCGCCCAAGATTGGTTGGGGGCATCTCCCGGTGCCTGGAGTGGAACACAGCATTCAGTATTGGGCCAAAGTAATGACTTTCCCCAATCTAAAATTCCCGAGGGAGAGAAACCCCTACCAGTCAAGGCTAGGTGGTCAAGCAGGAACCCCGTCGAACTTAGAAGACAGTGAACTGAAAAAAAAATACAGGGGCCCGGAAGTCCACCCTAAACCCTTCCTGCTTTCTTTGTAAATGGTAAGAACCTCTTTGCAATGTGGTTTCCACTCCATTCTGCCTGAAATTCAGAGCAGAAGGAGCATGGGGAACATTCCCCAACCCACGTGACATTGGAGGAGGTTTAGCAATACTTAATTTCTCCACCTTCCCTTCACCTCCCATTCCTGCTCTCTCCTTGAAGGTGATCTATGACCATATTTTTCAATGAATTCTTGGCAGCTTGATGAATTTAGGGAGTATTATCGTTCCTTGTGGAATCGCCTCAGTGCTTTTGTCGAGAATCAATTGACCATAACTATATGGGTGTATTTTTTGGAATTTCAATTCTATTCCATTGATCTATGTCTGTCCTTGCACTAGTACCACACTATCTTGGTTACTGCAGCTTTGTAAAAAGTCTTACAATTAGGAAGTGTGAGTCTTCCACGTTTATTCCTCTTTCTCAAGTGGATTTTTTTTTTTTAACTCTTCTGCATCCTTTGTAGCTCCGTATGAATTCTAGATCAATTTCGGGACGGGGGTGTATTGATGGACACCTCAACAATAGTAAGTCTTCTGATCCATGAACATGGACTATTTCTCCATTTATTCAAATCTTCAATTCTTTTAAGCGATGTTCCGCAGTTTGTAAAAGGCTTGCCCTCCTTTTGTTAAACTTATCCCTAAGAATTTTACTCTTTCGGACAGTATTGTGAGTGGGATTGCTTTCTGATGAATTCAGAAAGTGTTCTGTTCTCTGGCATGGTGGGGGTAGGGGGATTTGAAGTGGTTCATCATTGAGTATTCTTGATTAATCGTGAGTATGTGACATGTCTGTATGTTTAAATGTCACGGAAGCAGAATATGGCATTGTACCACCACTGACTAAAGTCTGGTTGAAACCACTGAATCTTTGAAGAGTGAGAAAGGGCTTTCAGATTAGTGTTTCTTTGTACGCCTCCCACAACTCTCTGCATACTTCCATTAGGGCTCACATTGTCCTGTATCACAGTGATCTGTTTATGCCTGTTTCCCCCAATGCACCATGAGTGCATGAAGATAAGGACCATGTCTTCTTCTTTTTCTGGATCCTCAGTATTGAGTAGCATGCCTGATACACATGTGGTGGATGCTCCATGCACACTGACCACATGCCATGACCACACGCCCTGATCCATGATGGAGTTACAATGAACAGACACAAGAGTTGACATACATGTTGCTGTGGGTTCCAGAAAGGGCCGGCCAAAGCCACTTCTTGAATCCACCCCTTCCTGACTCAACTTCATTGGACCAAGACTGGAACCAACATTCATCGGGTCCCACCAGCTGCCTCTCTTGCAAATTTGGAAGTGGTGCCCTGAACAACTGAGTCAGATATGTTTGCAGAGCTGAGTCAGGGTGAAGGGAAACCATACGCATGATTAGGCATGTACAGAGGCCATGAGGAGGCAGAAGGAAGCCAGTCTGTAGAGGAGGGTGGAACCAGGCCACAGCTCCAGAGAGGGGCTGCCTTGGGCTCTGGTGGTTCCCTGGTTCTGGTTTCGTTTGTGAAGCCAGGCTGCACTTTATTTCTGAGATTTTTCTAATCTTTCAGAGGTGCAAACTGGCAACCCATCAGTGAAACTTGGCCCGCAGGGGGATTGTATGGGCCCACACATCACTTAAATGTTTTTGATCCAACATACTAAAATTGGGAGAGTTAATATAAAAAGCCAGATTCCAGTCTTGAAAATTGGGAGCTCCCACCATGCAACAAAATCAGGTAGAGGTGAGCAGTAGATGTCCCCTTTGGAGTAGTAGATGTCCCCATTCTTCCCTCTCCCTGTTATTCCTTACACCTGTTCCACTCACTTATGTTCCCTGGCTGTCCCCTGGAGGAAATTCACTATCGATCCCAGCCTTATAATAAAGCTGTACTTCTTCATTTGAATTAACACGAGTCCAATTTCGATTCCTTGCAATTAAAGCAGCCTTGATGAGAGCTCTGTAGCAAGGCTCCTCTCGACCATGCCCCATCACCATCCTTCTTTCTTCATGCTAATAGAATGCCAATTTTGTGGTCAAGAAGTTGTGGGTATCCCTTGATCCTCTGGGAAGGAGGTCCTTCCTTCTCCAGCTCTGGGAGAAGACTCATGCTTTTAGACTCAGATCTTTTAGCAAGAAAACTTTTTGTGACTGTTCCTTTCCCATTCTGCCTCCTTTGAAAAATTCTGATACCTGGTACCTTGGCAGCCATCTTGGAGTCATGAGGTTTCATGCATAGGGTCAAATGGCAACAGGGAGAGGAGGGCGGAGAAGAAAAACAAAAAGAATCTGGGTTCTTGATGACATTCTTGAGCTGTTGAACCTTCCTTAGAATGGCCTGACCCGGTGCTTGTTATTAAATGAGAAATTAATATTCAAATGGGTAAACTATTATTATTGACTGCTTTTATTGTTGTTTGCATCTCCCTGTTATCCCAAACTAATTTACTAGTAGCAACCAAGGGAGACTCTTGATCTCACCCTTCAAGGCTCTGTTACTTAACATTTGCCCAAAATAATGAGTATCCATATTCATTTCAAAGTCCGTACCTAAGATACTCTAACGTCATTGCCAACACATCTCACTTCTGTGTTCTAAGAATACTTGCAATAAGGGAAAGAAAGAAACCACATAGTCTTAGCTACATTGACCATCTTCTACGTTTTCTGAAATCTTTCCTAACACTGAGAGAAACTGCTGACATTTCCATTAATGGAAACAGAAGCTTTTGGAAAGTTCGAAATTAGATACGAGTGTCTTCAGCTAAAGACCTTGTGTCATTCAGAGCTTGCACAGTTTTGGTGGCAGCTCTTGTATCATTCAATAATACTAATTTTTTTCTAAGGGTAGGCAATCTAGAGGGCAAAGAGATTTAAACTTTCATTTTCTCAAGAAGAGAAAACCCTCAACTGCAAGCCTCTTTACCCCGGGGCCTGGAAAACATTCCTTCCCACCAAGCATTTCTGTTCCACTCCAGCCCCCAGCTCTGCCAGGTTATTTGAGGGGGATGGGAGTGGACATACTCATCCGGTGTAGTCTGACTAGCTAGAAGGTGAGAGAAGGAATGAGGAAGGAAGGCAAGCTAAGTTTCTATTACCCAGAAGAGCTCAACAGGCCAGAAAGAATTAGAGACGTAGCCACCATGGCTCAAGGAAATGGGGGTGTTGGGGAGAGGTAGATCTGCTAAGCTGCTTCCTCTCTGGCTGCCTGGGCTGAGGGGGCTATAGTCTATATTTTGGGAATGTGGGATTGTTTGCCATTGACCCAGGACCTGAACCTGCAATGGTTACCCACTCTGACTCCACGCCATTGGAAGAAAGCATCTCCGACAGGCTCAGAGTCACAACATTGACAGCCAATGGTGCGACTTGCCCCCCTTATTGGAAAGAGTATCATATTAAGGCACGAGATTACCTTGGATAGACGAAGTTGGCAAGTTGAACCGTCACTAAGACGTCATGACACATGGACAAACTTCAAACCTTACAATGTCCATCACCAACATGTTTTAATAAGAGATGAACGTACACATTTGGCTTCCTCAAACTGTTGACTTCAAGCAGGCACCTCCACACAGAAGGTCAGTCTTCTCCGGCCTTTGATGGGATCCAGCAGCTTCCACCCTCCTGCTCTAGTTCCCTGCCTTCAGGATGGGGAAAGGGCTCATGGAAACCAGATCCTGGAGGTGCATGTTGTCTGCTGAGGCAATGGCGTCAGCCCTTCCTCCCGAGGCCAACCCAAAACCCAACTAATTGCCCTCTCTTCCTTTGCAAATGTACACATGTCACACATGTGGGCCCTCCCGGTCCTCCCCACTGATGGCAGAGAACTATTGCTGGACCCCTGGGAGCTGCCTCTATGCAAAGACGAAGCCGGCCCTTGACGGCAGGGGGAAACAAGAAACCAAGGGGCGGGCAAGGATTCCTGGTTCCCTGACCCTGATGGGAGGGGGTGGTTGGTGCAGAATCTTTTCCATTTCTCTGCCCAAGTAGCCATTTACCCACCCCCGACATCCACAGCACTGAAACCTGAGTTAACTATTTTCTTTCTCCAAGAGTCACCAACCAGCCTGACCAACAAGGGGGTCAGAAAAGAAGCCCCTGGCATTGGTTTTCGTTGTTTCCAAACGGGAGGCCCCGACTTTGGCTTTGGACTTTATCCTCACCTCCTCTGGCCTCAGTCCCCAATTCCTGGGGGAGGGGGAGGGCAACAGCTCTCTGAGGCGGTCATCTGGTAGAAGCTCAGCTGTCCCCACAGACCCGTAGATCCGCTAGATCCAGAGAGAGCAACTCCACAGGGGACCAGGAGGGGACACGTGGCTCAAGTTCAAACACATGTCCATATGCCAGAGTCTCCACTAGTCAGGCCCTGGGGAGGCAGACCAAGGGACCCCTTTGGAGACAGCATCTCCGGGAAGAAGCTGTTCAGGCCACAGCCGGGTCACCTGCGATTTCAAAGAAGAAGACACCAGGGCCGGGGATAGAGAAGAAACCTCCTGAACAGGTCCCATTGGCAGGTGTTGAGTCCCTCGCGGCGGGCCTCTACCGGGCCCTGGGCCTGGACTGTATCTACAGAGATGTGTGTGGGGTTGTTCACCAAGGGTGTGACTGGCTGAATCTGGGCGGCATCTGGTTGGCGACCGGTGACACTGGCCACTCCTAATGTGGCAGTTTTCCCCATGCAGGTCCACAGGTTATTAACAAATCTCCCCCCCACACCTCCAGAGAACCCCCTGGAGCAAATGCCTCCCCAGCCCCAGGGGGATCTCAGTGAATATGAGCAAACGGAGTCAAGACACAAAACCCTGTTGGTCCAGGTTGTCCTTCGGGGTGAGTTCTTGACGTGAGCTGTGAGGGTCGGTGCCCCAGCTGGGCTCCACCAGCTCCCTGCGTTCTACGGCCTCAAAGACCAGCTCAGCCCCGCATCGGTCACTACTCCTGAGAGCCAGAGTTCGACCTGGTGACGCCTGTGCCATGCGTCCCTCGGCCGACCATCTCCTGGCCCCACTCCCGGTGGCTGGATTCCTGTAGTCCGCGGCCTTTGGTCTCGATAGGCAAGAAGCAGGAGGCCAGGGCGGCCAGGAGGCAGCAGCCGCTGTACACCGCCAGGGTCAGGTACACAGAAGATTCCAGCATGACCTGGGGGAGGGAGACATGGGTCCGTGAGAGGGGATATTCAGGAAGTATGGATAATGCCAGGCGTCTTGTAAGCCCTCTGTGGGATTATCCCATTCAGTTCAGTCCCCACGACTAAGAGCAAGGGAATTGTCCCCATTTTCCAGACGGAAAAACTGAGCCTCAGAGAGGGCCAAGTAGCATACTCCAGCTCACACAGACACGAAGGATGGGCCTGGGGTTTGAGCTCACACCCCATCAGGCTCAAGGGTCTGTATTCCTTCAAACTACATTCTCCGTTGACTTTCTAGCTTAACAGCAGAGCTAAACTCCATTTTCTCACCTGCCAAATGGGTAGGGCAGTATCTACCTCCTGAGGATAGGATACCCGAGAGGACTTGGCACCATGCAGGCATATGGCCGGCCCTCTGCAGCAGGTAATAGTGACTCACAACGGCCACACACAGTGGCCCAGAACAGAGACACTTGGCTAAAACTTGTGGCAGAATTCTGTTTATGTGAAATATCCAGAACAGGTAAATTCATGCAGACAGAATGCACAGGGGCGCCCACCTGGCTTGGTCACTACAGCACGGGACTCTGGATCTCAGGGTTGTGAGTTCGAGCCCCATGTTGAGTGTAGAGCTTATTTTTTTAAAAATGCACATTGGTGGGCTGGGGGAGAGGAGAAACGGGGAGTGGCTGCCTCATGGACATGGAGTTTTATTTGATGGGAATGTTTGGGAACTAGACTATGAAATGTGCTAAACGCCACTGGATTGTTCACTTTAACATGGTTAATTTTACATTCTGTGACTTTTACCTTGGTAAAAAAAATAAAATAAAAATGATAAAGACAGGAAAAAAAGTGAATTGGCTTTCAAAAAAGCAAAATGACTTCAAAATAAGATCCCTGGAAGTGGAGAGAAATGTTCTAAGACCTACCAGGGGCTACAAAATTCTGCAAATACACCTAATCATGCAACTCAGAAACCAGGGCCTGAGACATGTTTCCCACCAAATCATGTTGTTTTCAACAGTTTGTTTTCATCTTACTTGTTCTCATCCAATTAGTTTTTGGCCAAATCATATGGCACCCCCGGGGTCTTCTGGTCTTAGACTTCAGGTCTAAGTCCCAGCTTCTCTACTTCCCAGCTATGAGACCCTGGACGAGTCTCTTTACCTTTTTGAGCCTGTTTTCTCATTTGCAAGCGATATGACTCCTTTCATAGGATAGTTGTTAGGGTAAGAGAAGGTGTTGCACACCACCGTGGGCTCTGCAGAAGGCTCAGTGTGGAGGAGCTCCTCGCCATGCTTTGGCTTTTGTTATGGTCCCCCCCCACCCCTGGTATTTGAGGGTGACACCCACCTGAGCAATGAATGGAGTAATGAGAGCACCCACTCTTGCCATGCCGCTGCAGGTGCCCAGGCCCAGCGCTCGGGTCGCTGTGGGATAGACCTGAAACACAGGCGTCCATGTGGGGTTGAGAAAATGTAGGATCCTCCCTCCTCTCTAGCTCAGGAGTGATGGGACTGCCCCCCGTGGGCAGGCCTGAAGTTAGCGTGAATCACACAGGTGTTGGTGACCACATCAAGGGGTGGGAGACCAGGTGGGGAGTCTCATCTCAAGGGGGATAGGAAGTTCAACAGAGAAAGAAGGCAAGAGACCAAGCTGTGGTGGGAACCCAGTGAGGGGATCCTCCCTGCCCTGGGAGGTCCCCCAAAGCTCCACCAGGGACTGGTGCACATTCAGGATCCAGACCCTACCCCGCCTGCCTCTTCTCATTCATTCCCCCTGAAGGGCTGTGACCTGCATTTCGTAAAGACAGAGGTAGAAATGTTTACACAGTGTCTCAGTTTGTACCTGAGGGGCCCCCGTGCCTAGCTTTCCCTTGGGCAAAGTGAGATGTCACTGTACATCTTCCAGGCCAAGGGAATTAAAAAGTAGGCACGTCTTCTCCACTCCCTTTCCCAGTCTGCTGGCTTGAAGGAGGACTCAAGGCCTCCGAGGCCCTGTGGCAAGATTTCTCAACCTTAGCACTAGGGACATTTGGGGATGGGTCCTTCTTCATGGTGGGGGCTGTCCTGTGCATTGTAGGATGTTTGGCAACACCCCTGACCTCTACCCACTAGATGCCTGTAGCACCTTCTGCACTGTTATCCCGAGTTGTGACAACCCAAAATATCTGTAGGCATTGTAAATGTCCCCTGGGGGGAGGGGCAAAATCACCCTTGATTAACAATTAATGGATGAGGAATTGGCAAGATGCAAGGAGCTTGGGTCCCTGAATCACACTGTGGAAGTGAAAGAACACACATATCGGCCTGTTTCATTAGTGAGAAACTTCTGCTGTGTCAATACATTGCACTTGGGGAATCTTTTGTTATAGCAGCTAACACACCTCTAACAAGTACAGTGCTCGGTGTGGAAGCTCAGGAAGAATGAATATACAGGGAAAAGCAAAGCTCACGCAGGATCCCAACACTCAGAGATAACCATTGTCTCATTTCCCTGTATATCCTTCTAGATTTTTCTATGACTATACATACATTGGCATTCATTCATTTATTTATTCACTCAACAAATACTTTTGAGTGCATACCATATGTATGCATTTACATATAATATTTCTTAAAAAAGATTTTATTTATTTATTTGACAGAGAGACACAGTGAGAGAAGGAGCACAAGCAAGGGGAGTGGAAGAGAGAGAAGCAGGCTTCCTGCTGAGCAGGGAGCCCGATTCGGGGCTCGATCCCAGGACCCTGGGATCATGACCTGAGCTGAAGGCAGATGCTTAACAACTGAGTCACCCAGGTGCCCTACCTATGATATTTTAATTCACCCAATGACACAGCAATATATAAATATATTTTCCTTATCAGAAATTAAGACACCTGAACTCCCTTTGACCCAGAACCTGTCCCAGGTTTTCCTATATTCCTCAGAGGTCCCTAATGTTATGAAGTTTGGAAGGTATCCACCCAGATGCATTAAACATATGTGTATACAAAATATAGCATTGTTTTCAAAATATAAATGGTGTCATATCATACTCACCAGTCCAACTTGCTTTATCCATTCAGCATTATGTCTTAAAATCCTATGGACAGCAGTTTATAGACATTTACCTCATTCTCTTTCACTGCTGCAATTGTATTCTGTGATGGATATTCCACAGTTTACAATTTAATACAGATTGATGGACGTTGGATTAAATGAGGGACACAGGCACTGACTAGCAAAAGCAAGTCAGGGGAGGGGGGGATCTGGAAGGCCTTCTTGGAGGAGGCAGGATTGGTGATAGGTCTGAGGTGGGGTGGAGGGAGCAGGGTTCAGGATGATGACTCAGAGTGAGGGCTCTGGAGTGTTGTGGGAATAAGGGATAATCTAGACACCCTCCTTCCCCTGGCACAGCATCTGTTACATAATATTCTCCTCCTTCTTTTGCTCCTATCTAAAATAAGATGAAATAAAATATAATAAGTATAAAAAAATTAACCCATAATCCCTGACTGTGGGAAATTAGACATGTTCAGGCTCTGCTGTGTGGAGTGTAAATTTGTGCCACATTTTAGGGGGTGAGCTTTCAATTCCACTCAATTCCACTCAATGTTCATAGGCTTTAAACTCAGCAACTCCACATCTTGACATTTATTCTAAGGGAAGCACACACACGCACATGACTATATAAAGCTGTTCACCTTGGCATTGTTTGTGATAGTGAAAAGTTGTAAAATATCCAAATATCTGTTAGTAGGAGAATTATTATAAAATTATGATTTGCCCACACTATACTACATAGTATAGTAAAATATACAATATATATGCATATATGTACCATATAGTATAATATAGTATACAATATAAAGTATATATACTGTTTAGTGAAGTATATATATATAATACATATAAAGTATATACCCATAGTACATACTGTGGGTATATAAAGTATATACTATGGGTATATACTTTACATATATTATGTATATATACTTCACTAAACAGTATATATACTATGGGTATACACTATGTGTAACGTATGTACATATATACACATATATAGTGAAGTATATAAACATAGTATATATAAAAATAGAGTATATAATATACACTTATATACTATATAGGGGTAAAGGGATAGCATATAATATATATATTATATATATATACACACTATATAGTGTACTGTATAGTATGTAGTATACATTAGTATATTATATGTAGGATATACTATATATAGTATATACTGTTTACCACATAGCATAGTACAGCAAGTGTTGGAAATAACAAAGTAGATCCATGTGTCCTGTACTCATTGTCTTGAATCTTCTTCTCCAAAATTCCCCACCTCATTCCCTGCCCTGGGCCTGGCCTATGTGGACCATTATGGGCTCCTGGCCCTCTGACTTCTGCTTGGGAAGATGGGAGCCCCAGTGGGAGATGGGAAGGAGGTAGAAGAGAGAGAGGTCTGGGTATTTATTCTCCTGCTCCTTCCCTTCCAGGTTGCCTCAGGCCACATGTGTCCCTCAACTAAGGGCCACAACTTCTCTCTATATCTCTTTCCTGGGACTCTGGAACAATCCCCTCTCCTCATCCCACTGGCCGTGGGTGACAGCTGTGTCCCCAGCCACCTCCACCCCCGTTGCAAGCTCTGGGCCACTGCTTTACTATTTTTTTGTTTCCCTAAGTCTTGTCCCACACCATTGTAATTAGTTTCTTTATTAAGAAATAGTTGTTCAGGGGCACCTGGGTGGCTCAGTGGGTTAAGCCTTTGCCTTCGGCTCAGGTCATGATCCCGGGGTCATGGGATCGAGCCCCATATCGGGCTCCCTGCTTGGTGGGAAGCCTGATTCCTCCTCTCTCTCTGCCTGCCTCTCTGCCTACTTGTGATCTGTTTGTCAAATGAATAGAAAAAAATCTTAAAAAAAAAAAATTAAAAAAAAAAGTTGTTCACTTCCCCAATTCGGTACATGCACTAACATAAATCACTATGTGCCTAGAAAACACTGAACTATTCAGAAAGGCAGTGTCTAGGAAGGGGGAACGTGGGGCCCTTTAATTTTTGGTTTTATGCAGTTTGATACCATTTGGAAGTTTTACATTGGACATCAGCTTTTATAAGCAGCAAAAATAAAATAAAATAAAATAAAAACAAAAAACAAAACAATTGGAAGATAGCCTGCAGTAATGAAGAGCTTCACAGTCACTACTCAGGCCCCTGGACAAGTCCCATTCTGAGGAGCCCATGCTGGGTGTTTCTGGAGGCAGAGCTTACTCCTTCCCCTTCCCAGCTGTTCCCAGGCACCCCTCTTACCTCAGGTGTGTAAACATAGGCTGCCTGGAAGCCTCCAGAAATAAATGCTCTTGCAATGAAGAGTAACAGAGTGAGCATGTTTCTAGGGAGAGAAATAAAAAAAGAAGATGAGCACTTTTTTTTTTTTTCCTGTCAGCTTGTTTCAGCAAAGTCCTATCTGCCCAGGCAGAATTTAGAACCTAGAAATTGGCACAGCCCACCCCCACCCAACACATCCACACAGGCACACAATCCCGGTGCCTTCTCCAAAGGCCTGCCTTTATAAGTTTATTGTTCTCCAAAGTTCTGGGCTAAAAGCTGCAAACATCTGTGGTGCCCAGGTGGGTCGCAAGGTCAGAGAGAAGTGATACAAATCTTTGAAAACCCAGACGGGACCTGATAGAGTCAGGAGGCAGTTGAGCCAGGGACAGTAAACTTCTACGCAGTATTTTTGGGATAATCCTGGTCCCCGATCCCCTGTTCCATTGTTCCCCAAAATGCCTAAGAACACCAACATGTTAGGGTCTAAGCTACCTTTTCAGACCTTCCACACATTCCTTATCAGCTTTGGCCTGGGGCCACTCCGAGGTCAAGAGAGACACAAGCCCCTTCCATATTTTGAGGTCCTTGATAGATGGAAAAATGGAGAAATGCCAGAAAAGGGATTATACAACAGGACCTTGAAGTATTTCCACTGAACAAAGGAATGCTTTTAAACCATACATAAACAGTTGTACGCATGATCTCACTGGGAGACAATGTCAAAAGTCTAAACGTGACAGTGTTGGAGCAAAACCTGTACCCAAAGAGCCCTCCCAGCCCTACCCCCTTCAGAGGCCCCAGATTGAGTCTGATCTTGTGGTCAAGAGTCTCAGTCCCAGTGAGGGGCTGGGGCGGGGGGTGATCTCTCGGATCACCAACAGGAGTGTAGCCCACAGCTTACAGGCCCAAAGAGCCACTGGCCATGACCTGAGATGTGAGCCTGCTGGTCGGAGTGAGCCAGTCTCTTGACCCACCTTCCAACACAGATGAACAGCAGGAGGCTGCAGAGGGAGAAGATGACGAAGCACAGGGCCATGGTCTTTTTGCGGCCCAGGCGATCGATGATCCACAGAGTCACAAGGACACCTGGGAGAGAGCAGGGACACCATAGCAGGCAGCTTCCAATATGGCTCCCAGCACCCCCACCTCCTGGTATTCACACCCCATAGAATTCCCTGCCCCTGGGCACCTGGCTGGCTCAGTGTTGGTGAAGCCTCTGCCTTTGGCTCAGGTCATGATCTCAGGGTCCTGGGATCGAGCACCGAATCCGGCTCTCTGTTCAGCAGGGAGCCTGCTTCCCCACCTCCACCTGCCTCTCTGCCTACTTGTGATATCTGTCTGTCAAATAAATAAATACAATCTTAAAAAAAAAAAAAAAGAACTCCCTGCCCCCGAGAGCAGGCTGGACTAGGGAGTCTCTTCTAAAGATTAGAATACAGAAAAACACTGTCGGTCACTTCTGAGATGAAGTTATAAAAGAATGTGGTTTCTGTTTTCCTAGCATTCTCTGTCCCCCTGACTCTTCTTAGGCACTGGTCTATAAGTGGCCTCTGGCCAACAGCCAGTGAGGAACTGAGGTCCTCAGGCCAACAGCCCTTGGAGGCATTGAATCCTGCCAGCAAGCACATGAGTGAGCATGGAAACAGACCCTGCTCCCGCTGAACTTCCAGATGTGACTACAGATGTTGGGCCAACACTGCCATTGTCGTCTTGTCAGTTACGCCAAAGCAGAGGACCCAGGTAGGCCACGCCCAGCTTCCTGACCCACAGAAACTGTGAGTAATAAATATGTTATTTGAAGCCACTAAAATATGGGATAATTTGTTGCATAGCAACGGATAACGAAATAGGCACCAAGGGATGTGGGGTTCATTGGATCCAGGCAATGGACACCAGGGATGGGAGTCAGACCTGTCTCTGACTTGTCCTGTGGTCTTGGGTTTGTCCCTTGCCTTTTCAGAGCCTTAGTTACTTCACTGGTAAAATGGGGCTCAATAATGGGGTGCCTGGGTGGCTCAGTGGGTTAAGCCTCTGCCTTCGGCTCAGGTCATGATCCCAGGGTCCTGGGATCGAGCCCCACATCGGGCTCTCTGCTCAGCAGGGAGCCTGCTTCCTCCTCTCTCTCTGCCTGCCTACTTGTGATCTCTCTGTCAAATAAATAAAATCTTTAAAAAAAATGGGGCTCAATAAAATAAGACTCCCTACTTCAGTAGAGGAAGTATATAGCATGGTGGTTTTTATTAATAATAATTAACTCTGGGCTCAACACTTTTGCATCTATTATCTTGCTTAATCATCAAAAACAACCCCCTAAAATAAATGCTGTCAATTTCCCACACTTCTTCAGTCAAAAAATTAAGTGGAACTAATTTTTAAATTAAATTAAACTTTTTAATAAATTAAAAAAGAACTATTCTAGGAGCCTCGGGATGTGTCAGGGAACAGACCCAACAAATCATAAATGTAATAAATAAGAATTAACTGAGTTTCAGAAAGACAACATCATGGAAATTGTTGGAAAATCATGGTGAGTGCCCAAAGTCATGGAAATGGTCATTGGCAACGTGGTGTCTAATTCTATGTCTCTAGTCTTACCCACTGAGCCATATAGGGGAAGGGTTTTAAGAAAAAGATAGACAGGATCTTACAGGAATGAAGACTCTGGGCTCTGGGGTGGGACCCCAAATCTTAGCTCTGCCAGGTGTAGGACACTGAGCGTTTTAGCTGAGCTCTCCCAGAAGCAGACCCTGGGACAAGGGTCCAAGTACAAGTGTTTACTTGAGAGGCAACCCAAAGAAGCACCAGTGGGAGGGTGGGAAAGTGAGAGAGGGAAGGGAAGGCAAGAGAGCCTGTCAAGACAGTTACCACTGTGAGCAGGTACTCTCAGATTCCACTGGGGAGTTCTGGGAGCCAGTGTAGAAAATGCATCTTAGCATTCTCCTGCCTAAGGAGTGAGGAAGCTGCGGTATTTGTACACCACCCACTCCGCATTTATTGTTCAAAGGCAGCTCCCAGGTTTTAACTCCCTGGCACTCTCAGCAACCTGGGTTGTTTTTAGATCCTGAGGCTTTCCGTTCCTCTTGAGTTAGCCCTCAGGCACAAAGAGGCAGAGACCGGCACCTGAAAGTTTAGGAACAGTTTTTGCTACACATCCCTACACTTTAGTTTTTTCAATTGTAAAATGGGGGATAATTATGCTACTTCACAAAATGAAATGAGATATATCTATAAAACACTGAGCATAGAACCAAATATACACTCATTGCATACAGCATAGAATAAAATATACACTCATTTATTGAGTAAGCACTCAACAAATACTAAATACTACCATTGTTGTAATAATTATTCAGTTTTTTAAAGGAAAAAGATAGATCACCTTCACTTTATGTGCAACTTTGGATTTTTTGATGCCCCACTGATCCTTCCAGTGTGAGTGCTGATGGGGGACAATTCTCCATGGGTCTCTTGTATTTCTTGCATGCAGAAGCAATTTGTTCCAGGAAGCCTTTGTTCCAGGCTGTCCTTTCATTTGGATAGTCAACAACCTTGGAAGAGAGAGATACTGTCTCCTTCCAGAGCAAAGGGCAGGTCTGTTTACTGTCCGGTATAATAAAGATGATGTCTCTCTCTGGACAAAAGCCGGGCAGGTTTCTGGCAACCCGCTACAGAAGATTTGATTTCCCTAAGCCTGGGATTCCTCAGGGAAGCAAAGTGAAAAGGGGATCGAGGAAGATATTGGGAAGGCAAGGAAAACTGGAATACAGGGTCAAGAATACAGGGAGTAGTAGATCAATCAGATACCTGGAAGGGAACACTCAGGTAATTCCTCAGGGAGCAAGCATCATCCATTATCAGCATTTGCATGCATTTGGGCGAGCTAGTTCTTGTCATAGGACAAGAGCTAGAGCCCAACAGCTGTACCCACTACTTCACTGCATGTGCAGCATCCACCTGGACCCTTTGTCATCATCCCTGTGAGATTTGGGAGCAAGGGGAGCTGACACTGATCTACTATTCCTGTTGCTTGCTGCGCCGTGCATAGTAGTCTTTGTTTCTGACCCAGGAGTCTCGTGTCTTCTGCCAATGAATGTGACAATGGATGGCTTAATTTGCTAGCCCTCAAGTAGAGTAGCCTTCACAGTGCTTGTCAACTTGTAGCTAAGGGTTGAAAAAAAGAATCTCCAGCTCCCCTGGAAAGGGGATTTGCTTCCAGACAGCACCAGCTGGAACCACCACAGGACCAGCTGCCATGTTCACAGGCTTGGCTGCCCTGGCCCCACCTCGCACAGGTTCCTCACCTGGGAACTCAGAGAGGGTCGTCCACAGCAGGTCCATGTAATCCTCCTCACTCAGGTACTCACAGGCCAGGCTGCATTTTGCTTCCACTGCCTTCTTCTGGCTGGAGACTGGGAGGTGGGAGACGGGAGAAGAGCCATGTACAGAACCTTGAATCATACCCTCCTGCTCCTACACCTCCTTCCCTGGTTATGTTTCAGCTGCGATACCGTGGAAAGATCCCAGGCTCTGGAGTCAGACAGATTCAGGTCTGAATCCCAACCAGCAGAGCTCAGCTTTAATCTCTCTGAGTCTCAGTTTCTTCATAAACCTGGAGCTAATAAAACCACTGGGCAAGGGAGTTGGGGGCCTGAATTCAGGCTGTGCATATGAATGTACTTAGCCCAGAATTGGCACATACCAGGTGTTTTCGTGGCAGACAGACTCTAGGTGGCAGACAAACTCCAGGGAGGCCTCTATGATCCCCACCTATATTATCTGGCCATTCCTTGATCCCACCTTCCATCTCTCTCCTTTGCTCTGCTCTCTCCACCTCTCTCCCTTGACCAGCTACACTAGTCTTCTTGCTGTTCCTTCAACACTCCTGCCTCAGGACCTTTGCACTGGCTGCTGCCTCTTCCTGGATTGCTCTTTATATATTCCTATGACTAATCTCACATTGTTCATGTCTTTCTTTAAATCTCACTTCATGGAAGCCATTCTGACCACCCCATTTAAAACTTCAACCTACCCACTGCCCCTTATTCTGCCTCACATTCCTGACCTCCCTTATCCTGCTTGACTATCTTCTTTCCCCATACATTTGTTAAGAAATAACATGAAAGACTTTGAAATGGGCAAAATGTTTTGTCTGGTGCACCCTTGCAAGTTCTATCACCTTTCATTATCTGTGAGCTATGCACATTATAGAATATTGACATTAATGCAAATGATTCTTGTCCATCAAAATGAAAATTGCATTCTAACCAGTTGTGCCTCTCATTGTAAAGGCTTTTCAGGATTTCTGATTGCCTATATACATGTATTCTTTTGAATTCTCCTTTGAACTAGTTGAAACCTCTTCCAGCCATTAGGAGACAATTCTCCATGAGTTGCTCACATTTCTGCATGTTTTATAAGCAAAGACACTAAAGGGCTTTGTTCTGAACTATCTTTTCAAGGATCTTGGTTCAACCAACAACTTTGACAGGAAGTGTCTACTTTTGGAGCAAGGGGCAGGTTTGCTTATAGCCTTCTATGACATAGTGTCTCCCCGCAGGGCAAGAGCAGGCTTTACCTACTTTAAACCTTTACCATCCAGTAGAAGAGATCCTCTCTTGTAACATAACTCACAGCTTCTGCAGCTGTGGTCTCCCCTCTTCACATCACCCTGTGGGAATGGGAGCTCCTTGCTGGTGTAAGGAAGTGCTGATACTTCAGCCACTGCTATCATTATGAGTAACAAAGTCCTTTGTCTCTGACCCAGGAGTGTTGTGTCTTTTGCAGGCATCTGTGGAAGCTATGGAAGGCTAACTTGTTAGCTTATAAAGAGGTAAATCCTCGGACTTTTCACAGTTCTTAACTGGTTCATGCAGTAATTGAGGAGTTAAATAAAATAAAATCTTTGACATCTGTTCATTGCATATTTGAAGGAGAGGCAGGAGTTTACCTTTTCTTAATTTTTTTTCTTTGGTGCACCTATCACTTTCCAACACACTGTATTATTTACTTATTATGTTACTTTCCCTCTTTTTCTGTCTCCCTACCAAAACATGAGCTTACATGGTAGGGATATGTGTCCTTTGTATTCACTGATATAGCCTAACACCTAGATCAGTACCTGGCATATAGAAAATATCAAATAAATGACTTGTCCAAGGTCTCATAACTACTTGGTGCTAGAACCTAGGCTCTCTGATTTTCAGCTACGGGCTCACTCATTTTCTCACTCAGGTATAAGAGAGAGCTTTAAATGGGAGTTGGTAAACTATCACCTGCAGATTTGACATCTGGTCTCCTGCCTGTTTCTGCCTGGCCTGCAAGCTAAGAGTGGGTTTTGCATTTTAAAATGATTTTTCAAAATCAAAGAGGAGGGGTGCCTGGGTGGCTCAATCATTAAGTGTCTGCCTTTGGCTCAGGTCAAGAACCCAGTGTCCTGGGATCGAGCCCCTCTTTGGGCTCCCTGCTCAGCAGAGAGCCTGCTTCTCCCCCTCCCACTCTCCCTGTTCCCTCTCTTGCTGTGTCTTTCTGTCAAATAAATTTTAAAAAATTAAAAAAAAATCAAAGAGGAATAGCATTTCATGACACGGAAATGATATGCCATCCAAATTTGTATTCACAAAAAAGGTTTTGTCAGAACACCAGCAATGTCTGTTCACTAACCGGTTATCCACGGCTACTTTCCTGCTCCAACAGCAGACGCATATGGCTCCCAAAGCCTAAAATATTAACTATCTGGCCCTTTATAGAAAAAGTTTGCCAACCCCTGCTTTGTAACATTTCCCTGGATCCTCTGCTTTGCTTCAGTGGGTCCCCTGTTAGGGGCATGTGATTTATACTCTCTCAATACCAAACCCCAAATCTGCAGCTGAGTCACCAGCTCATTAAGTCTTTATACCAATAAACCGAACTATTAACTGAGATTACAGAGGCTTATGAAAAAAATAACTGGGCAAATCCTGCACACAAGAAGGAACTTGATCCCTTTATCCTTCACCCCAGGTTCAATGTTAAGAACCTGTTCTTGGAGATAGAATGGTTTGAAAGCCCAGATATCTGCATAGAGACTTTGCTTTCTGTTTTGTTCCTTTTGTCCAGTGGTTCCCACCTCTAGCTGTATAAGAGAATCTGCCTTCAGCTCAGGTCATGATCCCGGATTCCTGGGATCCAGCCCTGCATGGGGTTCCCTGCTCGGCAGAGAGTCTGCTTCTTCCTCTCTCTCTGCCTCCCTTCTCCCTTGCTCATGTGCTCCCTCACATGCATGCTCATGCTCTCAAATAAATAAATAAAATCTTTAAAAAATAAAAGCTCCTCCAGGTGATCCTGTTGTGTGGCTAGGGTTGAGATCCAGCCTGGTTCTCAGACTTCATATGCACGTGAGAACAGCTGCATAGGGTCATGGCCATCAAACACAATGCTGTACTTCACTGCGCCCTTTAGGTGACATAAGATATGACTCTGCTGTAATGTCACTTCAGGATTATTTGGTTTTCCACAGAGTTTCTTGGGGACCACAGTCCAGGTCTTCTATGCTCAGATTTGGCAGAGAATTTCTCCTGGAAGTCAGCAGGGTAAAGTCACGGGCATCTGTGCATGGCCAAGCTCAGGAGCAGTGGACCTGGGAAGGGCATGCGTATCTGACTGTATAGGGGGGAGGTGGGTGGTCTGATACTCACTGCTGCAGACATCTCCTGCCTGAAAGAGCTCAGTGGTGAGCAGAACTAATCCGTAGTAAGAAAACGCATTGGAAAACCTGCCAGGAAGGAAGCAAAAAGATGTCAAGAAATGATGGGAGACGTGCAAGTCCCCTTTCCCCAACCCCTCAGGAAGGACTTGCTTCTATAGCAGTGAGGACCAGTCTTTGGGCATGGCCGACAGTGGACCTTTGGGGGCTTTCTTGGGGCCCTTGAGAAGGAAAATGGCAGGTACAAAGCATAGCGATGTGATGAAGGGACATGATCTTGTGTCCTTTGAAAGACTAAGAATTGTATTGTATCACAGAAAACACCCACGGCTGTTTATTCCACTGGCAATAGGGAAAACAACTTTAGGGTACCAATATTTGGAAGAACACAGTCATGAATGACATCGATCAGGACTTCTGGGCCAATTTGGTCAACATGAAGAGAGAAGAAGAGGGGAAAGCTTTGATAATATCAAGAACTGGGCTCCAGCTCTTCCCTTGAACTCCTGAGAGCTGAATCAACTCACCAAGCATTTATTAAACACCTGCTGTGTGGCCCGTACAAGTGCAGATTCTGCAGACTTCCCTAAAATTTCAGATCAGAATGAAACAGTTAATTCCCAATTGTCCCAGGAACTAGAACACTCAAGTGTGTAGGACCAGAACATTCTTATCCTGTAGTACAGTTATGTGGGAACTGTCATAACCAGACAGCAGTGATTAATTTCCTTGCATTGCAATATATGTTAGCAAGTTTAGCAATTTCTATAGTGCGCAAAAATTAGCCTCCAATTAATCGCTTCAGTATTTGGGTAGCGTTGGCCCAACTGAATCACCTGCCTGCAAAGACAGATACCCTCAACTCTCATATCTACTCCCTTTTTAAAAAACCCTACAGACTCTACACTTGTGTTGGGCACACAGCAGGTGTTTAATAAATGCCTGGTTCAGCTCTTAGGAACGCAGGGACAGTGCTAAAGCCCAGTTCTATATATTATCAAAGCTTTCCCTTCCACTTCCCTGCAACTGACCACTTTTCAGGACAATCACCTGCTAATTAGCCCCTCTACTCAAAGGTGCATGGGAAAAGTGAGCACTAGTTAAACCAGAATGCAGAGTGTTAGCCAGGCCCCTTCTGCACACTGTTCACGCTGTGTACATGATTTGGTAGAAAAAGGTTCAAAGAATAGCTGAGATTTAACTAGTTGTGGATTTTCAGGGAATTACTCGGTACAAATCCCTCCCTTCCATCCTGCCCACATCCACACATCACCAATGGCTGTTATTTAAGGAAGACGGACCAGGATCAGGACTGAAAGTTCTAAGGATGCCTGTGTTGACCAAATTAATGGTTCCTCAAATATGGCAGGCCCCATGCCACTGCTGGCATCCAAGGCAATATGGCAATATTAAATCCCAATTGTGACAAAAATCCCATTTTACATTTCCTTTCAATCACAGTCAACCCTGGGACAGCTTGGGTTTGAACCACACAGGCCACCTATAATGGGATTTTTTCCAACAAATACAGTACACCACTGCAAGTGCATTTTCTCTTCCAGATGATTTTAATAACATTTTCTTTTTCTTTAGCCTAGTTTAAGATACAGTATATAATACATATAGCATACAAAATACGTGTTCATTGACTGTTTATGTTGCCAGCAAGGCTTCTGGTCAATAGGGGGCTATTAGTTAAGTTTTGGGGGAGTCAAAAGATTTTCGACTGCTCAGGGGAATGTGCCTTTAACCCCCTTTCTGCACTGTTCAAGGTCAACTGTATTTTGATGGTTTCCTCTCACTTACTTGCTAATGAATGTGTCCTTGACACCTACCCTCTCTCTGCATCTCTCTATTAAATACAGCAGCTCAGTGCCTTGGCAGATCATCAATCTATAATTCTAATCTCAGGCTGATTTCATAGGTGATCAGAGTTCTTCGGTAGGTAATCAGCTCACTTTAGGGGACAGGTTGAAACAGCGCCTCCTACTTTTACGCCATCTTGTCTCCTCCCTTGGCAGATCATCAATCTAGCTACTTTTTACTGTCTATCTCTTAAAAATATATGGCCTGCAGTTAAGGTTGTTTTCCTTTAAAGCAGACATATAAAATTGCCTCTTGAAAGACATTTATCTGAACCCTTGTGCACTAATGGTGGGAATGCAGATTGGTACAGCCACTCTGGAAAACAGTATGGAGGGTCCTCAAAAAATTAAAAATACAACTACCCTATGATCCAGTAAGTATATTACTGGGTATTTACCCAAAGGGTACAAAAACACTAATTCAAAAGGATATATGTGCCCCTATGTTTATTACAGCATTATTTATAATAGCCAAATTATGGAAGCAGCCCATGTCTGTTGATAGATGAATGGAAAAGATGTGAGATAGACACACACACACACACACACACACACACACATTTATATACACACAGAGACACACAATGGAATATTATTCTGCCATAAAAAGAATGAAATCTTGCCATTTGTAATGATGTGGATGGAGTTAGAGTATATTACGCTAAGTGAAATAAGTCAGTCAGAGAAAGACAAATACCACATGATTTCACTCATATGTGGAATTTAAGGAACAAAACAAAGGAAAAGAAAAAGGGACAAACCAAAAAACAGGGCCTTAACTATTAGAACAAACTGATGGTTACCAGAGGGGAGCTGGGTGGGGGGTGGTGGATTAAACAGGTGATGGGGATTAAGGATACACTGATCATGCGAGCACAGAGTAATGGATAAACATGCTGAATCACTGTATTGTATACCTGAAACTAACACAACATTGTATGTGATTTATATTGGAAATAAAATTAATAACTTAATTAAAAATAAGACATTTATCTGAGTCGGAGGTGAGTCCAATTAAAGAAAAAGACTAAGAAAATAATAGTACAGGTTATACCTGGATAAGGCAGAGATCAGGAAAGTGATGTTCAAACCACTGAATTTTGTAAATGTTGCCTAAGTTCAAAGAGTTCTCCGTGCATTGCATAAAAATAGAACCCAAAACAGGGCCCGGGTGAAGGGCATCAAAGTGTCAAGAAGTCAAGAAGCAGCTCTTACCATATAAACCACAGCAACAAGGTTGTCCATCTAAAATGGGGCGTGAAAAGGTCCCTCATTCTGCCTCGGTCTTCCTGTTTCAAGACAAGGACATGCTGTTTGCTCTTGTCTCCTTCAGCAAGCAGTGCTGGCATTGGCCTGGGACTGGTGGACACCCACGGCTGGGAGGGAGGCTGCTGATGGGCTGCACGCTCAGGATCTGAGAACCCAGCACTCAATCCCATAGCACAAAGTCCCCCAGCCCGGTGAGGCCCTCTAGCCAGGACCCAGCAATGTCTGCAGGCTTGATTCCCCAAGGATGGAGACATCCTGCAACCCCCAACCCCCGCCTGAAATCCTGGAGCCAGAAGCAGACTCTATGCCCTGAGGACTCTCAGGTAGTCCCATGGACCTGGGGAGTAGACAGTCTGTCCAAGCTGTGTCTAACCATTTCATGACCCGCCTAAGCCAGCTCTAGGTTAAGATCGCAAATACTAATGTGCTGAAAATCAATTCACCAGAAGCCATTGTGCCGAAAGATTGATTAGTTGAATGACCCACTTGCCAATTTCATATAATTTGCTAACTTATCAAATTTTTGCTCTATAATTTTTTCAAAGATTTTATTTATTTATTTGAGAGACAGAGAGAGAGCATGAGCAGGGGGAGGGACAATGGGAGAGAGGGAGAGGGCGAGGTAGACTCCCCACTGAGCTGAGCTGAAGGCAGACACTTAACAGACTGAGCTATGCTACAATATTCTTTTTAAGAGTATATTCTATGGGGGATGCTTCATAGAGCCTGGGTGGCTTATTGGTTAAGTATCTGCCTTTGGCTCCGGTCATAATCCCAGGGTCCTGGGACGGAGTCCCACTTTGGGTTTCCCGCTCAGTGGGGAACCTGCTTCTCCCTTGGCCTGCTGCTCCCCCTGCTCTCTCTCTCTCTGGCAAATAAATAAATAAATAAAATCTTTAAAAAAGTATATATATTTTTAAGTGTATCCTATGACTGTGATTATATTCTCCTTAGGTATATTTAACAAATATATTTCTCTTAGTTTGAGAAATGCTTGCTTATTTAAACATATAAAAACAGATTATGGACTATAGGTGGTTTAGTCTACCTATGAATATTGCTTTCATGAATAAAAAATGTATTTTTTAGTATATTCTTGAATGAAAAGATAACACTCTTCAAATGTTTATTGAATATATTTGAGAATGTTTGTTTTTGTTGAATGTATTTTAAAATAGGCTCATTAATATATTTATAGAGAGAACATATTGAGGAAATAAATATATTAATATGTATTAGGAAAAATATGTTCTTATTTCCTACATATATTCAAAAAGAAGGATACCCGAAACATGTTTTTGGTAAAAAGATACATTCCCAAGTAAATTCAGGAAAATTGGCTTTTGGAGAATTGTTCTGCTTTCTGCTTCTGCTCTTTTTGTGTGTCTCAGGATTTACCCCACTCCACCCACGCACACACTCCTATGCAGGTGCACGATCACACATGCCACAGACAGTGGGCCAGGCACGGACCTGTCTGGAGATGATCAGTTTCCCCAGTGGCATGGGGGCTCCATTTTCAGTTGCTATCCTCTTTAAGGTGGCAATGGCCTTTTCCTGATTCCCGGACAACACATCATACCTTGCGCTCTCTGGCAGCCACTGTGGGGACAGGAGTGACAGGTTAGGGTGGCACAGAACACCGGGTCCCAGCCACATACTCTCATCTAGGTGTGGAGTCTTTAAGGGTGGAGTCTCTGGACCCAGAGGAATGGAACAGGATGAGTTCTTGTAGTTATGATTGCTGCCGTTGTTACAATTATTATTAATTGGTGTTGCTGTCAGAGTCCCTCCCCCGCAAAAAAATCTTAAAAATACTCCTTACAGGACGGTGTCCTCCTCCACCCCCTCCCCACCGAAATATAGTGAACAGCTGGAGGCCAAGAGGACAAAGGTTGAGATGTCTTAAAGGATACCTACAAAACACAGGACTGCAAAGAGGAGCAGCGGGACAGCCGAGAGGATGAGTAGCCAGCGCCAGCCCAGGCTGGGCATCACAAACACAGCCAGGATGACCTCGAACACTGTCCCGATGGCCCAGAAGACCTGGGATGGGAAAATGGGATCAGTGATGGGAGCAGCATGGTCAACTCATGAGCAATGTCAGCGTCATGATAGACGACACTCTCAATATGGGTAAGAGGTCCTTGGGGTCTGCAAAGTTGGAATGACCACCACTTTTTCTGTGGTCCACATGGTTGGGCCAGAGCCACTATGTTGTCCACCTCCCGAGGGTGCCATGCACACGGTCTAAAATTGGCGTGGTACCCACTGGAGTGTACAGTGTGGCAGCTCCAGTTAAGGAGACCAATACCACCTTGTGTGAGGTCAATATGGTGATGGACACATTGGTTTTTATCTACTGACATCCACCTCTCTTGCCCACTAGGGCCCTAGTATCCTTGTCACAACTGCTTCTTCCCTGCAGAGCTGAGTATCTTCTGTGCCTCTCCCAGTCACTCCCCATCTTTCCCCACCTTGCTCTTTGTGTGCACTGCTGCCATAGGCTCTCTGTCTTCTGGCTTCCCATTGGGTGCAGCCAATGGGGAGCTCTACAGGAAAGGGGAGGGAAGAAGGTAAGAGAGGTGGGACTCTGGCTCCCTCTCCGCTGGATGCTCATGGGCTTGCTGCATCTCTCAGCAGAAGGGCACAGCTCCTGTCCAACAGCCCTTGACACATAACTCTCTCTCTGGACTGCTAAGTACTTCCTGCTTTTGCCTGGCAACCGGAACTTACAGCCTGGGGCTACTTAGAAGTAGTCCCTTTACCAAACCCTCTTCAGATTACTTTAATTTGAGTATGCTGGTTCCTGCTGGGACCCTACAACCATTGACCATTGACAAACCTGGTCCTTCAACATGCCCATAAGTTCTGGGAGCCTAAATCCCCTTTTGCTTAAATTAACCACGGTCTATTTCTGTTACTGGCAACCAGGGGTGATGGCTAAGATGTCTAACAAACTGATACAGTACAGACCAACCAGAATGGATACCAGACACTGGTCATACACCACCTGCTCCCAACACACACACACACACACACACACACACACACACACACACACACACACACACTCCATGACTGTGCCAGGAGTTAACTCTTCAGTTACTAGATCATGGGAAGTTCTAGGGGGTCCTCTGAGAGGACAGGGTGTGTCAGGTGATGAGGGGTAATCAGCGACCAGGCTCTGCCAGCACAGATACAATCTCAATATTTAAACAGTTGGTTCATCCATACCAGTGTGGACCAGCTGACTACCATCCTTACTAGTCAAGGGTAGATGCAATCAGGGTGGTAAACTGGGATGTGGGGTTAATGTAATGAATATTGTCAGCGTGGTTGTGGTGACTAGAGAGTGGCATCATAGTCATCACTGTGGACATCAGTGTCCGGAAAGGACAAGTAAATACTACTGCTACTGCATGGTGTCATGGGGGCAGTTACATACTTGCCCCGAGAGCTTCCGAGATCATGATCAGAAAATGGGTCATAAGACCCTGGCAGAGAGAGGGCTTGAGAGGGACTAGGTGGACCAAGGGTCTTTTAAGACAGCTACAGAGGTGACCACTCACACAAGATGCAGGTGAGTCCAGATACAAATAGGGGTGGAGGGGGATGCTATGGACAAGAAGCAGGAGTTTTGGTCCCCTAGTCTCTGCTGTTTGGCTGCAACTCTCAGATAAAAGCCATGTCCTGTCCAAGAATGACATACCACCTGCCTGCCACCAGTTTAAGAGATTGGATTTTTTTGGTCAGTTGAAGAATTTATCCATATAGCAAATAAACCCCCAAACCCAAAACAACAACAACAAAGTTCAAATTAACAAACCCGACAAAATCCCATTTCCTTATCCTGAGGCTCAGGATGCCTGAGGATCTCTTGCTCAGAGACTGAGCACTCTTGGGGGAACCCAGACCACCTTCCTTACCTCAATCAGCAAAATGCACTTAGCTCTGGCCTTCATGGGAAGGAACTCAGCGTACAGTGTCACCCTGGGAAAGCAGAGAGATAGGAAAGGAGTTAAGGTCAGGACTCAGAAGGTTGCCACAGCTTTCCGACTTCCTTTTTTTTTTTTTTTTTTTTGGAAGATTTCATTTATTTATTTGAGAGAGAGCGAGAACATGTGAGTGTGTAGGGGGAGAGAGACAAGCAGACTCCACACTGAGCATGAAGCCTGGACAAGGGGCTCAATCTTACAACTTTGAGATCACGACTGGAGCTGAAATCGAGAGTCTAACGCTTAGCCGACTGAGACACCCAGGCATGCCACTTTTCTAGGTCAACGTTCTTCTGAGGATGGTCTGTGGACAACTTAACTTCAGAATTTCCTGGGACAATGGCTGAGTGCTTAGATCCCCAGACCCTATCCCAGACCTCTGTCTGTCTGTCTTTCAATCTATCTATCTACCTATTCATTCATTTAATCATTATGGACCTGTGGATTCCTATTTCATTCAGTGGGTTGTAAGCCACTACTATCATTATTCTTTCAATGCTCAGACTGTCCCAATCTGGCCATTGGAAGATCTTTCAATCCAGTCCCTGTGTCTTTTTTATATGCCTCCATCATTCTTTGCATTCTGGCACACCAATATGTCCAGGCTCATGGCGTACTTTCCTTGCCCCAACAATGAAGTCAGCCATTTGTCTAAGAGGTCCTGGTTCCTTGCGGTATTTGGTATTTAGAAAGATCTGAGCACTCAGTGTGCTCATTACTACTGGTCTCCCATTGCTTCTAGGCCTTCTCTGAGGACACAGCTAAGAGACCTATCTATCTATCTATCTTGGTCTGTCCCTTTCTTTCTTTCTCTCCACATACACACCATACATCTATGTCTGTTTCTATATCTATCTGCGTATATGTATTTAAAAAACATTGAGTTCACACTGATACTTTCAATTCTAGTACAACCAGAGTGTTAGGGCCCTTTCTTTCTTTCTAAGTAATCTCTGTACTCAATGTGGGCTTAAACACACAACCCTGCGATCAAGAGTTGCATGCTCCACTGACCGAGCCAGCCAGGCACCCCACGTTTAGGGTTCTTTCTAGCCTGCCCCAGTTTCCATGATCGTAATTCCCTTCTCCAACATTGAGACACCCAGGCCTCATTATTCTCTGTATATTTCTTATTTGCTTAATCCATTTATTAGCTTGCTGAATGTAACCAATGCCCTAACTACCTAACTATACTGGCTGCCTCTTCCATCTACTACATTCATGGTCCCCTCCCCTATCTTTCACTTCCTCAGCCACTGGCCAGGCCAGAAAGAGAAGGAAACCTCTAAACTTCTTCTCCATGCTGCCTCCCATTTTGCCAGGAAGAGGCCTTCTTTTTTCCCACATCTCCCACCTAAGTCAAGCATCTGAGCAACTAGATGGCTTCATGTTACTCTCCTGGCTCCTCCTAAGGGGGACGGGGTAGAGAGAGGTTCATTTCCATTGACCATTTTGAGGCAGATGTTGCTGATGACCTATCTAGATCTCCTGGGACCATTTCACTAGTTCAGTTTGCCTGACTCCCAGCTGCTGCTACGAATGGCTCATACCCACAACTTCTCCTGGCATTGCGTTTGAACAATTGGAGCTGTCTCACCAGAAAGATGTCTTTCCCTGCATGACATCTGACATTTGAAAAGTTGGTCTTAGCAATACCACTGAGATTTAGGAAGAGTTCTATCTCCAGTAGAAGTCCTTCTTAGGGTTATGATAAAAGATACCTCTGTCTAAAGAAGGAAGACTTCTTAAGAGCCTCAGTGAAAAGGCCAGGACTTTAGTAGTTTAGATATATTCTATTTAGAGAAAAACATGAACAGAAAGTTGATATCACCTAGTTTAATTCATGGTATAAGTATTTTAATATATTCTCTCTTCCTGTCTTGATCTTTTGTCTTTATCGCTCCCCCTTTTTCTTTCTCAATCTCTCTCTGTAGCTGAGCTCATACTCAAGAATTTTGAACCCTACTTTTTGATTTATAAATAGCATTTCCATGCCATTTAAAATCCTCTTACACACATATATTCTTTTTTTCACACATATATTCTATTCTATGCATGAACCATACTTTTCTTAATAATAGCTACTTTTTATTGAGGACCTACTATGTGCCAAACATTGAGATGTTTTACATGGATTATCTCACTCAAACATTTTTTAAAAATATTTGATTTATTTATTTGACAGACAGAGATCACAAGTAGGCAGAGAGGTAGGCAGGCAGAGAGGGGGAAGCAGGCTTCCCGCTGAGTAGAGAGCCCGATGTGGGGCTCGATCCCAGGACCCTGAGATCATGATCTGAGCTGAAGGCAGAGACTTAAACCACTGAGCCACCCAGGTTCCCCTCACTCATTTCAAATCAAGGGGAGTAGATACTTATTTATAATCCTCTGTGTGTGTGTGCATGTGCGTGTGTTTGATTCTCATTTTCATCTCTAGATCTATCTATGTCAGATAAATTGTTAGTTGACCAGGAACCCTCAGCTAGTAAGTTAGTATTAGAAGAGCCAAAATTCTAACCCAGATCTGTCTACATTTTGTAGACCACCAACCACTTCCCTATTTGGATGGTTTCACAATTATAAATAGATATTTATATCTATTGTATTATAAATAAATATTTATTTATAAATAGATAAACATATTTAGGCTGAAGACATTTTTGCTTCATGTGGTTTCCTGTTAAGTAGAATTTGTATCAAAGAGCATGCACAGTTTTAAGGCTTTTGATATATAATACCAAAGTTGTTCCCAAAAAAACTTGTTCAGGTTCATATGCCTACAAGTAGCTCTCTCAACAAAAACCACTAGGAATGTCACGAACTCAGCTCTGAGAAGGGGCATCAAGATTATAGTGGTTACAGAGGTTACAGCAATTACCATGGAGGACTTCTTTGACATTGTTATGCTATTCTCCAAATGGTGTGCTTATATTATTTAAAAAATCAATAATAAAAGTAATAATAAAATGAGATGCATGTTTACCTTTCCTCCACCCAATTAAACTACTAACCATGCAAAAACGTGCAGCAGTGTATTCTAAGGACAAAGTTTTGCCTGTCCTTAGACAGCAAGGATTTCTTTTTATAATGAAGCTGTAACACGCAGTCTTCTTTTCTTTTTTCTTTTTTAGTTACAGAAGTAGTACCTGAATACATTTGCATTGTAAAACAATTAAGCAGTATACAAGTATACAGAGTATCTGATAATTCTTCCTCTTCCCCATTGCCCCTACTTCCATTCCACTCCCCCAAAGCCATAACAACCAGGAGTTTGCTTTGCAAACTTCCAGGCTTTTCTCTACATACATAAATAAATTTAAGCAACATATCTTTCTTTTTTATTCCCTTCCCTTTCCTTTTCTCTTCTTCCCTTCATCTCTCCCTCCTGTCCTCCCTCTTTCCCTCCCTCCCTCCCTTCCCTCCTGCCTCCCTCCCCTCTTTCTTTCCTCCTTCCTGCCCTCTTCCTCCTTCCTTCTCCTTCCTCCCTCCTTCCTCCCTAGTCCCTCCCTCCGTCCCTCCCTCCCTCCCTCCCTCCCTTCTTTCCTTTCTTCCTTCCTTCCTAACACATGCAGCACACTATTCATGTTCTACCCATACAAATGCCCCAATTCTTGCCACTTCCATGCATGCCTGTCCAGTTTCCAATTGTCAGTACCTGCAACTCTCCCCTGAATGCATTCTCTGGTTATTAAAGGTTACTCCGCCAACCCCTGTGGCAGACCAGGAGTGCCAAGGAATTTAAATTTCCCAGGAGCAGCTCTCAACAAATGACATTTCCCTCGTCCCTTGAACAGGACAATCTGGAGATGCGTGCTACAGGATCTCCCAGATTAAACTACTTGCACTAGCATCTCTGTGTCAGGATCTGCTTTCAGTAAGGCAGTTTGGAGATCTTTCCATATTAGTATATATAGACCAGCGGCATTATTTCAAAACCGCCGCCACCTGGTTGATTAATACTTAGATTGTTTTCAATTTCTTATTTTTGCCACCTCTGCCACAAGAAACCTTTCCTTGTTGTTGTTGTTGTGCCCCCCACTTGGCCATTATTTATAGCAGTTCATTATGAAAACGAGCTGTTTGATCTTCATCCAAAGCATGGTGATTATGACAATCACACCGAAGAATAAAAGAATGAGCACTGAAAGTAGCAATGCCAGGAAGCCGTTGATACTGGCGTCAATAAATTCCCGCTGAAGAGAATCACATTTACAGCACTTGGCAATTAGAGATTTGCCATCTGGATCACATGCTTGGAAAGAAGTGACCTGCGATCTCCATTTGGCATTTCTGCTTGGTCTGAAGGGGAAAGAGCAGTGCCAAGGGCGGGTCTGTGAGCAAGATCCACCTAGATGCCAATCAGGAGAGTCTTCTGAGGAGGTTTCAAGGTGAAACAGGTGGGCAGCTACCTGGAGTCTTAGTCTTGAAGTGTGGCTAACACACAGGCAGGGTGCCAGTTAAGGTGGGGTTCCAGCTCATCACTTAGCCAGGGGGCATTTTTGCTGAAATACTCAGTACCCTCTATCGGAAACAATAAACAAAATGCCTTGGTGCCACCATGTCTCTTTACATGTATTTTGTGTCTATTTTGCAACTAGAGGCAATGATCATTTTTTGATGCTTATCTGCATTTTCTATATTTTCTTTCTTTTTAAAAAAGATTTTATGTATTTATCTGACACACAGAGAGAGAGATCACAAGTAGGCAGAGAGACAGACAGAGAGAGAGGAGGAAGCAGACTCCCTGCTAAGCAGAGAGCCCAATGAGGGACCCAATCCCAGGACCCTGAGATCATGACCTGAACCGAAGGCAGAGGCTTCACCCACTGAGCCACCCAGGCACCCCTCTACATTTTCTAAAACAAAAATGTATTACTTATAATGATAAAAATTAAATTACTTCTAATTTTTTTGCTTGAGTTAAAGTCTCTTCCCTCTTGACGCTCCTTCATAGACAGAAAAGGTAATTACTTGGCATCCTAAACGTGCTCCTCTTTCCTGTCTTAATTAAAGGGAACAGAAACTGCTCAGAACCTCCAGTTCTACATCTCCAGAATCATCTTCCAATCAGTACCAGGGAACCAGTGGACATTACCGATTTACCAGGACTTTCTGACTACATAAGCTCAGAATCTTTTCATGACATCTGTTCAAATGTAAGAGCTTTGGCATTAGATGGGTGTGGATTTGAATCTGGTTTCTCCACGTGGTAGGTGGTTTGTACCAGGTGCCCCACTATTTTCCCTCCCTGTGTCTTGCTTCCTTGCAGGTCACTCCATGCAAAGTCTACATCCTCATCCCTTGAATCTGGGCCTTGCGGCTTGCCCTTGTTCAACAGAATGTTGCAGACGTGATATCGTGCCCGTTCCAAGCTTGGGTCTCAAGATGTTCTTGGCTTTTTCTTGCTCGCCTGGACCCTCTGCCCAGGTGACCAGGTGCCCGGGCTAGCCAGCTGGAGTTTGAAAGGCTTATGGAGCATAGATGAGTCAGCTGTGGCCATGCTAGCCCAGCCATCTCCCATCCAATTCGCCAGTTGACTGGAGACACACAAGCAAGCCCTGCTGAGCCCAGAACAACCAAACTGCCCAACTGCAGAACCGGGAGTTCAATAAATTGTTGTTAAGCCATAAATGTCGGGATGGTTTGTTACAAAGCAAGAGGTAATTCCATGCTCCATTTTATAACCATCTGGCCTTAAGCAAGCCATTTAACGATCTTTGAGCCTCAGTTTTCTCTTCTACAAATTGGGGTTGCTAGGGTTGTCAGTGAACAAGATTAGGTAGTGGGAAGAGAGCACTTAGCATAGTGCCTGCTACTTGGTAAGCACTCAATGGACATGATCTTCATCACTATTAAAGTTACAATTGTTATCATCAAGGACCAATATAAACACCCACTCCTGGGGAAGAAATAAAGGAAAGAAGAAAAAGAGGGATGGGGCACCTGACTGGCTCAGTCAGTAGAGTACACGACTCTTGATCTCGGGGTTGTGAGTTCAAGCCCCATATTGGGTGTAGAGATGACTTAAAGGAAAATCTTTAAAAAAATTACAAAAAGAGGGATAGAAGGAAGCACATAGAAAAGCACAGATCAGGGCTGAGGGATGGGTTCTTTATTAATAATATAGTTCATAGATAAGATGATGTGCATTAACTAAACTTATTGAGCTGATCATTTTGCAAGATAGGTAAGTCAAGTCCTTATGTTCTATACCTTGAATTCTGGATGTCAGTTACACATGGATAAAACTGAAAGAAAAACAGTTTTTAATTTAATTTTAACAATTTTCAATTTTAAGTAATATAATTTGTATTTATACTAAAAATTCATTATAAGAACTTCTTGCTTGTTTCACTTTTAAAAATTACACAGCAAAGTCTTACTCATTTGGTTTTTTGAGGGTGCAAAGCCTAAATGAATGGAAACTCTTGGTTGCATTTAATTAAATAAAAATATCTTCAACTAAAAAAAATATCTTCAACTCAATGTTTCCAAATAATGAACTTAAGGGAGCCATTTTTATAACTAGTTAAGAACATTGCATAATTAAACCATGATTATTTTTACATAAATGGCTGAAGTGGAAGTTCTGGGAAGCCAATGGCTCTCTTGGGTGGCTAAATATTTCTTCTGTAATTTTGTTTGTTTTTACTTGCTCTCCTCATGGACAAAAGAGCTATAGAGTGGAGTATTCAAGAGAAAATGTTTGTAGGGTCAAGTGATGTTTGAAACTTAGCTCTGCCCTTTGTTAGCTGTGTGGACTGGGGCATATTACATAATCTTCAAAACCCCAGTTTTCTTATCTGTAAAATGGGGGTGATAATACCTGTGTCTTGAGGTTTGGAGAGTTTTTAAATGGTCATGTGGACCATAGCTCCATAAACAAGCAGAAGGGCTGGGCTAGGGTAAAGTAAAGCTAAGTGGGGAGGCATGGTGTTTGGGAGGTGGGGGTAGGGAGCAGGCAGGCAAGCTGAGGACCCTCGTGACAGATGAGGAAGGGGCAAAGGCCCTCCCAGCTGCTCTGTGTTCTTAATTTTATTCCCCTGGTGTCCTGTCCTCTCTCCCTGATGATCTCTCCCCTTTGCAGGTTTAGGAGGTGGGTGCTCTCTCCCGGTTACTCTGCCTTTGGAATGCCATCTGCCTACAACCTTCCAGAGGCTCCTCAAAATTTCTGGTTGGCCGATGGCGCCGTTTTCTTGTTTCCCAGCACTGTCATAGATCTATCCTATTTCTTAGACCTTTGATGACATCTTCAGACACTGTGGAGAAGAAGAAATGGAAAGTAGCTCTTCTCATTCCCCCCACTTCAGACAAGAATCGCTGCACATTCTGGATATGTAGTTCCTTTCCCTTCCCTCTTGTGGGAGGAAAATCCAGGTAGCTCTTTGGAGGCTGGTTCTGCTGTCATTTCCCTGGGAAAGGAATTTAATGGGTACTTCTGTGAGTGCCTTCCTCCCAGCCCCCAGAGGAAAACTGTTCTCTAGTCAATGAGTGGCCCATGAATGGGACAGTGGCTGTGTCCGCAGAAATTCCTGGAATTGGTCCAGACGTGGAGGACATTGGCCCTGAGCTCCTGCCAGCCCAGATTTATGGGCTTGGCTTAATGGCTTCTGCCTCAAGCTCCAGTGGTTTTTAAGCCCATCCTAGGTCCAGGAGTGTATGTCAGATGTCTACTCCACAGAGCCCTGGAGGGATCGATAATGAATAGGGAAGGAAGGACTGGGGAGAACTGAGAGCCACTCAGTGCCCTCCTGGCCTCTAAGTGGCAGAAAGAGTCTGGGGATTTGTTCCCGTGTTCACTCCATGTGGTTACATCTCCTGTTCCCATTTACTCTTTCCATAATTACCCACAGAGTCCAACATCCATCACACTGACACCTGAGTTTCACGGCCTTTGGCAGACCTGACGCGTGCTAACGTACCCTAAGCACTCTGCCGGGCACTGTCGCGGGCACTTCACATGTGTTGTCATGTAATATCCTAAGTGACCCCATGACATAGGTATGCTATTATCCCCATTTTAGAGATGAAGAAACTGAGGCACAGAAAGGTTTAGTGACTCGCCTAAGGACATACAGCTGTTATGTGACAGAGTCAGGATTTGAATCTGGTAGTCATGACCAAGTCATATTACTTCAGTGTTAGCCTTACCCTTCTGAATGCCCTTTCCTGGTCTTCCCCACCCTTGACACTCAACAGGCTCAAGAAGCCAGCCAATGAACTGTTAACCCTCGAGAGGCAATTGGGCCAGATCCTCATGCACCAAAGCCCATCTTCCACCAACAGAGGCCAACGCAGAGCCCCCAGGATGGAGCCATCCCATGTTACATGGTGGTGAATTATTTATACTGGACATCCTTCCATTGTGGAAGGAACAGTGTCTCATCTTGAAGGAACTGGCATATATCCTGGGTATTGGTCTGCCTTTCCTGCCCCTGGGTCCCCACCCAGCACCACTATCTGAGGGCTTTTCGGTGGTTGACTCACTGACACAGAATCCCACATTTCAGTGCTTGGGACCAAGGGAGCTGATACATAACAAAGGAGATGCAGCAGTTTCTATAGGACCATAGAATCCACTGGTCCTATCATATCTTATGGTACCTTGCAGCTGCTGGCTGGACAGGGGAATGGAACAGCCTCTTGGAGGCGGCACGGAGGCATCAGTTTGGAGATGATGCTCTGTGAGGATGGGATACTGTCTCCCAGGACATAACACACCCTTAAATCAATGCCTATCATATTGTGCAATGTAGAAGGAATACATTGTTCAGAAGTCAAAGGGTTGAAGGAGGAATTCGTACTTCTACCACCTGTGGGCTTAGAGGTCTCAGTTCCCAGAGAGGGCATGCTTCCCTCAGGGCATGCTTCCCTTGCAAGAATCCCATTAGACGGGGTGCTTGGGTGGCTCAGTGGGTTAAAGCCTCTGCCTTCGGCTCAGGTCATGATCCCAGGTTCCTGGGATCAAGTCCCATATCGGGCTCTCTGTTCAGCAGGGAGTCTGCTTCCTCCTCTCTCTCTGCCTGTCTCTCTGCCTACTTGTGATCTCTGTCTGCCAAATAAATAAATAAAATCTAAAAAAAAAAAAAAAAAAAAGAATCCCATTAGACTTTAGGCAAAGTTTCCCACTTAGTAACTTTGGGTTCCTCTCAAGAAGGAGAGTCAGCATTCTGTCTGAAGAGTTGACCTTGAGCATCAGGAAGCAGTGGGGCTGCTGTCATCTAATGGGACACCCAGGTGATGCAATGGACATCTCTCAGTAACCCCCTGCCCAATTTTGGTGTTAAAATGGACAAGCAGCAGCTACAGCCTGGGAAGGACACAGTGACTCAGGCATGGGGTCTGGATCATCCCACCAGGTAAACCATCTCAATTGCAGAAGTGCTGGCCAGAGGTGATGGGAACGTAGAATGAGTAGCAAGGGAGGGAGATACTGGGCCTCAGGGGTAGCCTGGAGGCCAGCAGCAATAACAGGGACTTTAGTTTATTCCACTAGCCATCCTCTTTTAAATCTTTTCAGGGGAAAGATCAAGGGGAATCCTGGAGAAACTGTTCCCAGATGGGATGGGTTTATTATATGAAGAAAGGCGATCCAAGAGGTGCAGAGGGTAGACTGTGGAGGGTCCTGTGATACACCACCTGGACTCACCCTTCAGGACTGAAGCATGCAGTCACTCTGGAATGACCAGGAATGTTACCTGCTAAGAGCTCAGAATTGGGTTCCTTGACCAAAAGCAGCTGCCTTGCCCAGGGTCATGCTTGCTCCTTAAGGGCAGCCCATGTCCAATGGGGTTGATGTGAAGGTACAAAAGTCCAGCCCCCATGGCTCATTTTGGAACAACTCTAAAAAGCCATCCTAGCTCTGGAACTCCTACAGAGACAGCTGTACTCAACACCTCCCTCTGCCCATTCCAGCTTTACTCACTTCCTTGCCAGTACTGATCTCAATAACCATTTGCACACTCATCTCCAACTCACATTCTGTTTTGCGAGATCCCCACCTATAACAGGGACCATGTCTGTCTTGCTCACTGCTTGCTATATCCCCAGCATCTAGTACTAGGCCAGTGCCATAGTAGGCACTCAAGAAATATTGGCTGAATAAATGAATAAACTAGTCCTTGTGGGAAATTTCCCTAAATTATTGCAACAGGAATTATTATTCCTTACCTTCAACCCATCCTACCCACCATTGCTGGATGACTACTTTTAAAGAACTTCCCTTGCTCAAGAACTCTCAGTGGCTCCCCAGTGCCTATGGGCAATCCCTTTGGCTTGGCATTCAAGACCTCTAGGAAGCTTGCCCTGGTTTACCTGTCCAACCTCAGCTTTCAGTTCTCACATATCTCACCCCAACAAACTAACCAGAATGGACCCTTAGCCTTCCTTGGACTCAGCTATGGATCCCTCTTTTCATTCAGATCACTTCCTATGAAATATCCTACATCATTCCCAATCTGCCTTTGACTCTTTCCCAATTTAATAGAAAGGCAGTACAATGCAATGGTTAGAGCCTAGGCTCTGGAGTTAGAGGGTCTGAGTTCAGATTCTGGCTCTGCCTCTTCCTGGCTGTGTCACCTGGGGCAAGTCACTTTACCTTTCTGTGCTTCAGTTTTTGTATCTGTGAAATGGGATGAACAATAGAATTTACCTAGGAAATTTTGGGGGAATTAAAGGAAATAGCCTGGTAAACTGTTTAGAAAAGTGCCTGCTTCTTAGTAAACACTAAATATTGGCCATCGTCATCCTCTAGGTTGGGGTCAATGCACCTTTTCTATAAGGGGCTGGATAGTAAATATTGTCTCTGTTGAGACTATTCAACTCTGTTGCTGTATATGATAATGAGCATAGTTCACATGATAATGAAGGATGTGGCTATGTTCCAATAAAACTTTATAAAATGACTCAGCAGGTTGGATACAGCCCACATGCCATTGTCTGCCAATCTCCCAGGACAGGGTAACTTCTTCCTGCAACAGTGACTTCTCTCAGTACCTTAAGAACAGCACCAACAAACTAACACTCAGTTTGCATATGGTTAGGCCCACCCCACCTTGAGCTTAGGTTAAAGGAGGGGGGAGGTGCCTTGTGCCCCTCATGATGGTTAAGAGCGTGGATGCTGTAGGCAGACAGACTCGGGTTCTTAGTTCCACTATGCACCCACTGCATCTTGGTTTCAACTATAAAATGGAGATTGCAATCACTTGATAAACACATACCTCCCAGAGCTGCTGTGATGTGTCCCAGAGAAATGCCTAGTCAATGCTAAATCTATCATTTTTATGATTATCTCATATTCATGACCTTCCAGCTATTACGCTGCATTTTTTTAAAGATTTTTTTTTTAAAGATTTATGTATTTATTTGAGGGAGGTTGGAGGGAGAGAGCAGGAGCAGGAGGAACAGAATGAGAAAGAATCCCAAGCAGAAACTATACCGAACGTGGAGCCCAATACGGGGCTCGATTCCAGGCCCCTGAGATCACAACCCTAGCCAAAACCAAGAGTCAGATGCCTAACAGACTGAGCCACCCAGGTGCCTCTTAGGATTTTATGTTTGAGTAATCTCTGTACCCAACATGGGGTTCAAACTTACAACCCCGAGATCGAGAGTCCCACGCTCCACTGACTGAGCCAGCCACATGCCCCTACTGTGTGGCTTTTGCATCGTCAATCATTACAATACTGATAATGGTACTCCTCTCTGGCTACCTCCCTGACCCCAGAAGCCCTAGTGCACCATCTCCACATCCAGCCCAAGGTCATGAACATAGCTGACTGGCTGTCTTGCTGGATGGCCAGAGCTGGGTGTTTACTTACGACTGGGGGACCCCGCCGATCCCGAAGCCCACCAGGCCTCGGAGCACCAGGATCCAGCTGTACACAGGTGCGAAAGCACTGAGGATGCCGTAGTACAGAGTCCAGAGCACGCTGATCTTCAGCCCCTGCAGAGGAGGAAGACACCGAGTCACAGGGCTTCTCAGCACCTCCGGACCACATGGCCCTGAACCTGTTGAGCATGGGGTCATGCTCAACAGCGGTCCACACAGCCAAGGGAATACCAGGGATTCTCTATGTGATGGTACCAACCCCTGGGGCTGGTGGTGTGGGAGAATTATGGGACATTCTTGGTCGTCCCCAACGACCGGCATTTAGTACCTAGGGCCCTGAGATGTTAGTTGCCTGACAGGGCATGAGACTCAACAAAGACTTGTCTTGCATCCTGTACCATCTCAAATGGAACGTTCTACTTGACTGTCATGTAGGTAAAAACCAGGATTATCTGCACCTTGACCTTCACTCTGTTTTATACAGAAATAAGATTTGGGGGAGGGACATAGTTTGAATATACACTTAATTTTGCGGGGATGCAACTTGTAGGTACGTCAAAGGAAGTCTGTTGTGGTTTTATCTGGAACTTCACAAAATTTTTCATTATTCCAGAAATCCATACTGTGAAATTCAACACTACATGTGGTATTTGAGTCACGGAGTATCTGTACACAGTCACTGGGTTTCCATGTGTTATCTATGAACAGACTGAACTAATCCTATTTCAAAATGTCAAACATAAAGAAAAAAAAATCAATAAAACTCAGTTAAATACAAGCTTATTTATAATCAGGGACAAACATTAACCACTTCCTTTGATTATCTAGGCAATTGTGCGTGCATATTTGCATATTGAAAATAACCCTTATTTAATTAATTGCCTCCTTTAAAAAAATCTTCCATCATATCATACTTGGGGCATTCTACCTGATTTATTTTATTATTTTTTTTATACCTGGATTCTTTTGGAGATTATGTGAGTGGCTACTTCAGATTAGTTTTGAAATTATTCCTGGATAATTAAGGGGCATTATTAAGAGTTTTCATTACAATTTCTAAGTAAAAGGAACATTGCATGTGATGGGTTGAGAACCACCAGGGACACAATGCTGTAAGACAAAACACGCATATTCCTGCAGTTTTCGTTAGAGACCAAGAAAAAATTAAGGGTGAATGCAATTTAAAATGTAATTTTTGTATCAAAACCAACACCAAACATATTATGGAGTAGAACACAAACTTTCATGGATTTTAGACCAGCAACATGGTGTCTGGGCAGATCTCTTTCTGCAGTAATTCTCCCAGATCCAACCTTGAGTTCACTCTCCTGTCCCCCTGGGGACAATTCAGAAGGAAAATATGAAGCACCCTAATTTTAGCTTTAAAATTAAAATGAACTAGGGCACCTCGCTGGCTCAGTTGGAAGAGCATGTAACTCTTCATCTCAGGGTTATGAGTTCGAGCCCCATGCTAGGTGTAGAGGTTACTTAAGAAAGCTTTAAAAAAATTAAAATGAATTAAAAGGGGCTAGAAAGGAAATATGGAGGTCCCCAGTCTTTTGGAAAATGTTTTTAAGTGGGAGAGAGGATATTTTAAATAACTTGAATTAGCTTGCAAGAAAGTGATTTCTTTTTTATTTCAATCATTATTCTGATTATCTCCAAGAAAGTATCCATGTGGAGCTAATCTGTCTTTAACACCTTTTTAAACACCCACTGATTTCTCTTTTTAACAAACAGGGCAGGGGAGCAACCGTGACCAACTAGAATGAGTAACATTGTCTTATTTTCATTGTATTTATTTTTGCAGATATTTTCTAATTAGGACAATTGCTACTGATTTCCTATTTAAGGCTCTATAAAGTCTCGTTTTTCAAAAACAAGCATTTGAGGTCTCTCCCTCTCTTTTTAAAAAAGAGTCTATTTATTTATTTCAGAGAGAGGGCATGGGGGAGTGGGGAAGGGGCAGAGGGAGAGGAAGAGAGAGGATCTCAAGCAGACTCCACAACAGTTGTGGGGCTTGATCTCAGGACTCTGAGATCATGACCTGAGCTGAAATCAAGAGTTGGCCACTCAACCAACTGAGCCCCCCAGGTGCCCTGTTTTTTTTTTTTTAATGAAATGGGTATAAAGATAGATATTAAGTACATAACAAAACAAGTAGGATAGGAATTATTAAAGGCTAGGGAGCTCTGGATCTATTGCAACAATAATAAAGCAACATTTCTGCAACCCTAAAACACATAACTATGAAATTAGTAACTTGCCACACATATACTTACTTCTCTTCTTTTGGCTTAAACTAATTTAGAGGGGTTTGCTTCCTTGGAACCCAAGGAGCCTTGAATCAGAAATAGGATATCATTGGGGTGGCACCTGGGGGGCTCAGTCGGTTAAGCATCTGCCTTTGGCTCCTGTCACGATCCTGGTGTCCCAGTATGGAGCCCCAGGTCAGGCTCTCTGCTCAGTGGGGAGTCTGCTTCTCCCTCTCCCTCTGCCCCTCCCCCTGCTCCTTCTCTCTCTTGCTCACTCTCTCTCTCAAATAAATAAACACAATCTTAAAAAAAAAAAAAAAGACTTCATTAGCAGTAGAGAAAATGAAGAGAGGGAAAACAGAGCAGGAGAGGAGAGGGTAGAGAAGAGGCCCCCAGACTGGTGCCTGAGAGCTAAGCCTCCCTCCAGGGACTGCCTGGGAGCTGCGGTATCCCATTGGGGTTCTTACATGACCCTATGCCAGGCAGCAAAGACCTGCTTGTCACCTGTTCTATAGGGTCACTGCAGGCTGCAGCTGGCTCTGCATTTGTCTGCTGATGCTGGGGCTTTCCAGTTGGCCAGGAAATGTGGACTCAACAACCATTGGTGAGTATCATAATGGCTACTGCAAAGGCATGGGTACTACAGCAAGCCCCATCCAAGCACTGCTTGGGACTCTGCAGAAATTTCTCCTGGGCTTTTGAGCTTTTCATTAATCACGCTTGTCATTCTGCCTAACATCAGTCCTGCCTTTCAGACTGTTGGTCCCTTCTCCTTACCTTCTCTTCCTTTCTCCTTTTCTTCCTTTCATATTCATTTACTGAGCATTCCCTGTATTCCAGGCTCTAGACATTATGTACTCATTAAAACTTGCTCACTCAATTACTCATTTAATAGTAAACATGTATCAAGTCCCTGCTGTATGTCAGACACTGGAAATAATATTATGTATTATTCATTCATTCAATATGCATGTATCAGACACCTGCTTAAACAAATGATATGCATCACTCATTCAATCATTTGTTCAATATGCCTGTATTGAGCACCTGTCACATGCCTGGCAGTCAAGATGCTATTATTCATTCATTCATCCCTTGGCCATGCATACATTGAGTGCCTGCTGTTTGCTAAACACTGCACTTTGTCTTGGGCTATAGCAGGGAAGATGACAGCCATAGTCTCTGACTTCAGGGACCTTTCATTCCTGTTTTAGAAATCACTGCCCCATCATTATACTGGGTCCTCACAGCCTCCTGTGGAAAGAAGCTTCTATTTCCACTCCTACTTCACAAATCAGCACAGTGAGGGTCAAAATAGTTGAGTGATTTGTCCAAGATCAGCAGAGTCAAACCAGGAGTCAGAACTTCCAACCCTGAATGCCGTACTCTGAATGAGCCCCTCCCCTCCTCCTGGGGCTTTGATGGCTCCCTTTGCCTCTGACAGAGAACATACATGACGGTGTCAGGCAGCAAGGACAGGTGGGTCCAGGTGACTGCAAGAGAACTCGGCCTGTCTTGTCAGTCTCCACTCAGCTCTAGCCAAAAGTTGCCATCACAGAATGTGGACCCCGGATTGCCAGGTAGCCGAATTAAAAAAAAAAAGCCACAAATATTTATTTTTATGCAAAATACATTTTTGAAGCAGAGGCAGCTGATTCAAAATCCTGTACAGCATAGCATGGGTTAAATAAAACACATCTGTAGACCATGTTCAGTTCATGGCTCACTAGTTCACAACCTGGAAAGCCTGGAAAGCCTTCAAGCTTCTGCTCCAAGAAGCTGAGAGTCTTGCCACCACTTGGGTGCCAGGTCTGCAGCCTCCAAAAGGAGCTGATGATGTCATCATCATAAGCATTGCTCAGTTCTGGAAGGCTGACGACTCATGCCTGGTGTCCTCCAGGCATGCCCAGGACCAGGAAAACAGCCATGGGACAAGGAGGTCTGGGAATCATCAAAATATTGAGAGGAAAGTCCTGTTGCCTGCCAGCCACCTCCTTTTCCCTCCCAAAAGATAACAGGGACCTATAGCCTTTGGACTAGCTAGTGACCTGATCATATTCTGAAATGTTTCTTTTTTGGGTCACAGCCAATAATAGTTACCATTGATCACGGGCTAACCACGCATCAGTAAATACTGCTCTAAGCTCATTACCTCCATTTCTCATATAACCCTCTCGGCAACCCTCTGAACCATTGCTCTTGTCAACCCAATTTTACAGATGGAGAAACTGAGGCTCAGAGCAGTGAAACAACTTGCTTAAGTTTCCTTCGCTCGACAGAGGGGATGGAAAATTTTCATCCCAGCAAGGCCACACACCCACAGCTGCTCTTCCTTTGTGAGGTTGCCATAAGCCTTCAGGGTGCAGAAACTTCTGTAGGAATCAAAGTGGCCCACAGCGTTCTAACCTCTTAGGTGAGTCCCTTGCAAAGTCATGCAGTGGACGCCCTCCCAGAAGCCTCCCAGCTGGGCGGAGGCAGATCAAGGAGCTAGAGGGAGATTCTTGGCACTTGCTAAAGCTCTCCAGCTGCCCGGCTCACCCTCTGTTTCTGGAGGAGTTCTACAGAAGCCATATAATTAGAACCTGACCCATCCTCCCTGCAGTTGGGCCAGAATTCCATGCAGGGAGGAGGGGGCCCTGCAGTCTGGGGGCGCTTTCTCCTCTCTCCCATCAGGAGAGCTAGAGGAGCACTCTAGAGGCATCCTCTCAGGCTTCCTCTGTTGAGAATGGATGAATGTCGAACTGCTCAGCTGAATTCGGGGGGACAATTCAGTCTCCCAACAGCCACGGATGCAGACTCGGCAGCCAGACACACCTGCATTTCAACACTGTCATTTCCAATTATTGTCATGAGCTTGGCAAATGATAGAAACAATAATGAACATTTATGAATCGCTTCCTCTGGGCCAAGAGCTTTCTGTGCAAAGGCCCATCGACTCCAGAACACCCCTGTGGAAGGGAGAATATTATTATCCTACTAACAGATGAGGGAACTGAGGGACAGGGAGGTCGAGTAACTTGTTCAGGGTCATGCAGCCTGTCTGCGGAGGAACCTTAACAGTCTGACCCCAGAGCTCATGCTTTCACAGGGTTGGCATGTTAGTATTTGTCCAGATGAGCACCGGAGGTAAATAGGAAATCAGGGTGGAGCGGTCCCAGGTGATGCAATCAGATGCTACAGAATGAACTCTCCACTATAGTGCAAATTAGCATCACCTGTGCCTTCACTCTGCAGCCTGGTTTCTCAACCCTGGTGCTCTTCACAGTTTGGACAGTCCTGTGGACTTTTTGGAAATTGAGCAGAATCTGACTCACTAGATGCCAGGAGCATGCCTCGCCTCCATTGTGACAACCAAAAAAACATCTCCAGTCATTGCTGAGTGTCCCCATGGAGGAATGGGGAGACAAAAATCTGCCCACTCCCTCCTCCGGTGAGAACTACTATTCTAGAAGTTGCCAAAATGTGCTCAGAACTCACAAGATTCAGTAAATGGCGTTAACTGAAAACCCGTCTAGGAATCTTTTTAAAATCTGAGCTATAGTTTTCTCCTCCTCCTCCTCATAAAACGAAGACATCTACATTCTATAGGGCTCCCTCCTGGGAACAGGGGAGGCATGACTGACCTTAGTGGCAGAATGAGCACACTCTTCTGAGGGATGTCAGAATCATAAGCTAGCGACCTTTTGGGGCTTCTTGGCAAACAGAGAACACTCATCAGTAAAGTCCCTTGCTGGTCTGGAGAGGATGAGAGAGAAGCAAAAAGTGGCAACAAGGAGGTCTGATTTTCATCTATTGAGCTCAGCCACTCTAGAGGTATTTATGGAGTGTCTGCTATAAGGCAGGTCCTCTGCCAGGAGCCCAGGGCCACCTCAGGGAGCAAAAGAGGCACAGCCACCTTCCCTATGGGGTTTACTGCACTCACCTGGCCGCCCTCCTGCCCCTGGCAGACATCATTGATCGATCACGGCACCATCCCACTGAGCCTTCCCACTCCTCCAATCCATGTGTCTGGCATCCCCTACGGAATGATTAGAACAGACACAACGGACGACAAACCCATTTGCCCTTTAGTTTCAGGAACTCAATAAATGGTAGCTGTTACTATCAGCTATTACTAATCCAATCTCCCCTGACATGACTGAGGTCCCAAGAGGGGAGAGTAACTTGCTTTACTCACCCAGTGGCAGACCCAGGCTCCAAATGCAGGTGTTTTCATTGAATCCCCCCTGTGTTCCTCACAGCTTCATGATTCGGCAATGGGGTAAGAGGATTTGGGGCACAGTAAAGTGCCTTGTTACAGGCTCCTGCATATGTTGTGTGTGCAGATGGATGTTTGCCTCAAGAACAAGTAAATAAAAATTGTTTTTAGCCAGAGACGGAGGGACAAGTCGTCCACCCCGTGCCCAGTCCGAACAGGAAGAGACCACTTGAAGACTTTAGAAGAGCTTTCTCCTTCAGTTATTTTAAAACTGCGAAGGCTAATGTTAGTTCCAGCCTCAGCCACATATTTACAGTTTTCAATGCTCAAGCCACCCAAGAATCGCTCTGCTTTATTTTAAGAGGTATTTCCCCTCTCTCCCTCCCTCCCATCTTTCCTTCTTTCCTTCCTTTCTGTCTTCTTCCTTTCCTTCTATCCTCCCTGCCTCTATTCTTCCCTCCCTCTTTCCCTCCCTCCTTCCCTCCCTCCCTCCTTCTCTCCAGCTCTGGCTCTGCTCTATCTTCCAACCAGAAAACGGCTGAAGCAATGACTTACACCCTCCAGAAAAAGGGAGTGGGTGGGAGGAGGTGTATGGGCAGAGTTTAGAGAGCTACGGCCTGAAAACCAGAGTCATCCAGGTTCTAGTCTCCTTGGGAGGCCTGGAGAGGTCTTCCCAACTGACCTCCCCAGCCTCTAAAACCAACTGAGAGCCCCTGTGCTACAATGGCTGTAGCTGGTTTCCCAGCTTGGTCACCTCTGATCCTGCTCCAGCCACTTCTCGGTGGTTTTATAAGACAGTGTCTCCCAGGTGCCTGCTGGCCCATGTGTTTCCTGTCCAGCCACAGTGGGAGGGGCTGCAGCAGGACCGCACTGTTCAACCATCCATCCATCCATTGAGCCAACATACATTGGTTGAGCATCTATGGATTCAAGCAAGTAGCATCATGGTTAAGGCGAGTTTAGACTTAGAAGGAGTGAGACCTGGCTCTGTGACATACAAACCGTGTGGCTTGGGCAAGTTGCCCACACCCTGTGCCTCAGTTTCCCCTTCTGTAGGACCAGATTGACAACAGTACCGGGGTTTGGGTGAGCTAATGCGTGTATCATGCTTGGCACAGGGCCTGCCATACAAGGCACTGTGTTATTTTCAGTCCATGGCATACTGGTTACAGTGGGCTCCACCTGTTACCCCCTCAGCATCCATACCTCCTTTCTTCCTTCCTAACAAAATTCTAAGTTTGTTTAGATCTCTACACTAGTCTAAGTGAGTTCTCAAAGTATGGCCCCAGATCAGCAGCATCAGCCTCCCCTGGGAACTTGTCAGAAATATTATCATTGCAACACCAGCTCACTTGTGTCCTGTGTCTACACTGTGCCTGGCATTGTGCAAAGCAGTTCACACCTAGGCTCTCAATGAACCCTCCACTGTAGACTCTCTTATCTTTTTCTTTATACAGAAGAGGAAACTGATGCTCAGAGAGGTCAATTTACTTGCCCGAGGTCACACAGCCACAGGTGGCAGTGTCGCAACTGTACCCAGACCCACCTAATTCCAGAGCCCCAGCAGGTAAACAACTATGCCATCCTGCCTCAGAGAAACTGCAGATAGAGGAGAGGAGTCCGGAAAGGAGAACAATAAAGCAGTCAGGGCGTGTGATCACTCAGAATTGCACAATTAGTCCTGAGCAGGGTACTTAACCAAGTAGAGCTTGCCTAGATCTCCAGAGATCTTTTCTCCCATAAGGCCCAAGTTTATAGTTTGGAGGACTGTAGCTTCACCTTTTCATTCAAAGAACCCAGGGGCAGCCTAGCAAAGCAAGAGCAGCATAAAACACAAAGGGGACCACGAAGTGACAGAGAAAACATTAAGAGCTCAATGCGATGCCAGACCTGTAAGTTCCCTCCTTCTTCCTTCTTTACGAATCCATTTCATGTCGTCTCTGAGGCTGGGCTTCCCCCAAAGCAGAGCCTGACACAAGAATTCTAGTACAAACAGTTTATTTAGGTGGTGATCCCAGGAGGGGTGGGGAAGGCAGATATGTTCCCACAGTGGGCCCTGAAGCTCAATGCTGCTGGGATTGAGAGATGATTCATTTAGGGCAAGAAAGTTGACATCTTTACCTACCAGCCCCTGACTGCCCCCAGTCTCGTGTAAGGGAATGGTGAGTGCCAAGGGGACCAGGAAGGGCCGACAGAATCTTCTGCATTCTGAAACATACATGCTTGGGCCCCACTAGGCACGTGTGATTTCAAGAGTCCTCAGCCTCAGAGCAATGTCTTCTCATTGCATTTTGACAGAGCTAATCAGGGTTCCCAAATGCTAAGCAGCACCATTTTGCTGCATGAAGAGAACCCAGAGGACACGCACTTAGGTGAGGTTGTCTTACCGTTTTCCTGCCATACTGGTCTGAAATGTTTCCCCAGAGCGTGGAGCTGGACATCATGCCGACAAAGACTACCTGTGGATGGAAAGATGGGGTGTGTTAGACAGTGACACGGAGCATCGCAGAAAAAAGGAACAATGACGTGAAACTCTGCTATCACAGCCCAGGAACACCACGGAGCCGGCACTGGCTGGGATCCCGTGAAGGTGCAAACGCTGTTCTCTGTGCTTCATGCTATTGGTTAAGCCTCAGGACGATCCTGTGGGGGTGGGTAATATCATTATACCCAGGGGACAGACAAGGAAACAGAGACTCACAGAGGGGATGTCCCTTGGCCAGGGTCACGCAGATATAAACGGTACAACCTGGGCTGGAATCGGGCAGGATAACCATAGAACTAGACTCTTACCAATTTCTCACTGTACCGAAGAAAGGTCTTGCCCTGTTGCTAAGACAAGATCAAAGGTAGAGTTTGGAGGGTGCGAGAAACAGAAGACAGAAGGTTGGGATGAGAACCGTAAGTTATTTGTAAGAGGAAACACTCAACGGTGTGCCCTGCAATTCACTGTCACCTTCTTAATTTTTGAACAGAGTCGATGAGGTTTGAATTATCATACCCATTTTACAGATGGGGAGCCTGAGGCTCAGAGGGTTAAGAAATCTGCTCAGTACCCCAGGGGAGCGGGGGAAGAGCCAGGTCTGAAACCCAGGAAGGCTGAGTGGATCTTTCATCCCTGTGTCCTCTTCTTGTCCTCTCCAAGTGCAGGATAGTGCGCTACACGCTTTGTACTCACATCTTACCTAATGTTCACGGTGGCCCTATGAGCTACGTGCCATCATCATCCCCATTTTGCAGAAAAGGCAACTGAGGCCCAAAAAGGTGAAGGCACTGCCTGATGCTGTCTGACCCCCCAAACCACAGGCATGTTGTGGGGCAGCTGGCTGCAAATGGGGGTGACACAGAGGCAGGTGCTCCAACCAGACATGGCTAATTTTAAAGGAATTAATTTCCAGGTCCTCAACTTCCATATAAACTCTTCCCTGAGAACAGGCTAGAGGTCTTGCCTATTTCCTGCCCTCTTCCTTTCTCAATCACCCACTCTTGCTTCTCATTGCCTCCACCTCCCAGGGCAATGCTTCGAGGTTAAACCTTCTAGGACACCTCCAAAGGGACACCAATGACAAGTTACAAATCATTGCGCGAGTCATCATGCTTCCAATTCCTTTTTAGTATTTTTAACTGAATTGAAAGAGAGCCTAATCAAGCTGTCAGCAAATTAGATCCCTAAAAATAATCTTTCATAAGCAGTTGCTGTGTGCTCTTCAGCATATAACTTGGAAGTTGGTGAAAAAAAATAAGTGGCATTAGTTTATTGAGTTATTACAAAACTCCTTCAGTTCCCCCTCATTTTTTATATGAAACAAAGTAAAAATGAAAAACAGGAAGGAATTGCTGCTAAGCCCTATCTCACTTTAATAGAAAGTCCTCATTCAAGAATATGGGATGTGATTGGGAGATGCTGCACACCACTCATTACAAGGTAGATTCCTGATAAAAATTCACTTGTGTTTAACCATTATTTATCAAAAGTAATTCTTTCTCATTTTGATCTATTGCATATTACTAAAAACTATCATGATAACTCAGTGCAAGAGAAAAATGTCAACACTAAAGAGCCTTATGCGCTCCGAAAATTAAAAGCAATAATTTAAAATTTATGTATTCTGTCCCGGAAAATTCTGACAGGTGATAAATGGCGTGCTTTTGAGTAGAGTAAAACATTGCTATGATGAAACATAGAGATATGGAATGGAAATGCCAGTCCAAGAAGAAAACAAGACAAGGCAAAATTTCCAAATACTTCTGAAGACCTTATTCACGTTATTTTAAAATGAGACAGTGGGCATCAGATAAATATTTCAATTCCGTTTGGCACATTTTAAAAAGTGACAGGAAATTTTACTCAATTTTTAAAACACATCAATACACCAGAAATCTTTGAATCTGCAATGTACAATTTAAAAACATTTAACATGGGGGCACCCAGCTGGCTCAGTCAGAGGAGCATGTGACTCTTGATCTCGGGATTGTGAGTTTGAGCCCCACTTTGGGTGCTGAGATGACTTAAATAAATAAAACTTTAAAAAAATAAAAAAATAAGAACAAGTAATGTCAAAAAAGTTATAAAAATAAAATAAAGACATTTAATGTCAATTTTGAATTCTATGAGAGTCCTGGCACCTGCACAGTTTTCATAAAATTCTTTTCTAGATAACCTGGAACAAAAATGTTTGAAGGTTGGTGTCTTTGGGTGAAGTGTTGTCTTAATCATGTACTAAGGGATATCCCTGCACCCTGGAAGAATTAAACATTCCCCGCAAGCACGCAGTCCCATTTTCCCTCCCTGGAGGGAGAGATCTAGGCACAGCAGAACACTAGTTTATACCACGGTCATTACGGTAATCGTGCACCGCATTTCCTATGACAATAGTGTTGGTCTCTCTTATCCTCTTTATGTACCTTATACAGGTAAAGCAACTCCTGCCGTGCTCTAACTTTTCCACAGAAGCTTGGCCATGAAACTTCATAAATTTACCCAGTCCATGAGTCCAAATTTATGCCATAAGGAAGTAGTCCAGGGCAGTGGCTGGGAATGGCGACTCTGAGTCTTACAGGCCTGGATTTCAATTCTGCCTCTGCCTCTTATGGGCTGTGTGAGCTTGGGCAAGTCATCACACCTCTCCAAGCCTTAGTTTCCCTATCAGTGGAAATGGGAGTGATAAGAACACCTCTTTCACAGGGTTGAGAAGGCTAAAAAGACATGTATGCTAAACCCTTAGCACAGAGTCTGGAACACAGTAAGTGCTCAGTAAACGGTTTGTTTCTTGCAAACAAAATGATTGTCACAGCCAAGAAAGGTTCCACATTGCAAAAACACAGCCCTGTGGGTATGCTTCGGGGGTAACAGTGAGAATCAGGAACACAGAGAGAAGTATCAAGTACACAACCCTACCATGTGCTAGGCACTGTATATTTTTGTTGCTCGTTTGCAGAGAAACAGGCATCATCATGCCCATTTTGCAGTAGATAAAATAGAGCCATAAAGCACCTAGATCAAGGTCACACACGCATCCAGGTGACTAAACCACAAAAGGCAGGAGTAGGTCTTTATAAAACTCTTCCCATGGGGCTGCACAGCTTTACTGCTAATACCAGGCCTGGTTGCTGAAGGCCATTCCAGAACAGTTACAGCATTCTGGGAGGAGCTCCTGGCTAGCAATTACTGTACTCTGCCAGTGGCTAGGCTGTGTGACCTTTGTGAGTGACTTAACCTCTCTGTGCCTCATTTTCCTCATTTAATAATAGTACCCACCTCCTACGGTTGTCAGGATTAAAGAGCACAGGATATGTTATGCATAGATTGCATGCAATATATGTAAAACCCTTTGCACAGAAAGAGCTCAACAAATATTAACTTTTGTACCATTATTATTACCCCCTTCTCCAGCCTGGCCATTCCTCTCCCTTTTAGAGGGTTGCCGCTGGACTCCCCTAACAAATATTGAGGGTTCTGCCTCACTCTCCATCGAGTCTTCATTCAGGGAGCAGCGCTCCCCACCATTTATTAAACATCTACTATGGGTCAGGAACGGAGTGGTTTCAATCCTCAGATCACGCTTGGGCTGGCGTCTCCATTTTGCTGTCAAGTGAGAATATGAGATTTATGAGCAGGTGGATTCCAACTTCCCAGCAACTGCGCAGAACGTCTGGGACCCCAGGTTGTGGGGCCCCACGGTGGGGGGGTCACATGATTTCCAACCGGGGTTTCATTCTTTCCTGCTGAGCCCTTGGTGGCAGCAAGAGAGGGAGACACCCCACAGAACGCCCCCGGGGAGGTCCTGACTGTATGCGCACACGCCAGGAGAGAGCTGCAGGGCTGCCTACCGAGGTCAGCAACGCCACCTGCCAACTGGGGAGTCTCCACTCGCAGTGCAGCTGTGGGGCAAGGATGCTGAGGATCATCATTTCCATGGCGTCGGCCATCTGCAGGGAGGAAGCAAACGTTGTAAGGCCAGGATCTGCCCAGGGTTGGGGCAGGTTGCAACCAAGTCCATAACCCCTGAGAGGGCATCCAGAACCCCCCTCTTCTACTGGCTGCTGAGCACCCTGCTGCACATCAAAACGCTGAAAGTTTTGGTAGTTCAAACAGTATGAGTACCACGCGGGAACGGACAAATAGGCAGTTAATATTCTGTGTGTGTTTCTGCGTTTCAAACCATAGGGGCAGGGACGCCTGGGTGGCTCAGTGGGTTAAGCATCTGCCTTCAGCTCAGGTCATGATCCCAAGGGTTCTGGGATGGAGCCCTGAGTTGGGCTCCTTGCTCAGCGAGGAGTCCCCCCCCCCCCCGGTTCATGATCACATACACACACTCTCTCTCTCTCAAATAAATAAATAAAATAAATAATCTTAAAAAAATAAATAAAACAATAGGGACAATAAATAAAACAATATTCCCCAAATGAAGTGGGGGGGGAGACATTCTATTTCTAAAATCTGAGAAAAACTTTTTGTAGAGGTAGAGAGAAAATGATCTTTTCCCTTTAACTCAATGGAAGACAGGTTTATCTTCGGTTTATAAACCTCAGGCAGAACTGTCAGTGTATTTAATAAGTACAAACTTTTACTATATTAACACATACCAGGAAGTCCCAGTAATTACACATCATGGTATCTTTATGAGATGAGACAGAAATGAGAGACCAGAAGCAGACCGCATGGCCGTGGGAATGTGATGGATAATGCTGGTGGCTTTTTAAATTAGGGGGGTGGTCAATGACGTGGGGAAACTGGAGATCCATTTGAAAAAAAGTGGGTCATCTGGTCACTGTCTTGCAGCATTCATAAAAGTCGGTTTCATTTGTATTAAAGGTCTAGCGGTATTCCTTGCTAGAGGTAGATTAGGGGATTTTTAACAAGAGATCATGAACCTCTTGAAGCAGGAGGCACATTTTTATTGGTGCATGTTTATCAAGGGGGAGCTCCAAAGACAACATCATCATCCTATGGCAGCCCTGAGTCCCAAATGGTTGAGAACCCCTTAATTTAGCCAGAAGCTTCAAATCCACCTTGAGGACAATCGCCAAGGGCAGATCTTCATGATCGCCAAGGATCATTGAGCATAAACTTTTGTTGATTCAAGCAAAGGCTCCATGTGGAGGGAACTATGTCCTTCCTTGTGGCCCCCAGAAACCAGTCGAGCAGCACAGGGTTTCCCGGAGACCGAATATGAGGTCACCGTTCCTGGGAATACTTGCCCAAGCCAAGCCGGTGAGAACAGACAGCTTCCACTGAAATTTTCCAAACCCAATGGCTTCCACCGCATCTTCCACCATGAAAGTATCTGGAAAGGAGAGAGGGAGAGCAGAGGAAGGAATGAGGGCAACCCGCAGCTATCTTCATGTGAGGGGGCTTGGGGGGGCAGTCTACAGCCGAGCTTAGTAAAGGCAGCACACGCTACTTCTAGATATGTCATCCTAAAGAAACATTCCCGCAAATGTGAAGAGATGCCTTGCTTACAAAGTTCATGGCAACATTGTAAAACAGAAAACAGAAAAACCCAGAATATCTGTCAACAGGGGTTGGTTAGATAAATTATTAAATGTATCATCATCATATATACACATGTATATTTGCACATTATGAAATATGACCTGCCTGTTAAAAGGAATGTGCAGATATAGGAAGATGTACCCAACATATTGTTAATTAATTTTTAAAAACGAAGCAACCTGTGCAGTCTGCATGGTATGACTCTCTTCTCAGAAATGTACACGCCTACGTGTACATGTATGCATATGGATGTATGTATGTGCTGATGCATGGAATGCATACCAAACTTCACCTTACGGTTTCATTTTTGTTGTCTTTAGAAAGAGGAAGGGAGAGCTCCTGTGAGATTTCAACTCTCTTCGACCATGTATTTCTTCCTTAGTCGGGAAAGAAAGAGACTTTTTAAAAGCTAAATGCCACTGCACTCAGATGGAAAGCTGTCCATGTTATATTGTGAAGTCAAAAGGTAACTGGGGAGAGGTAGGCGTCATTAAGAACAGTCTTTGTGATAAAATGAGACGTGTGTGTATGTATGTGTGTGCATGTGCATGTGCATGTGCACCACGCAGGGGAAGTAAGATTGAATGTCCACAAACTGTTAACAGAGTCATGGTTGAGGCTGGCACTCACTTTCCCACTGGGTAACTTTCTCTCGTGTTGAAATGCTTTCCGAAGGAACATGTGTTATTTGTGTGTTCAGAAAAAGTAGGATATAATTAATACGCGAAGTGTTTTGGGAAAATGTGGAAAGACTGAACACAATCTAGTAGGCTGGACAGTGTCTGGCAACAGCACTGCTGGAAAAAACTGGTGAAGTCTGAATGAAGTCTGGGGTTTAGTCGACATCATGGTATCAGTGTTCTTTCCTCCGTTTCGACAAACGCACGGTGGCTGGGTGAGGGGTACCAGCAGGGAAAGCTGCATGGAGGGTGTGCGGGAGCTCTGAACTATGTCTGCAACCTTTCTGAAATCTACAAGGGTTTCCAAAAAAAGTTAATTACAAAATAAAAATACTAAAAGAGCTCGCTGGGTGGCCCTTCTGTGGGCTGCTTCTGAGGCTCTCATCAGCCCCTACTGGGAGCTGTCATCTTTGCAGAATTTCAATCATGGGCCTCTCGCATCAATCATCATTTTCTCCCAAAGTGTGAGCTGGTATTTATCATATCAGCAGGGGCTGGTTTCCTCCAGCAAAAACATACTGAGAAGAAAGCAGAGTGAGTCCTAGAGAGTCATCAGTAATAAGAAGGGGAATACATAAACTAATGGTGTGTGTCTGATTGCTGACCATGGGCCAGGCACTGCACAAAGACCTTGATGTACCCTGTCCCATTTAGTCCCTGTCTCAGCTATTACTTCAGGCCCGGTCCCAGCTCCGTGTTGCAGAGGGGAACATGGACTTGCCCAGCATCACCCAGAGGCCACACTGTAGCTCTGGGAGCTAAGTCCAGATAAGCCTGGGAGTAAAGCTGCTGCTCCTATCCACTGTCTGCCCCCTCCCCGGCCACTGCCTCCTTAGATCTCCCTCCCACCCCAACCAGGCTTTGGGTTGAAGACATTAACCCTCTCTCATGGTGGGAATGTGGAACCTTTTGGGAATGCATGGAAAGTTTCCATCCACCAGCAGCATGTGTGAGGGTAGACCAGGTCCGACAGCCCCACCTCCGGTCTCTTGTTTGACCAGCTCTACTCGGAGGAGCCCAAGGTCATGGGTTAGCATACGTGCTCAGAAGTCAGATGGCCTGGCTGGAGACTCAGCTTCGCTTATTTTTAGCTGTGTGTCCCTGGGCAAGATACTGAGTCTTTCTGTGCTTTAGTTTTCTCTTCTGCAAAATGGGGAAGATGAGCGTACTAATTCCAACTGGAACCGGTGTGAAGATTAAACGGGTCCTGTGTGTAAAGTGCTTCACACAGTGCCTGGCCCAGAGTAAATCCTCAGCCAATGTAAGCTGTTCCTGTCACCATGGTTATCATCACTGTCATCACCACCATTACCATTACACTATCATCACCACCACGAGTCGTCATCAGCCTTACCATCATCAGCATCATCACCACTACCATCATCATCCTCACTATCCTCCTCCTCATCATCATCACCACCACCACCACCACCACCAGCGACATCATCATCAACATTATCATCATCATCACTGTCATCACCACCACCACCACCACCATCATCACCATCACCACCATTCTCATCAACATCACTGTCATCACCACCACCACTACCACCAGCACCACCATCAGCACCATCACCACCAACATTATCATTATCATCACTGTCATCACACCACCACTACCACCATCATTACCACCATCATCACCATCAGCACCACCATCACCATCACCACCATCATCATCACCATCACCACCATCCTCATCATCATCACCATCATCACCACCACCACTACCACCACCATCAGCACCATCACCATCAACATTATCATCATCATCACTGTCATCACACCACCACTACCACCATCATTACCATCATCATCACCACCATCACCATCACCACCATCACCATCATCACCAACATTATCATCATCATCACCATCACCACCATTATCATCACCACCATCACCATCATTGTTGCTGTGGTCCTCAGCTGTGTGTTATGCAATGAAGCTGACTCGCGGGGATTGTGATGTAACCTTATTTGCTGGAGGAAGCCATGTAGAGCCCGCCCACACTTCCAGCATCACCTCTGGGCCCTCTGGGCCCTCCTACCTGCCCCTTCACTAGATGCCTTTGAGAGCACAATCTGGGGAGGTAACCCTGGCACCTTAGAGCCCCTGACAGTGGTCCAGGCTGATGTCCCAATTGCAGAGCCCTCTCACCGTCGGTGGGATTGGCAAACTCCTTGGGCACAGCTGCCCCATCGTCCAGCTCGACAGCTTCTAGGCCCGCGCGGACCCCTTCAATCTGGACCTCATGCTCTCCTGAAGCCGCGTCATCCTCTGACCTTGCACTCTCGCCCGTGCGACGGAATTTCACCACCCTAGAGGACAGAGCAAATCTGGTCATGATAGCTAGAACTTCCCTTCGATGGCCCTGCTGCATAGCTCTTGGGCCCAAGACAGGTGAAAGGCTTTTCTTCATGGTCCAGAGAATAGAATGGATGTGGGGCAAGAGATGTTGGCATTTCTATTGAGTTGGACTGGTGAGGGGTGTGACAGCTTCAAGAGTTACATATCAGTGCTGTCACATACATTTGCATAGGTTGGGCACTGCACAACTCCAGGGGGACCCTACTTACATGTTAGGCAATATGAAAGAGGACATCATTGTTCTAGATGTAAATACTATTTGGAATCACATTTTCAGAATTTAGATTTGTCTCTCTGTGTGGAACAAAGGTAAAAACTTGGTCACCTATGGGTTACATTATGCCCACAAAAAATTGCCCACACGGTTTTTTTTTTTAACTTAAAGTGGATGCCCACATTTTTAAATTGGGAAAACTAATGTAAAAAGCCAGATTCCTCATGTCTCTTTAAAAAGTAGAGTATCTGGGACACTAGGCTGGCTCAGTTGGTAGAGCGTGTGACTCTTAATCTCGAGGTTGTGGGTTCAAGCCCCACATTGTGTGGAGAGATTACTTACAAAGAAAGAGTAGAGCATCTGGTCATCTGGGGCGCACATTCCTATAAGGGAGCCATGTGGCTAGATCTGTCCTCCCTATAGACAGGATATACCATGGTTGATCAGTCTCTTCCTCTCCAAATTACCTCTAGCCCTGAGGGTCTCTTGCCACTTAGCCTGATGTGTGTTCCATGTTCCTCTTATTTGGCACCTACCCATATGTCTGACCTTGTAGGCTTTTGAGTTTGAGACCCATGGACTCCACTGTGCAATACATTTCTTCAAATTATGCTATTTCTTGTTACTCTGGACAAGCCTTGGTTTTTTTGAGCAGCAATCTCTTCATCTAGGGCTCAACAGTGAAAGTACCTGTGTCCTTCCAACTCCCTCACTCCCAAACACAGAACTCCTGCTGCCTGCCAGCCCTGTGCTGGGTTTTGGGGTTAAAGCAGAGACAGGAAAGACCTGTTCCTCCCATCACAGAAGAGAGTGATATTTTAAAAAAATACATGTTTTATTTATTTACTTGAGAGAGAACAACTGCTAGAGAGAGAGCAAGAGAGCACACACACACAGAAGGAGAGGGAGAAACAGGTTCCCCACTGAGCTGGGAGTCCCATGCCGGGCCTGATCCTAGGACCCTGAGATCACAACCTGGGCCAAAGGCAGACACTTAACTGACTGAGCCACTAAGCACTTCCAGAGAGTGATATTAAATGAGTAATGCCCATTCCTATCAAGGCTTGAGAAAAGAAATCTGGGAGGTCACAGGCATGAATGGCTAGGAGGCAAATTTGGGCAATGTTTTAACAAGGTGAGAGGATGGGAGGGGCAAGATGGCGGAACAGTAGGTGACCTGGGTATTGTTGGGTCCCAGGAGTTCAGCTAGACAGTTATCGAACCATTCTGAGCACCTATAAACTCAACAGGAGCTCAAAGAGAAGAAGAGCAGCAATTCTAGGAGCAGAAAAGCAACCGCTTTCTGGAAGGTAGGATGTGTGGAGAAGTGAGGCGATACATGGGAAGATAGACAGCAGGGGAAGGGGCCGGCTCCCGGCAAGCAGCGGAGCAGCTGACCACAAAACCGGAACTTCTAGAAGTCTGCTCCCCTGAGGAACATCGCTCCAGAGGCTAAGAGGGGGGTGGGGGGGTGGGGGGTGGAGCCCTTGCGGGGACAATGTGGTATCAGGATTTGTGGGGTCACAGAAAGACCAGGGGTGCCTGAGTGTGGCAGAGCCCCCAGGTATCCGAGCAGAGTAGCTGGCTGCAGAGACGGAGCCGAGGAGGGGCTCTAGATTGGGGTTACCTTAAACCATGACCCAAGGCACAGTCAGGTGGCTGCTCTTTGAGCAGTGACCCCACAAAAGGCAGATCTGGGGAGACTCACCTTCCTTCTTGGGGAGGAGTGGTGTGGGAGCGCGTGGCAGGAATCTGCTGGGTTTGGAGACTCTAAACGGGGCCATGGGTGATAGAAAAGTTCAGTCACAGGCCAGGTGAGCTGGAAGTGCGGCTGGAAACCAGGGAGATGGGAAGGATTGATGGCTTTTCTCTGAGGGTGCACTGAGGAGTGGCACCCTGAGCTCTCCACTACTCCGGGCTGGAGATTGGGAGGCCGCCATCTTCATTCCCATCCTCCAAAGCGGTTGGAAGAGCATTCAGGGAACAAAAGCTCCTGAGAGAGTGAACACGCCCACATTGCTTAGCCTGGCCCTTGGCAGGGGCGATACAATTCCGACGGCGGGCAAAGACATTTGAGGATTCCTGCAACAGACTCCTCCCCAAGAAGATCAGCAAGAACAGCCAGCCAAGACCAAGTTCACGGATCAAGGAGAACAGTGGAACTCCAGAGTTAGGGGAAAGCAACATATAGAATTCTTGGCTTTTCCTCCCATGATCATTTAGTCTTTCAAAATTAAGTTTTTTTAATTTTATTTTTTTCTTGGGGCACTTGGATGGGCTCAGTGGGTTAAAACCTCTGCCTTCAGCTCAGGTCATGATCCCAGGGTCCTGGGATAGAGCCCCACATCGAGCTCTCTGGTCAGCAGGGAGCTTGCATCCCCTCCTCTCTCTCTGCCTGCTTGTGATTTCTGTCTGTCAAATAAACAAAAAAATCTTTAAAAATTTTTAAAAATTTTTTTATCTTATTCTATTTTTAAAATTTTTCCTCTTTCCTATTTTAACCTTTTTAAAGTATTTTATCTTATCAATACCTTTTTAAAAAATCTTTTAAAATTCTCATTGTTATAGTTATATTCTATCTCTTCATTATATTTAACCTTGTTTTTTGTATACATGTAGGTTTTTCTTTCTTTAAAATTTTGGGATACAGTTTCTTCTAACATTTCAAAATATACCCTAACTCTAGTGCATGGCTGTGTTCTAGTCTTCAGCCTGATCATATTCTTTCCTCTTTTTTTCTTTTTTCAACCAACTTCTTATCTAATCAATTTTTTTAGAATCTTCTTAAATCTTCATCTTTACAGTCATATTCCATCCCTTCATCGTGTTTACCCTTATTTTTGTATATATATATAAGTTTTTCTTTCTTTAAAATTTTAGGAGGCAGTTTCTTCTAACAGACCAGAATACACCCAGAATCAAGTGTGTAGCTCTGTTCTATTCACCAGTCTAATATACACACATACGTATATATGTGTTTCTTTCTTTCTTTCCTTCTCTTTTCTTCTCCCCCTGGTTTCAGAGCTCTTCTGATTTGGTTAGTGTGTATTTTTCTGGGGTCATTGCTACCCTCTTAGTATTTTGTTCTCTCATTCATCTATTCTTAGCTGGATAAAATGACAAGGCAGAAAAACTCACCTCAAAAAAAAAAAAAAGAACAAGAGGTAGTACCAATGGCTAGGGACCTAATCAATACGGACATTGGTAATATGTCAGAACCAGAGTTCAGAATGACAATTATCAAGGTGCTAGCTAGGCACAAAAAAAGCATGGAAGATATTAGAGAATCCCTTTCTGGAGAAATAAAATCCCTTTCTGGAGAAATAAAAGAACTAAAATCTAACCAAGTTGAAATTTAAAAAGCTATTAATAAGGTGCAATAAAAAATGGAGGCTCCTGCTGCTAGGATAAATGAGGCAGAAGAAAGAATTAGTGATATAGAAGACCAAATGACAGAGAATAAAGAAGCTGAGCAACAGAGAGACAAACAAATACTAGACCACGAAGGGAGAATTTGAGAGATAAGTGATACCATAAGATGAAACAATATTAGAATAATTGGGATCCCAGAAGAAGAGAGAGAGGAGCAGAAGACAGCAAAAAAAGGCAAAAATGAACTGTTGGGACTTCATCAAGATCAAAAGCTTTTGCACAGCAAAGGAAACAGTCAACAAAACCAAAGACAACCGACAGAATGGGAGAAGATATTTGCAAATGACATAGTATCCAAAATCTATAAAGAACTTATCAAACTCAACACCCAAAGAACAAATAATCCAATCAAGAAATGGGCAGAAGACATGAACAGACATTTCTGCAAAGAAGACATCCAAATGGCCAACAGACACATGAAAAAGTGCTCCACATCACTCAGCATCAGGGATATACAGACCAAAACCACAGTGAGATACCACCTCACGCCAGTCAGAATGGCTAGAATTAACAAGTCAGGAAATGACAGATGTTGGCGAGGGTGTAGAAAAAGGGGAACCCTCCTATACTGTTGGTGGGAATGCAAGCTGGCGCAGTCATTCTCGATAACAGTATGGAGGGTCCTCAAAAAGTTGAAAATAGAGCTACCCTATGACCCAGCAATCACACTACTGGGCATTTACCCTGAAGATACAAATGTACTGATCCGAAGGGCACGTGGACCCGAGTGTTTATAGTAGCAATGTCCACAATAGCCAAACTATGGAAAGAACTTAGATGTCCATCAACAGATGAATGGGTAAAGAAGATGTGGTGTATATATACAATGGGATACTATGCAGCCATCAAAACCCCGAAATCTTGCCATTTGCAATGATGTGGGTGGAACTAAAGGGTATTATGCTAAGTGAAAAAAGTCAGTCAGAGAAAGACAACTGTCATATGGTATCTCCAATAATGAGGGATTTGAGAGGCAGGGCGGGCAATAGTTGGGGGAAGGGGAGGGAAAAAAATGAAACAAGATGGGACCGGGGAGGGAGACAAACCACAAGAGACTCTTAATCTCAGGAAACAAACTGAGGGTTGCTGGGAGGAGGTGGGTGAGGGATAGAGTGGTTGGATGATGCACATTGGGGAGGGTATGTGCTATGGTGAGTGCTGTGAATTGTGTAAGACTGATGATTCACAGACCTGTAGCCCTGAAGCAAATAATACGTTATATGTTATATGTTAATAAAAAAACAAGGCAAAAGAGGAGAAATATCTAAGTAAAACATAGTGCTATTATTATTTTTTATTTTTTATTTATTTTATTTATTTTTTTAAGATTTTATTTATTTATTTGACACACAGAGATCACAAGCAGGCAGAGAGGCAGGCAGAGAGAGAGGAGGAAGCAGGCCCCCTGCTGAGCAGAGAGCCCGATGCAGGGCTCGATCCCAGGACCCTGAGACCATGACCTGAGCCGAAGGCAGAGGCTTTAACCCACTGAGCCACTCAGGTGCCCCTATTATTTTTTATTTTTAAAATTAATTTATTTTTTAAATTGTGTTATGTTAGTCACCATACAATACGTCATTAGTTTCTGATGTAGTGTTCCAAGATTCATTGTTTACGTATAACACCCAGTGCTCCATGCAATATGTGCCCTCCTTAATATCCATCACCAGGCTCACCCATCCCACCACCCCCATCCCCTCTAAAATCCTCAGTTTGTTTCTCGGAGTCCGAGAAACGAGCCTCCTATGGTTTTTCTCCCCGTCCGACTCCCCCCACCCCCTTCACTTTTCCTTTCCTTCTCCTAATGTCCTCCATGTTATTCCTTAATTCCTCAAGTAAGTGAAACCGTATGGTAATTGACTTTCTCTGCTTGACTTATTTCACTCAGCATAATCTCCTTCAGTCCCACCCATGTTGATGCAAAAGTTGGGTATTCATCCTTTCTGATGGCTGAGTAATATTCCATTATATATATGGACCACATCTTTTTTATCCATTATTATTATTATTACTATTATTATTATTAGTTAACTTGCATTCTTCCATGTATTTCACCAAAGAATAACTGGGGTTCTGACATAGAAAGGGTAAACCAAATTGCAGAAGCATGGGAAACATAGCCTGCTGGTGGACTTGGAGAGGAGAAAAACAGAAGAAATCACAGCAATTTTGTAAATACCTGTACTCCCACTCACTAACAAGCCTGAGCCTGGAAAACTGGAGCCATCAAGCTCACCTTGGGCTAGAACCGTAGCGCGGAGCACAGAGCCTGGAGTTTGTAGGTGGTGGGGTCCCACTGAAGCCTGGAGCTAACACTCCAACCCCTTGAGCATCAGCAACACGGTCCAGCAGCATCGAGCTCATGTTCCAACTCTGTGCTAGCTGCTGTTTTCCATGCACTTGATCTGCTCAGGTTGGGATTATGACCACCCCTTTCCAGACAAGAAAACTGAGGCCCTAGATGTCTCATGACTCAACCCCAGTGATGCAGCTCAAGAGACATGGAACCAGGGTTCCACCTGATGCCTGTTAGATCAAACCATTATATTCCCAGCCAAAGTCAGGATACTCCCCCTCCAAACCCTTCTGTTACTCCCTACCTACTCTAATTTTTATTCCATAAGAATATCTTATTTTGTCAATCAGAGAAAGACATTTATCATATGATCTCACCGATTTGAGGAATTTGAGAAACAAGACAGAGGATCATAGGGGAAGGGAGGGGAAAATGAAACGAGATGAAACCAGAGAGGGAGACAAACCATAACAGACTCTTAATCTCAGGAAGCAAACTGAGAGTTTCTGGAGGGGAGGGAGGTGGGAAGGATGGGGTGGCTGGGTTATGGACTTTGGGGAGGGTATGTGCTATGGTGAGTGCTGCATATTGTGTAAGACTGATGATTCACAAACCTGTACCCCTGAAACAAATACTACATTATATGTTAATTTTTAAAAATGGCAAAAATGGAAAAAAAAGAAAAAAATATTTTATTTTGAGATATTTAAGGCATTGTCCCTAGCTGAAACCCTACCTACCCAGCACTAACTCCCCATTCCCCTCTCCCTCCAGCCCCTGCTAACCACCATTCGACTTTCTGTTTATGAATTTGCCTATTCTAGGTGCCTCAACGTAAGTGGAATCATACAGTACTGGTGCTTTTGAGCCTGGTTTCTTTCACTTAGAATAATGTCCCCAAGGCTCATTCATGTTGTAGCAAGCGTCAGAATGCCCTTCCCTTTTCAAGATTAAACAATATTCTATTGTATGGATATGCCATAATTTTTAAATTATTTATGTATTGGTGGACACCCGGGATGTTTCTGCCTTTGGGTGTTGTGAATAATGTTATGAGCGTGGGTGTGCGAGTATCTAGTGAGTCCCTGCTTTCACTTCTTCTGGTTCTGTACCCAGAGTTGGAATTGTTGGATCATGTGATAATTCTGTGTTTAATTTTTTGAGGAGCCTGCATATTCTTTTCCTAGGCAGCTGCACCAGTTTACATTCCCCTCACCAGTGAAGGAAGGTCCCAATGCTTCTCCATCCTTGCCAATATTACTATGTTTCATTTTTTTGGATGAAATCCACTCTAATGGGTGTGGAAAAGGATCTCATTGTGGTATTGATTTGAATTTCCCTAAAACTGAGCATCTTCTCATGTGTTTACTGGCCATTTGTATATCTTCTTTGAACTAAATGTCTGTTCAAGTCTTATATCCATTTTTAAATCAGGATGTTTGGGGGTTTCCATTGTTGGTTTATTCTGGATATTAATCCCTTATCTGAGAATTGATTTGCAAATATTTTCTCCCATTCTGCCAGTGGCCTTTTAACCCTGTTGGCTGTGTCCTTTGATGCACACAAGTTTTTGATTGTGATGTAGTCCAGACAACTCCAATACCACGAGTCTTTTTCCTTGTATTTTCTTCTAAGAGCTTTTCATAGGGTTAGGTCTTTCTATTTTGAGTTGACTTTTGTATATGGTATAAGGTGAGGGTCCAACTTCATTATTTTGCAGGTGGATATTCCAGATTTCCCAGCACCAGTTGTTGAAAAGACTGTCCTTCATCCCCATCAAATGGTCTTGGCGCGCTTGTCAAAAATCACTTGGCAGCATATGTGAGGATTTATTTCTGAGCTCTCCATTCTCTCCATTGGTCTCTGTCTTTCTTGTGGCCACTGTAGTCAGTTGTAATCAGGTTTGAAGTCACAAAGTGTGTGGCCTCTAGTTTTGTTCTTCTTTCTCAAGATTGCTTTGGCTATTCTGGGTCCCTTGAGATTCCAAATGAATTTTAGGATAAAGTCTTCCCTTTTGGCAAAAATGGGTTGGGGATTCTTGTGCAATGATTCATTAAGAAAGTACTTCCCTTGGGAAGTAAAGGTGGCTGGACCAGGTGGGGGGGACAAGCTAAATAGGGAGGTGGTTTCTGGGGGAATCTGATCCGATGTGGAGCTCTGGAATGTGAATTACGCCACTGAGATGGTCCTACCCAGAGGTCTGGGGTCTGGGCTCCCAAGGGTCAGGCCTTGGTATGTCCGCCCAGGGGTGGAGGGCATAACCTCCCAGGTTGTCCCCAGGGCTAAGGACAATTTTCTAAAGCCAATGGCAGCTGTGAGCTATTAGCAGCCAACCCTGGAGGCACCTGGGAGATGCACCAGCCCAGTAAAGGGGGTCTGGGACAGACACCAATGGCATCTGCTACAAACCAGCCCCTCCAGAGTGATTAAGCAGACAAATCTTAAGCACCGTACAAACATTGAATTCACCTTCCTCAAAGTCCTTAGATAATAGCTCTCAAGCCATACATCAATTTTTATTGGGCACTTGTTATATGCACAGAGCTATGCTATAAGCCTTTCACGTTCTCTCCTGTTACCCGGACAAGTCACCTATGAACTAGATACTGTTATTTGTCCTCATTTTATAGGTGAGGAAACAAGTTCTCAGAGAGGTTAAGGCACTCATCCAAGGTCACACAGCTTGAAGGGACTGAGGACCAACCTGGTTAGCTTTCCTATTAGAGCCCTGGTCCTAATCACTGGGCATCACTTTCTCTCCCCAGAATTCACCTGTGTCTGGGGAATGAATGTGAGGCCTGAACTGAGCTGGCTGAGGTAGGAGACTTTGCCAGACAGTGGGAAATGGTGTGTTGTGGAGCATGAATCAAAAGGCAAAGCTTCATCCCAGCCTGGCTGACAGCTCTGCAGGTCATCACACTGGTGCGGGGGTTTTGATCTGGATGCAGCCTTAGAACCCCCACAGGGCTGGTCACAGCACCGGTGTCTGGGCCCCACTCCCAGAAGGTCTGATTCAGAAGGTCCTAGCCGGGAACTGAGATTTTGCATTTCTGACACATTCCCAGGTGGTGCTACTCTTGCTCATCTGGGGAGGACTGATTTAGGGCATCAGACGAAACATTCTGCTGTCGTCCTGCCCCATGCCAATCATGAAGCTGTCGTGCTGAGCAACGGAGCCCCCACTCTGTTGGCAGAGGTGGGTGCCAGCAGCTCATCTGCCTCATTTGACAGGCCCAGAACCCCTGTGATAGAGACCCAGACAAATGTCCCGGCCATCTGGAGGTGGGTCTCCCTGAGACCCTGGCGGCAGGTGTCACCTGGGAGCAAAGGCCAGGAGACAGACGAAATCTGGTTAGAAGCTGAGGTCTCCGGCTTCACTTAAGCAGCACTTGCCAACAAGAACACGGTTTTATTCTAAGTATGTATTTATCCGAGGCAGCTTTAGGGGGCCTGCTGATGGAGATCATGGGCGTGTTCTCAAGCCAGTGGTATGCCTATAAATGAAATCTCAGTGAACACCCCCAAACCATGAAGGTGTGTAACATAGGACAATATCCAGAGTGTATATGTGACCAATTTCAACCTGCCAATGGTTAAATAACGGGCTCCAAAAATTCCAAACATTTAACAATCAATCAATCTGCTCTTAGAGCTGGTATGAATGGTCTGGAGCACACCACTGTATAGGAGTCCTCTAGCCGCTGACACCTGCTACAACACAGAGGGGCCTTGATATTGAGTGAAAGAAGCCAGACACAAAAGGTTGCATGTTGTAGGATTCCATTTAGGTGAAGTTTCCAGAACAGGCAAATGCACAGAGACGAGACAGGAAGCAGAGTTGTGGTTGCCAGGACCTGGGGGAGGTGGGGATGGAAAGTGTCTCCCTAATGGTGCAGGGTTTCCTTTAGGAGTGATGAAAATTCTCTGGAACCAGAGAGAGGTGATGGTCACACACCCTTGTGAATGTATGCCCCTGTTCACTGCAGCGTTACTCATGATAGCCCCAAAGATGGGAGCAATCCAGGGGGTTATCAGTAGCTGAATAGAAAGATAATCAAAATGTGGTCCATCCACACGAGGGGATACTCTTCAGTCTTAGACAGGAAGGAAGTACTGATGTGAGCTACAACAGGGACGAACTCTGAAAACGTCATGCTAAGTGAAATACGCCAGTCACAGAATGACAAATACTGTATGATTCCGCGTTTGTGATGCTCGGAGTTGTCAATTTCACAGACACAAAATAGAACAGCAGTGGCCAGGGGCTGGGGAAGGAGGAACAGGGGATTAGGGTTTAATGGGGCCAGGGCTTCAGTGTGAGAAGATGAAACGGTCCTGGAGAAGGACGGTGGTGCTGGTTCACAACTGTGAATGTATTTCGTGCAACAGAATTGCAGTATTGCAAATGATTAGGATGATAAATTTATGTTAGGTGTATTTCACCATCCAAAAAAAAAAATTCTCCATCCTTAATACTGCTACCGATGTTACTGGAACGCTCTGGTTCATTTATTCAACAAATACATATTGAGCTCCTGCCTCAGCATAGCAAGTCCAAGGTACTGCTGGGATTTCCAAGGTGAGCCAAGCAGACTTAGGCTCCTTCCCGTGGTGCTCATAGTCTGCTGGGAAGTGGGGGGGGTGGTGGTGAGACATACATTTATTTATTTATTTATTTATTTGACAGAGAGAGCGAGATCACAAGTAGGCAGAGAGGCAGGCAGAGAGAGAGAGGGGGAAGCAGGCTCCTTGCTGAGCAGAGAGCCTGATGTGGGGCTCGATCCCAGGACCCTGAGATCATGACCCGAGCCGAAGACAGAGGCTTAACCCACTGAGCCACCCAGGTGCCCCGGGGGGCAGACATTTAAAAAGGTGTGCACACACACACGTGTGTGTGTGTGTGTGTGTGTGTAACATAGCTATCTTGCACATTGTGAGAAATGCTACAAATAACAAATGTCACGAAAGGCTAGCTGGGGGTGGGGGGGTGACATGTCCACTCCGCTGCCCACTGAGTAAGGGGTGGTATTCAATGAGAAGGAATTGCAAATAAGTGGGACTCTCTATCCTCAAGAACCAACCCCCCAATCAGAAACATAAACAGCCCCCAAGGTATTCGTGGGAGATGGAAATACAGAGAAGTATCAGAGGAGGGAGGGAAAGGGACATTTTTGTGCGTTATCCTCTCACTTTCAGGGATGAAGGGAAGGTCGATGGATCACCCTCGACTCTGAGGGGAACCTCACGGAAGGAAATGACTCTGCAGCCTAATAGTCTTCCCTGAATCCTGTTTGCATCACATCCCCTCCTCAAGGACCATCGGAGCTCCACACCTCTTCCCCGTGACGGAATAGTGACCGCTTCGACTTTGGAGAAGGTACTCTGTGATAGCTTTTAAAATTTTAAGTCCTCTGTGCTCTCACTCAGAATTGTGCAGCTGGCAATTCATTGCAGGGACAGACATGAGTAGGCAATGATTTACTATTTGAACAATGGCTGATAGGCATTGTTAGCTGGCCGTGTGCCAAGTGCCATGTTTGTGCTCTGCATTGATTACCTTATATCATCTTCGCTGTCGCTAACCCCATTTTACAGATGAGGACAGTCACGCCCAGAGTGGCCCAAGGTCACACAGCACGTGTCTAACCCAGACGTTGGCAAAGCCACCTGCCCACTGAGTCCCCACGCCCAGCCATTTTGCTATAGTCCCTTCTGGTGCTGTTTGCAGCAAAACCAGAAACAATCATCAGGAGAGGAATGAGTATATAGATTATGACACATCCACGTAGGAAAATGTGGGGAAAAAATTTTTGTCTGTTGATCCGTATCACGGTATCACAACAGCCCAAGTGTCCATCGATGGATGAATGGATAAAGTGCGGTGGATACATACAATGGAATATTAAGCAGCCTCGAAAAAAGAGGAGAGTCTCACACATGCCACAACGTGATGAAGTTTGAAGATATTCTGCTTAATGAAATAAGCAGAATGAAAGCAGGTCTTTTCTGAGCTGAAAAGACAAATACTGTGTGAGTCCACCTATGTGAGGGGGACTAAAATAGTCAGATTCACAGGGATAGAAAGAAGAAGGGCAAATTGTCAGGGGCTCGGGACAGGGAGAGTTAGTGTTTAATAGGGACAGAGATTCAGTTGGGGAAGACGAAAAGTTCCGGGGAAGGATTGTGGTGCTGGTTGCACAAGAATGTGGACAGTGTGAATGTACTTAGAGAAAATTTATCATTTCGACAATTATGCTTAGAATTGTCGAAATGGCAAATTTTCTCTTATGTATATTTTACCACAATAAACACAGACACAGGCACACACTCGCGTGCACAAACACACACACACAGAGACACCCACAATCTGATCTGTAAGAGCCAACAGGAAAAGATTGTTGGGCTTTTTATTTTATTTTTGTAGAGAGAGAGAGTGCAAGTGGGGACGTGAGGAGGGGCCGAGGGAGGAGAAGAGAACTTTAAGCAGGCTCCACGCTCAGCACAGAGCCTGATGTGGGGATCGATCTCATGAGCCTGAGATGGTGACCAGAGCTGAAATCAAGAGTCGGACGCTTAACCGACTGAGCCACCCAGGTGTCCTGTGGTTTATTATTAAGTATGCTAGAATATGGTCCCATGATCTAGGTCCTTTGTTACTAAGATTTAAGTGTGGTCTTGAATCAGGGGCCCCAGCATCCCCCACAGGCCTGTTAGAAATTCAGAATCCCAGGCCTTGACCCAGACCTTCGGAGACAGCATCTGCATTTTAACGCGGTCCCTAGACAATCTGTGTGCGCGTTCAAGTCTGAGAAGCGCGGCTGCCAAGTACTTATGTTTCCACAGTCCTGGGCGTTCTGGAAGGATCCCTAAGAAACCAAAGACTAGTTGCTTCTGGGGAGGAGAAGGACTGCATTGGGAATGGGGACTTTTTGCATGGGAAGGATTTTTTTTTTTTTTTTTTTTTTTGCTTTTCATTTTGGACCTTTCTGAGATGTTTGTGATTTTTAACCTGTGCATCTATTCCTTTAGTAACCCGTATAAGTAACAATAACAACTATTTACAGAGCTCTTGTTGATCATGTGGCATCTGCTAAGCATGCTGGGGATGCTTTCATCTGTGGAATGGGAGTGACAGTGGGATTGCAAGACTGCTATGAAGGTTAAAGGGAAGACGGTGGGCGTTGAGCTTCCCTTGGCCTGGCCTAACTCAAGTCACCTTTCTGCCTCAGCTGGGAGTATACGGACTTTTGTGCAATGTGACTCCGAGAAGGCAGCTTACTTCCCTGCAGTTGTAAACCAGGATTTGTTCATATTCCTATTCTGGTATATCACTAGAAGCCAGGGCACCTGTATTTAGGAAAACTTGTTTTAAGACAGAGGTACAGGGGCACCTGGGTGGCTCAGTAGGTTAAAACCTCCGCCTTCGGCTCAGGTCATGATCCCCGGGTCCTGGGATCGGGCCCCGAATCGGGCTCTCTGCTCACTGGGGGGCCTGCTTCCTCCTCTCTCTGCCTGCCTCTCTGCCTACTTATGATCTCTCGCTGTCAAAAAAAAAAAGACAGAGGTACAAAGAGACCTTTGACACTAACTTATACTCGGAAATTGGCCAGACTACATTTTGATTCGGTCGGGTTCCTGAAAGTATCTATCAACCACCAGAGCCAAGGTTTCCCAAGGCGGGGGATGGGGAATGAAATACAAAAGATAAAAATCGAAGGGACATCCGTTAAGTGTATGAGGGCTCTGAAACAAGTTGGCTCACAATTTCTTGGCATTTGTTGTGTATATACAGCATGTAATTTACCAAAATAGCAGAGAACATTTATTTCACATAATTTTGCTATTTAAAGAAGGGAAGAGCTTGAGGAGATGGCTGTCAACTTAAAGGTCTTATTTGTACCATCATGTAATTCTCTCCAGTACCTTAAATTAGGGTCTGAGTCTCGGTTAGGGTATTTTAGATAGGGAAGCATCTTCTCTTTTCATCTGAGCTTCTGGACTTCGATCCTCTGAGTTGATGAATCTACCAGACAGAAAAGGAAGCTTACTCCTAACTGATTTTCACAGGGTGGTGCTTAGTGTCCTATCATGAAGGGAGGTGGTCTACCCTAGGGGAGAAGAGGGATGAGCTTTGGCAAATGGACTGATCGGGGTTTGGATCCCTTCTCATGACCCTCCATTGCTGTGTGACCCTGGGTGGGTTACTTTACTTCTCTGAGTCTTCATTTTCTCCCTGATTGGATGGAGATGATAATGCCCACCTCACAGGTTTGCCATGGAGACAAAAGGAGTCGATATTGACAGATTGTCTCCAGAGCCTGGCATAATCGTTCAGTATTTCAATGTTTACCGAGTGAGTGCTGACTATGTGCTGACTGCTGGGATAGATACCAAAGGAGACAAAAATAATAGATGTGGTCCCTGCCCTCTTGGGGCCGGTGCTCTAGCTGGGGAGATGGTAAATGAAGAAATTATAATAGATTTGCACACGCTTTGATCTTGAGAAGGAAAAAAAGGGGTGCCAAGATAAAGGACAATTGGAGGAAGGAGGAGTCAGAGTAGACCTCCCTACAGAGGCTGAGATAAAGACGGCAAGGACAAGGAGGGTGGTACACAGATGGTGGGGAGACGGCTGGGAAAATGGCTGGTGCAAAGGCTCGGAGGCAGGACCAAGGTGTGGAGGTCGGAGAGACGGGCCGGATCACGCAGAGCTCTGGACACCACAGTGAGGATTTTCCATATTCTCTTGAGACCGGGGAGACACCACTGAAAGTTTTCAAGTAGGCAAGAGAGGACGGAAGATGATCAGAGTTGAGTTTGAGAAGATCACTCATCAGATACATGTGTCCACAAGAGGAGGGACTAGGTTGTGGAGAGTGTTTTAAAATGCAGGTTTTAGGGGCACCTGGATGAGCCATTAAGTGTCTGCCTTCTGCTCGGGTCATGATCCCAAAGTCCTGGGATCGAGACCTGCCTCAGGATTCCTGCTCAGCAGGAAGCCTGCTTCTCCCTCTCCTCCTCCCCCTGCTTGTGCTCCCTCTCTCTCTGTGTCTTTCTCTGTCAAATAGATAAATAAAATCTTTAAATAAAATAAAATGAAGGTTTTATTATTATTTGGGTATAGCGAGCCCAACAGATCAGGAGATGACTGCCAGGGGGAAAAAATATACCCTGTAATACTCCTAGATCACAAGTGCAAGAGCATGTCACAACTCAGGCACCATTTGGGGAAGCACCTGAGTTGGTAAAAAGGCAGAGGGAGTGGAGGGGAAAAGGCGGGTAAGAGTCCTTATCCTGGTTTCCACAGGAAGGAAGAGGCGACGCAGGGTAACCAGGCTGGGGAACTGGCCAGTTTGAATAATATCAGTGGGTTCTGGGACACAGGGGCTGTCTGGTACTTGGCGCTGGGGTGTTGAGAACAGGTGGAGAGTGGCTCTGGATTGGTCACTTTGTGCACGGACACTGGCAGGTGAATCATTACAGTTAATTCGGGGAGGGTCAATTCCTTCAGGGTCAGCAAGTCCCAAGATGTCAAAACACTAGAGGATAAGAAATAAAAGGCATGCTTAACACAGAAGGATGGCAAGAGAGAGGGGGATGTGAGAGGGGACAGTGGCTTGATAGAGGGATTAGAGTGAGGGAAGGATGGAGGGAATTGAAGCTTTTGTCATTTGTCCTCCCTCCCCACCGGCCCCCATCAGTGGCAGAAGACACCTTTCCTGGGAGACCCTTCTGCAGGGCATGACAAGTGCCCACTTATCTGGGGAACACAGTTGGCAACGCTGATGACCAGCACCCCTCTGTTTTGTCCCAGGAGCTTAGCTGTGTCACACAGGGGCTTCTTTGGAATCTGAGGCCTATTGACAAATGGGATTAGAGGCTGTGGACCCGAAGCAGTGAAAATTGCCAAGGTCCCTTAAAATAGGACTTGCTTTTTGTTTTCTTCAAGACAAGACGTGGGCACTCTCTGATCTGTGTGATTTGGGAAGTGCCTTTTCGGGGGCTGGACCTCTGTCTTCAAGTATTTGAGGTCTGGGCAAGTGAAGGATGGTGCTTATTCAACTTGGACCCCGAGACCAGAGCTTGAGCTTCTGGGTATAGAGAAGAGGGGAGCAGATTTCAACACAGTCTGGAGAGCCTTCTTGGGCGGAGAAGTCCAGAGGTAGAAAAGGCTGCTTTCAGAGTCAGTGAGCTCCCCTTCCTGAGAGATGGTCTAGGGGAGGAGGGTATCCATCTGAATGGACCCGGGGGTGAGGATATTTAACATGTAGCACTTCGATATGCCTACATGCTATATTTACTTACTCTCTTATATAATCTCTTCAACCCTGAGAGAGACATGTTATTAAAATCCCCAAATTATAAACAAGTAAATAGAAGCTCAGATATTACACCAATTGGCCCGGGTTCCCCAGAGAGTAAATAGGGTACTACAGTCACTGGCCTGAGTAGTCCCACAGCCTGTGGTCTCAACCAATTAGCTGATGCTTCTCTGAGGCCAAGAATACCCCTAGGGAACTGATTAAAATGCCAATTCCTGGGTCATTGCCCTGACCTAATGCTAGTGCATCTCTGAAGAGTAGAGCCCAGGGATCTGAATTTTAATAAGCTATTAATTGTGGCCTCAGATGTTTGATAGGCACCCCTTGATGCCCTCCTGCTCTGGATTTGGGGAGATAAGGTGTGAGGGTTTGGATACAGTGACTTTTAAGGTCCCTTCCATTCCTGAATGTCTAGAAGGCCATCATTAAAGGGGATTTGAATTTTCTGTGGGTTTTACTTGTTTGTACTTTTCTGCCACCTCCATCGACCTGAATAGCATCGATCTTGTTCCCTGGGTAGTGGACCACTAGTTTATATTCTGGACAAAAGGTAACAATCACAAGTAAATAATAGTTAACATTTATTAAGCCCTTACCATGTGCTGCTAGCTCCACTAAACACTTGAACCTGAGGCCTGGAGAAGAAAAGATTTCCTTCCAATTTAGCAGGAAAGGCAGGATTTGAATCCAGGTCTGCTTGAGTAGAGAGGCCTCTACATTTGATTATTCTATGCCATGGCTTCAGTGGAGAGAGGTATGGGGGACAGAGGTCTGTGTGACAACTTTCTGGGTAGTTTGTCTTTGTAACTTATTCATTCAATAAGCATGCCATGAGGACCTTCTGTGTTTGAGACCAAGCTCTTGTCCTTGTGGATCTTACAATCTTTTACCAAAGGTATACTGATGATGGAGGGAGGTGCACAAATTGCTGTTAGAGCACATACTAGGGTCCTGACATGACTAAGGTCAGAGAAATGAGATTGAAAGAGAGACCCAAGGATGCTCTAGAAATAGAGAGACTGAATAATTCATTGCCTCTGCTAAAATACTTTAGAGTTGTGGTTCCCAATGGGGCGTGATTTTTGTCTCCTAGGGAACATTGGCAATGTCAGGAGACATTTTTGATTGTCACAACTGGGGGGGACGGCTGTGATACGTAGTGGGTAAAGCATCCAGGGACGGTGCTAGACATCCCATAAAGCACAGCACAGCCCCCACCGCTAAGTATTATCTGGTCTACAATGTGAAGAGTGTCAAAGTTGAGAAACCAAGTACTACAAGGTAAAAGAGATGTAGTTAATAATTACAGCAGGAAAATTTCCCTGAACCAGGATGGTACCAGGTACACTCATCTAGAGAGCTCAGAATCATAAAGTTAAAAATGCCTTTAAAGTTGGCCCAGGCACCCCTTAGGTCTCAGGAAAGTAAATACAATGCCTAAGATCACACAGTGACTTGCATACAGATCTGCATGATTCTTTTAGATAGCCAGAGAAGAGTTTGACTGGGGCGGTAAAGCTACTCTCTGGGCCAGCAGACCCTTGGATGATCCTCCCTGAAACCTAAAATCACCTAAGCTATGGCTTCTTTGCAAGGGAGCGTCTTTATTTGGACTCCAGATTGATTTTTCCCCTTAAGTCACTAAAACACATATCCCCTAGAGGTGAGGCTGGCTGGCATGTGTTGGAAATGATGGGGTGTGAGCAGCTTTGAGCTTGAAGTTTTAAAAGGTTCTGGTGGGTTGACCTTGAGGATCTGGATCTAAGCTATTGAAATAACTCTTCTTTTCTTTTCTTTTTCATCTGCGAAGTGAGTGATACTGAAACCCCCTTCTCCTCCTCGGCCAGGAATTTCCCCCTTTGGGGAACATTTTCTTAGTGTTTGGAGAAGGAGGGCATGGCTTCTAGGTAATGTTGGAGGTTAAGGGAAACTAATCGAGTGTGGAGGTACCTGCTAAGAACTTCCCAATGATGACTATCTTGATCTTCACAACAGACCTGTCATGCAGAGACTGCCATCATCTTGACTTTAAGGAGGAACACCCAGCCTTCAGGAGGTGAAGTCACTAGCCCAAAGCCACCCAGATGTTCGAACCCAGGTCTGCCTGCCTCAGAGCCCTCACTTTTATCCCTGCTGTTGATTAAGCCCAAGAGAAGTCAGTGGGAGATTCACTGAGACAATGGGCTTAAGTTTAATCTTGAAGACAAAGTTTGTAAGAAAGGAGGGAGAGAGAAAGATTGGGCCAACAGAGGATAAAGTTCCAACTCATTGTCACAGACTACAGGGTCTTGTATGGCCTGGTCTAGGTCATCCTCTGCAGCCTCCCTTAATCCCTAGTTTTGTATGCTCCCCGCACTGGCCTGATTTTGAGACGCAACACTTTTTTCCTACTTCAGTGCTTTTATCTACACAGTTCCCTTTGTCCATAATACTCCTCATCCCATCTCTTTCCTTGGATGACTCCTACCCATCTCTAGGGGCTCAAGAGCAATGTCACTTCCTCAAGGAAACCTTCACTGATCCTCCCCTCCTTCCCCACCTAGTACTAGTCTCACCGTACCCTGCACTTGTCCTTTGTAGTCCTTAAAACAATCCTCATAATTATTGGGCAATGATATGTGTTTGATGTCTGCCTCTCCCAGCACCAGTTCAGCACTGTCCAATAGAATTTTCTGCAGTTAAGTAAATGTTTTAGGCCTGCATGGTCCAATATGGTAGCCAGTAACCACATGTGGCTATTGAGCACCTGAAACGTAGTTAGTGCAATTGAGAAAGATGATTTTTTAAAATTTCATATATTTTATTTATAAATTACATTTTATGTTGTATATTATACTATAGAAATGATTTCATATCCAAATTATATAATTTAAGTTTAAATTTTAAGTTTAAATAACCACATATGGCTAGTGATGACCATATTGGACATTGCAGCTCCAGACTGTGACTACCTTGAGGGCAAGGACCATGTCTATATTATTCAATTGCAGAATCCCTTGTACCGTGTGCCCAAATGAATATAATGAACGAATCAATCAACCAACTAAACAATGCAGTCTGCAAAAGTTGCTTTCAAGAAATCATCCTAGGGGCACCTGGGTGGCTCAGTGGGTTAAGCCTCTACCTTCAGCTCAGGTCATTATATCAGGGTTCTGGGATCGAGCCCACATCGGGCTCTCTGCTCAGCAGGGAGCCTGCTTCCCTCTCTCTCTGCCTGCCTCTCTGCCTACTTGTGATCTCCATCTGTCAAATAAATAAATAAAATCTTAAAAAAAAAAAAAAGAAATCATCCTAGAAAGGAAAGACCCAGAAAAGTCTCCCTTGTACAAGGTCACACAAAAGGCAGAACTAGGTACAAAATCTTAGCCTCCGGAGTCTCCTGTACATGGTACCGTGCCTGAATGGACAACAGGTGAAAGACAGAGGTTGTTTGGGGCTTAAAATGAACCATCCTAGAGCTGTGTGAAGGAGCTTCCAAGTGCAAGGAGGGACTGTTTTCTTAGGCACCTTCAATTCCTTTTCCCCTCCCCAAACCTGTAAACTACTTAGCGGCTTATAATCTATTAACACTTGGCTTCCCACAGGACTGAGCCTGTTCCAAAGTCCACTCTTGCCAACCCTCTCCAAGGCATTCTGATTTTTTTTTTTTCAAAAAACCATATTGCTCTCAGGAAATCTGTTGCCTGCAGTCTGTGCACAATATACAGAGGGTGTGGTTTAAAAAAACATCTAAGTCGTGATTTGTAACCCACTCAGATTCACGTGGCTGTTCCTTTTACTTCACTCCCTTTTTATAAATAGACATCAACACGTTTCAGGGCTAATTTTGACTTCATTCAAATTGCAGATTACAGTTTCAAAGACTCCAACATAGGGAGTCTATATCTATTTTTCTAAAGATTTTTAAAGATTTTTATAAATGATTTTTAAAGATAATAATAATATTAGTTAATATATGTTGAATGCTTTATGTTTACCAGGCATTCAGCACAACATTTTCTCACTTGGTCATTACAATAACTCTGTGAATCAAGGACGATTGTGAGCCCCATTTTATGGCGAGGGAAACTCAATCTCAGAAAGGTTAAACCACTTGCTCAAAGTCAAATAACCAGAAAGTGGCAAAGCCAGGATCCAAACTCAAGTCTGTCTTACTCAAGAGCTAATGCTCTTAGCCAATACACAATTTTACCTCACTAATAGATATTACATGTATTTATGCGTTAAAGTATCAATGAGAATAATCAAGAAACTTAAACTGTGGTTTGGGAAGAGAAAGACCAGTTTTTATTCTTGTACTTCTTTTTGAACTTTATTTTTACTCTATGCAGAGATTATATTAGTATATTATATTATATACATTAGTATAAAAAAACTAAATGAATTTTTAAAATTTAAGTTAATAAAAGCCTCATCATTTTTACCTTCTTTTTAATTAAGGAAGGACTTGTCACAATAGTGTCATGTCTATAACTGAATAGATTAAATATACATGGGCTCTGAGTAATCTGCAAAGTTCACATGCTCTGACATTATTTGAAAATTCACCTCAGTAGCTGCAGTTCCAATATGTACTGTATTCTTCTTCTGAGTACGAGATTTCATATTTCCGTTTCTGAATTATTTTTTTATTTTGAGATAATAGGCTGTTTTTTTTTAACATGATATTATTTTCAATGAAAGTGGTATGTTTTCCTCGAGAGATTTACACTCAGATATGTGTATTTTTATGTATTCATACATCGGCCTCTGGATATTATAACTGAGCATCTTTTGGCATTTGTGAAATAATGCTGATTACATAAGATATGCTATTTGTGGATCAATTAATAAAAACTTGAGAGTAAAATTTAATTAAAATTTTAAAATGAAAATTAATTTTTACACCGACTGAGAAGTAAACATTTACAATACCCTTCAGTATTCAGAGCCTCAGAGAGCTGTATCAATCACACTAAAAGTCACTTGGGAGAATTTCTCCGTGGCTTAGAGAGGGGGGAAAAAATTTAAGTCAAGAAAAATACACACACTAACAATGATGTATCTTTTAGAACAACTCCAAACAGTGTCTACTTTAACCATCCAAATGGCTAGTGCGTCTGAAAATTAAAACAAAAATCCGCATTAATGCCCCATCTCATAGTCTTGGGATTTGCTTAACAAATCACCACCGGCTTGTAGTAGGAGAAGTCTGTAAACCCCTCCACAAGGCCCCTGTCCTTTCCATTGCTTGGTTGTATTTCTCCAAGATTCTCAGAGCAAATCTGATATCCCCTAAAAATTCCCATCCTCTAGCTTTGTATTCCTGATGTTCTCAAGGATAGCCATAGATAGAGTCTCACTCAAGCTAGCTCTTACAAAAACCTTTCATTCAGAAGAAGGCAAGAGGTTTCAGCCCTCTCATTCACACACTTCATAAACAAGACTTTGTCCAAGCCTCCCCTCTAGGAAGGCATTCCAGCTTTTTAGAAACCACTTTGCAACAGCAGTACCATTCCCTTCCAAAAGACCTTGCAGAAAAATTGGGAATTTCACGGCATAGGAGAAAAGGCTGGGAAAAACCGATGTCATTGCATGGACTCATCAATTCAGTCCACATTTCAAAACAGCAGCTAATGCTTTCTTAACACAGACCTCAAAAATCCCTTTAGGACTGAGAGCAATTAAAAGGCAAAACATAACACCCCTAGCTCCCGATAAGATTCTGACGGATCTGAAAAATAGAACTGAGTCAGAGATACAGAGGCTGGACTGCTGGAATAGGAAAATGGCTTGTCTCCTCGGGGCCTAATTCTTTCCTCTCCAACAGTTCCTTGTACATTCAAGAAACCATGCAGAGATGCCCCCCTGCAGGTTTTCATTTTTTAAAGGAAAGCCTGCCTTCCTCTCCCTCGCCCCCATGATACTCACGGCAGCTGCCTTAGCTGGAATAAGTCCTCCTCCATGTCCGCGCTGAGCCAGGACGAGCCCTTTTCATGGCCCTTACATGGTGTTGGTGGATGACGGGCGGTCGGGGTTTCAGCACCGGGGTGCTGGATAGCTCCCGCGCCGCTTCCTCCCTCGGCGGCAGCTGTTCGGGGGAGGGAGCCGCCAGGGACCAGCCCACGAGACAAAGCCGCCGCCGCCAGGAGAGTGGGCGGAGAGGAGGAGGCGGAGGGCAGAGCGAGCCGCGCGGGGAGAGGGGGCGGGGAAGAGCCCTTCTGGTTAGAGGAATTTACAGGCTCTCTGTGATTGGCGATGTTTTACTGGGTGCCTATAGGGCACAACAGCCTGTGAAATGGCTGTCGAGGTACCAATGAGCACTCTGTGGTTGACAACGCCTCTCTAAATGTTTATTTGCGGGGATTCATTAATGTTGTTACCGGTGTAATATTCTTGAAACCCAGGCTGGTATAGCAAACGAAGGGAATGAAAAATTCAAAGATGTGGGCATGCATTAAAACACCGTTTATTGAGCACCTACTGTATGCCAGGCACTGTAATAGGCACCAGACAAGTTAGACATGTCATTGTCATCATGGAGCTGTCTAGTGAAATGAATCAAGAAAAAAAAAAAGATCTAAGTTAAGTATGAGAAAACCAAAGGTCACTCTTTCATTCATTCATTCATTCATTCAACAAACAAGCATTATTGAGTGATTTCTACAGCCACACTGGGGAATCAAAAATTAATAAAACCAAATCCCCGCCTTCAAAATCCTCCCTGTTTTCCCCATCCTCCTCCAGCTAGAATGTCTACCGTCTTAGAACTGAAGCTCGGTGAAGGTTTGCTGATGTACCCCAAGGGCCTAGAACAACAAAACTTTATTTATGGACACTGAAATTGGAATTTAATATTCCCCACTAAATGCAACCCCAAGGCTTTGCATTGTGTACACTCAATACATGCTTGCTAAACTGAAAGCAAACTAATCTTTCATTCCAGGTGAGTAGGGATTCAGTATCTATTTTAAGCTATGGGGAGGAAGGGTAATGATTTCTATTAGAGCTGGCAGGTTGGAGGTCTGTTGGTAGTGTGTCCAACTCATCCTGGTTTGCCAAGGAACTTGAGTCTTTGCCCTGAAAGTTCCAAGTCCTGGGAAGCCCTGAGTTCCAGGCAAGCCTGACAATTGGTTATTCGACAGTCATAAGCCAGATCCACAGAGAGATGTGTTTTGAGTAGCCTGAAGTGTTAACAAGAATACTTCTAAGTGTAAAGATTCAGAACCATGAAACTCTTAGAAGAAACCGTAGGAATAGATCCTCATGACCTTAAATTAGGCAGTGGTCTCTTACACACGACATCAAAAACACAAGTGACAAAAGAAAAAATTAGGTACATTGGACTAGATCAAAGCTAAAAGCTTTCTGTCTCAAAGGACGCCGTCAGGAAAGTGAAAAGACAACCCACGGCATGGGAGAAAATATTTGCAAATTATATACCTGATATGAGACTTACTTCAAACAATTTAAAGCACTCTTACAACTCAATAATAAAAAGACAATGTGATTTAAAAATGGAAAAATAGGGGCACCTGGGTGGCTCAGTTATTTAAGCGTCTGTCTTCGGCTCAGGTCATGATCCCAGGGTCCTGGGATCCAGTCCCACATAGGGCTCCCGGCTCAGCGGGGAGCCTGCTTCTCCCTCTCCCACTCTCCTGCTTGTGTTCCCTCTCTCGCTCTGTCTCTCTGTCAAAAAAATAAATAAAATCTTTAAAAAAATAAAAATGGAAAAATAATATGAATAGATATTTCTGCAAAGAAGATGTGTGACCAGATGTGGCACCTGGATGGCTCAGTTGGTTAAGCATCTGACTCTTGATTTCATCTCAGGTCCTGATCTCGGGGTTGTGAGGTCCAGCCCTATGTAGGGCTCTGCGCTCAGCAGGAAGTGTGTTTGAGATTCTCTTCCTCTCCCTCTGCCCCTCCCCGCCCACTCTCACACATGTTCTGTCTCAAATAAATCAACACATATTTTTAAAAAATGTGTGGCTAGCCAATAAGCACTTGGAAAAAATTGCTTAACATCATTAGCCATTAGGGAGACGCAAGTCAAAATGACAACGAGATACCACTTCACACCCACTGGAATGGCTAGAATTAAAAAGACAGACAATAACTAATGTTGTGAGCATATAGACGGGACATTCCCCTCATTCACAGCTGCTGGGAATGTAAAATGGTGCACCTGCTATAGAAAACAGTTGGGTAGTTTCTCAAAAATTTAAACACAGAGTTACCTCGTGACCCTGCAATACCACTTGTATTACAGGTAAATACCCAAAAGAAATGCAAACACGGTGTGCACAAAACTTGTACACAAATGTTTATAGCATCATTATTCATAACATCAAAAGGTGGAAACACCCAAAAGTTCATCAGGTAGTCATCAAATTTTACACTTAAAAGGAGTGAATTGGGGACGCCTGGGTGGCTCAGTCAGCTGAACGTCCAACTCTTGATTTTGGCTCAGGTCATGATCCCAGAGCTATGAGATTGATTCCCAGGTGAGGCTCTAGGCTCGGCACTGAGTCTGCTTGAGATTCTCCCTCTCTTTCCCTCTTCTCCTCCCTCTGCTCATGCTCTCTCTCTCTGTGTCTCTCTCTCTCTCTCTCAAATAAACAAATAAATAAAATCTTGGGGTGCCTGGGTGGCTCAGTGGGTTAAAGCCTCTGCCTTCAGCTCAGGTCATGATCCCAGGGTCCTGGGATTGAGTCCCGTATCGGACTCTCTGCTCAGCGGGGTGCCTGCTTCCTCCCTTCTCTCTCTCTGCCTGCCTCTCTGCCTACTTGTGATCTGTCTGTCAAATAAATAAATAAAATCTTTAAAAAAATAAATAAATAAATAAATAAAATCTTTAAAAAAACCCAAAACAAACAAAAAGAGTGAATTGTGTGGCATGTAATTAAACTTTAATAGAGCTGTTTTTTTAAATGACTTTCAATAATTTTTAATAATAATAATAAAATTGACTTCCAGTTTTGTCAACATTTAAACAGAGAGATTTCACGTAACAGGATCACCAGCTTTTTGGGGAAGAGGGAAGCAGTGTTCTTCCACCGGGTCTGCCTTTCTGTCTGGCCACTAGGAAATGAAGCTTCCAAGCAGCCTGCCGGGCTTTATCAAGGCTTCACACATTTAGCTTCCCTCACTGCCCTCTGGAGACTTGAGGCATTCACTGCTGAAAACTGGGGGAACAGTACTTAGTATGTAATAGGTATTTTAAAAATCCTAAAGAATTAATGTTTTCTCTTCTTGCTTAGAACTATGGTTACACTTTTCCGCCTTTGAGTGTGAGTGAGCATCCCCCAGAGAGCTTGTTGCATGCATATGGTTGTGCACCACCCCCGGAGTTTCTGATTCAGCAGGTCTGGGGTGAGGCCTGAGAGCTTCCATTTCTAACGGGTTCTCAAATGATACTGATTCTGTTGGTCTGGGGACGACACTGAGAACCCCTGTTCTAAAGTTATATCTGAATGAGATTATCAGCCAAGAAAAATATGACCCATGTTTGTTTATACCTCCGATCTTTGAGACATCCTTGAGTAGATATGAATATTATAAAGGCAGTTACTTCCAGCTAACCACATTATCCATCTGCCCGGGAAATGGGGACATGCCAAAAGCCAGATGGGTTTTATTTCACATCAGAGTGATGCATCATGATCTCTCCTCTCAGATTCTTAAAACAAAACCTATACGGGCTGGAATAAAGACTGACAAGCCGTCCCGTAGCCTGAAATACTGAATATACAATTACGTGCTATGAACAAGTGATTCTCCTATCAACTGTGTTCTGAATCCTGTTGTTTATTATTGAGATTTTTTTCTTTGGAACTAAAACTGGATTAAAAAAAAACACACACAAAAGAGGCAAATAAGGCTTTGATGGTAGATCCTGCTCTGCTAGCCATGCTGGTAGGATGGCATTTCCACCTGGAGTCATTCCCAGGTCCCTGGCATTGTGCTGGGAGCTGTTAATTACTTACAGACTTTACCCAGGAGCCAGTAGAAAGAGAATACTTGGCCAGGAGGGTAAGCCCTTGTTAAAAAATGTAAAGCATACAACTTCAAAGAGTCCCTTTCTCATCTGTCTTATTCTTCAATGAAACACAAGATGTGTTCTCATCTACAATGAGAGAGGACTGGAGAGGGCAAAGAGAACGATTTTCCCCTTCAATTCTGTTCTCTTTTTCTTCCTGTATTTTGGGGCAGCTGGCTCAAAAGACAAACTCTAAAGTTTTCCTAGTAAAACCATGATCTCTTAGACATTGTATTTCCAGAAGGACATAAAATAAGGAAGAGATAAATGTGAATCAGAGGCCAGAACACCTATCCAGACCTAGGGAAGAGGTTATCAAGCAGAAGAAGTTCAAGATATCTGAGTCAACACTGCGGAAACGATGGTCTTTTCTTTGCAGTCTTGTGACTTGTACTTTCAATTTCTTTAATTCAAAGTGTTTCTTAATTTCCCTTCTCAGTTCCTTGTTTACCTGTTTATTATTTAGAAATGTGTTGTCTAATTTCCATGTATTTATTAGGTTCCCAAATTTCCTTCCATTACTGATTTCTAATTTCATTACATTGTGGTTGGAGAGCATACTTTGTATGGTTGCAGTCTTAAAATCCATTGAGATTTATTTTAAGATCTATCTTGGAGAATGCTCCATGTGCATTTGAGAAGAAAGTGTATTCTGCTTATTGTGGGAAATGTTCTGTAGATGTCTGTTAGATCTAGTTGGTTTATCGTGTTGCTCAAACTTCTCTTTCTTTGCTGATCTTCTGTCTGGTTGTTCTATCCATTATTGAAAGTGGGGTATTGGGGCACCTGGGTGGCTCAGTGGGTTAAGCCTCTGCCTTCTGCTCAGGTCATGATCTCAGAGTCCTGGAATCGAGCCCCGCATCAGTCTCGCAGCTCAGCAGGGAGCCTGCTTCCCCACCTCTCTCTGCCTACTTATGATCTCTCTCTGTTAAATAAGTAAATAAAATCTTTAAAAAAAAAAAAAAGAAAGTGTGGTATTGAAATCTCCAACTGTTATTCTTGAATTGTCTATATTCCCCTCAAATTCTGTCTGCTTTTACTTCATGTATTTTGGGGCTGTGTTGTTAAGTGCATGCATGCTTACAGTTGTTATCTCTTCTTGATGAATTGACCCTTTTATCATCATAAAATGTCTTTCATTGTCTCTAGTAACATTTTTCTTGTCTTAAAGCCTATTTTGTCTCATATTTCATAGTCACCTCATTCTCTTTTGGTTACCGTTTTCATGGCAAGACTTCTTCCATTCTTTTACTTTCAACCTATTTATGTCTTTGAATCTAAAATGAATAAAAACTCTTGTAGACAGCATAGAGTTGGATCATGTTGTCTTATCCATTCTGCCAATCCCTGGATTTTAGAGAGTTTAATCCATTTAAATTTAATGTGATCATGGATCAGGTAGAAAACAAATTATGTTTTATTTCTCCATCCCTACCTCATTTTGTGATAAATGTTTTTTCTAGTGTACCATTTTAATTCCCTTATCATTTCTTTTATTATATATATTTTTAGTTATTTTCTTAGTGGCTGCTCTGAGGATTACCATTAACATCCCAATTTATAACAACCTAGTTTGGATTAATACCAATTTAATCTCATTATTCTGCAAAAACCTTTCTCCTGCGTATCTTCATTTCTGCCACCTTTTAAATTGTTATGATTGGGGGCGCCTGGATGGCTCAGTGGGTTGGAACCTCTGCCTTCAGCTCAGGTCATGATCTCAGGGTCCTGGTATCGAGCCCCGCATCGGGCTCACTGTTTGGTGGGGAGCCTGCTTCCTCCCCTCTGCCTGCCTCTCTGCCTACTTGTGATCTCTGTCTGTCAAATAAATAAATAAAATCTTTAAAAAAATTGTTATGATTGTAAGTTACATCTTTATGCACTGTAAATAAAGACAAAAAATAAGTTACAAACAAAAACCACACTTTCCATTTTTTATATTTACCTATATAATATCTTTCCTGGTGATCTTTATTTCTTCAGGTGGATTTGAATTACTAACTAGTGTCTCCACATTTTAGTCTAAAAAATTCATTTTAGTATTTGTTGCAGGGCAAGACTGCTGGAAACAAATCTCAGTTTTTTCTTATCCGGAATGTCTCAATTTCTCCTTCATTTTTGAAGAGTCATTTTGCCAGGTATAGGATTCTTGACTGACAATCCTTTTTTTTTTTTTTTTTAGAACATTGACTATATCATCCTACTGCCTTCTGTACCCTATAGTTTTTGATGAGAAATCAGTTGTTAATCCTATTGAGAGCCTTTTGTGTGAGGGTCACCTCTTTTTCTGCTTTCAAAATTCTCCTTTTTTGACTGTTTTTGAGTCTAAGTGTGAATCTCTTTGAATTTATCCTGGAGTTCACTGAGCTTCTTGGATGTGTAGATTATTGTTTCCCATCAAATATTGGAAGTTTTTAGTCACAATTTATCAACTATTCTTTCTGTCTCTTTCTTTCTCCTCTTTTCTGGGATTTCCACTGTGAATCTGTTATATGCCTGATTGTGTTCCACAGGTCTCTATACTCTGATTGATGTTCTTTTTTTTATGATTATTTTTTAATGATTTTTTAATGATTATTTATTTATTTGACAGAGAGAAATACAGTGGGAGAGAGAACATACGCAGGGGGAGTGGTAGAGGGAGAAGTAGGCTTCCTGACAAGCAGGGAGCCAGATCCCAGAACCCTGGGATCATGATCTGAGCTAAAGGCAGAAGCTTAATGACTGAGCCACCCAGGCACCACTGATCAGTGTTTTTTATTTACTTTTCTTTCTGCTTCTAAAATGAATAACCTCAATAGATCTATCTTTGTGTTCACTGATTCTTTCTTCTGCCTGCTCAGATCTGTTGTGGAGTCCCTCTAGTGAATTTTTCATTTCAGTTTCAAGTCCAGCATTTCTACTTGATTTCTTTTTATAATTTCTATCTCTTTATTAACATCCTCTATTTTTAAAAAAAGATTCTGTTTATTTATTTGACAAAGAGAGACACAGTGAGAGAGGGAACACAAGCAGAGAAAGAGGGAAGGGAGAAGCAGGCTTCCCGCCAAGCAGAGAGCCCGATGCGGGGCTTGATCCCAGGACCCTGGGACCAGGACCTGAGCTAAAGGCAGACACGTAATGACTGAGCCACCCAGGTGCCCCAACATCCTCTATTTGATGAAGTATTGTTCTCACTTTTTCCTTAGCTCTTCATACCTGTATATAGGGAAAACCTGCTCAGTTTTCCTTAGTAGGGAAAAAACCCAGCTCCTTACTGTGTTTCTCTTTCACTTTTCAAACTACTACCACATTCACCACACTTCTGTCACCAGATTTCTCATACCATGATTTCTCACACCAAGCAATTGTCTGTAACACCAGCTGGAGTCTTACAATTTAACTCAACCCTGACACTATTTACCTGGAGATAATGTCAGATCCCATAGGTTAAGGGCTCAATCCCATGAGAAGACCACGAGACTTCTATCCTACTACAGATAACAATCGCAATTAGGTTACCCACAACTTCTGTCCAATTTGGCTACAAATTAGAGGTTCCCATGACCCCCTCCTCAGGTTCAATTAATTTGCTGGAGTGGTTCACAGAACTGAGGGAAACAATTCCTCACATTCATCATATTATTAAAGGATATGATAAAGGATACAGATGAACAGCCAGATGAATAAATACATAAGGTGAGGACTGGGAGGGTCCCAAATGTGCATGAGTTTCTGTTCCCATGGAGTTGGGGTGCATTTGCCAACCTGGAAGCTCTCCAAACGCCTACTATTGGGATTTTATGGGGTTTTCCTCATGTAGGCATGATCAATTATTAACTCCCCTTCTAGCCCCTCTCCCCTCTCTGGAGGATAGGAGGTAGAGCTGAAAATTCCAACCTTCTAATCATGGCTTGGGCTTTCTGGTAACCAGCTCCCATTCAGAGCCCACTCAGAGTCACCTCAATAGAATGAAAGATGCTCCTAGTGCTCTTAACACTTAGGAAATCACAGAGGTTTCAGGAGCCTTGTGCCAGAAACTGGGGGGCAGATACAAACACTTTAGAAAATGATTTGGCAGTTTCTTAAAGCAGTGTGCTAAGATCTTATAGGACTACGTTTGGACAGGAGTGAGTGACTTTGAATGTCATTCTTACTGGGGGAAAACAAAGAAAAGAATCCAGTCATGATTTGACAAGACATAAATTAACATCAAATTGGAGGAAGTGTACACGATTAACCATATCTAAGTTCTAAAAAGCTTAAAGGGGCTTGCTAGTTTAAGAAAGTGAATATACAGGGCACCTGGGTGGCTCAGTGGGTTAAGCCGCTGCCTTCGGCTCAGGTCATGATCTCAGGGTCCTAAGATCGAGTCCCACATCGGGCTCTCTGCTCAGTGGGGAGCCTGCTTCCCTCTCTCTCTCTCTCTCTGTCTGCCTACTTGTGATCTCTGTCAAATAAATAAAATCTTTAAAAAAAAATAAGAGCTTAAATCTGAGTTTTAGGATTCCTCTGGAGACTGGACATCAACCAGGATATGAATAACAAAAGTTGCAATAATTCAGAACTATTGCCAAAAGAAAGACAAAATCATACATATAGACCTCTCTTAAAAATTGGTTTTCTACATAAGAGACTCTTAATCTCACAAAACAAACTGAAGGTTGCGGGGTGGGGGGTGGAAGAGGGTGGTTGGGTTATAGACACTGGGGAAGGTATGTGCTATGGTAAGTACTGTGAAGTGTGTAAACCTGGTGATTCACAGACCTGTACCCCTGGGGCTAATAATACATTATATGTTAATAAAAAAAAATTTTTAATTGGTTTTCTAGGGGTGCCTGGGTGGCTCAGTCAGTTAAGCGTCTGCCTTCAGCTCAGGTCATGACCCCAGGGTCCTGGGATCAAGCCCTGCACTGGGCTCCCTGCTCAGTGGGAGTCTGCTTCTCCCTCTCCTCTGCTCTCTCTCTCTCTCTCAAGTAAATAAATAAAATATTTTAAAAAAATTGTTTTTCTAGGGACGCCTGGGTGCCTCAGTGCATTAAAGCCTCTGCCTTCGGCTCAGGTCATGATCCCAGGGTCCTGGGATCGAGCCCCACATCGGGCTTTCTGCTCGGCGGGGAGCCTGCTTCCTCCTCTCTCTGCCTGCTTCTCTGCCTAGTTGTGATCTCTGTCTCTCAAATAAATAAATAAAATCTTTAAAAAAATTGTTTTTCTAATTTTAAAAGAAATAAATGATCATTATAGAAATTCAGGTAGCATGCAAAAGCATTCCGAAGAAAATAAAAAGTATTACTATATACCACAGAGAGATAACAAGAGTTACCACTTCGGGAATATACCCTTCTGGTCATTTTTTATGCTGGGACACCTGTACATAAATATCTTTTTATAAATTTGAGGTCTTATTTATCCAATGGAGGCTTGCTTTTTTCACTTTTCACAAGCTTCTAATGAATATTTCTAACCAAAAGGAATGTCAATTTTGATACTGTTTCCCCTATGTTTTTCAGGTTTTAAATTTTTAATTATTTTTTTAATAAATAATGCATGCCTATGGTACAAAATTCACAAAGGACAAAAGGATGTCTTTCCCTGTTCTCAGTAACATAGCTTCCTTACAAGAGGCAAACAGTGTTCCCAGTTTCTTGATTCTCTCATACCTATAAACACTCCATTTTTATTGTCTCCCACAAATAACAGCATTCCATTTCATTGTCCCATGCCTTACTGTTTTCTCTCAACGTCCTGAAATCTTAGAATCTTCCTTGTCAGTCCACAAAGAGGTGGCTCATTATTTTCATAGTACACAGTACTATGCTGTGTGGGGTTGCCATAATTTTCCTGAGTATTTAGGTTGCTTCCATACTTTTTAGTATTAAAAACAAGACTGCAATAAATATCTTTATTCTTATGTGTGTATGATAAATACTTAGATCACAGAATATGCAGATTTTTAGTTTCTCTAAGTAGTTCAAATTGCCTTGGATGGAGATATTCATTTATGCTCTCACAGGGATCCCCAAGAGTGCCTGTTTCCTCATATAGTTGACACCACTGTGTGTTATCATATTTTTCATGCTTTCAATCTGATATATATTCAATCAGAGAAAGAGAGACAGAGACTGAGAGATCACTTGTAAGGTAATGGCTCACATGACTGTGGAAGTTATCAAGTCTAAAATATCCAGAATGGGCCAGCAACGCAGAGACCTCGAGAAGAGTCAATATTGAAGTTCAAGTCTAAAGGCCATCTGCCAGCAGAATTCTTGCCTGCTTGGGGGACATCAGTCTCTTTGTTCTATTCAGACCTTCAACTGATTGGATGAGCCCCACCCACATTAGGGAGGGCAGTTTATTTTACTCAGAGTCTACAGATTTAAATATTAATCTCACCCAAACATCCAGAATAATGTTTGACCAAATATCTGGGCACAGTGACCCCACCAAGTTAACATATAAAATAAACCATCACACCCAGGGGAGACGAATTGCTGAAGTTCACATGGCCAGCCAGATGAAAGTTTTGGTATAGATCTAGAACCAAGGATCTCTTTATCTAAGCCCGGTTCAGACCTGTAGTTTTAATACTAGTAACACTTACATTTGACTTCCCAGAGTGTCTAGTTTAAGCAAAGAACCCTTTTCAATTCTACTAAACATTTAGAAATCTGAGATAGTGCTTATCCTTTACCCTGTCCCCTCTGGCCCCGGGGATCAGCTCAGAAACTCATCTGGGGAGGAGGGAGGACCAGCCTCAAGAATGTGTTGCTGGGATGCCTGAGTGGCTCAGTCGCTAAGGTCTGCCTTCAGCTCACGTCATGATCCCAGGGTCCTGGTATAGGGCCACGCATTGGGCTCCCTGCTCTGCGGGAAGCCTGCTTCTCCCTCTTCCACTCCCCCTGCTTGTGTTCCCTCTCTCGCTCGCTCTCTGTCAAATAAAAAAAAAAAAAAGTCTTTAAAGGCAAAAGAAAAAAAACGTG